>NC_137920.1:70527317-71025184 GCF_963457725.1 Sprattus sprattus
TCCCTCTCTCCTTCTCTCTCTCTCCCTCTCTCTCTCTCTCTCTCTCTCTCTCTCTCTCTCTCCCTCTCTCTCTGCCCCTCTGGTGTTGGTGTGTGAATGTATTTGGGGGTTGGCAGGCTGGGCATGGAGCATGACGGAGAGGGCAATGACTGTGAGGATGAGGTGCCAATGGGCAGCATCATGGCCCCTCTGGTCCAGGCAGCCTTCCATCGCTTCCACTGGTCCCGCTGCAGTCGCGAGGAGCTCCACAAATACCTCAAGTGAGTGACCCCAAACCTCTCAGCTACTCCTTTGCTCTCTCCATCTAATAAGTACTCTATATCTAATATGTATTCTTATTACAACCATCTGATTCAAGGTAGACAAGTGAAGTTGACTGTTTTGTAATTGTGTATTTATTACCTGGAGGATTTTAAACTGAACTCCTCTCTGCCACCTGATGCAGTACCTATAACTGTCTCCGGGACGATCCCTTCGATCACAACTGGTCTGACTCTGGCCGGCCAGGACTGCCAGGCCTCCATTACTCCATGAATGACCAGTGCCGCTTCGACTTTGGGCTGGGCTTCATGATGTGCAGTGAGGTGACTGCATTTCTCTCTGCTTATGTTCACTAGTTTTAAAATGATAGTGTGTTTCAACTATGCTATTAGCTAGCTATTTAATCTATGTTTTTAACTATGCTATTAGCTAACTATTTAAGCTATGTTTCAACTATGCTATTAGCTAACTATTTAAGCTATGTTTCAACTATGCTATTAGCTAACTATTTAAGATATGTTTTTAACTATGTTTTTACTATGTACTGGCTCTGTGGCACTCTGAGATTCAAGAGTGTGGCAACCCTGAGATTCTTTTGAATGAAAAATTCAAAAATTAAAGGCATTATTATTATTATTATTATTATTCTAAGTACAACTCTCTAATGACGTAGTCCATGAATTAGAGTTAGTCCATAGAGATGTATTTGGTCTGTGCGAGAGGTACAGTAGTACAAAAGTCATAAGACTATAGCAAGGGCAGTTTGATAACAAGGCTGGCTCCCTTCTCCCCTCGCACATCTGCGCTGCACTGACAGATTAAAAGCCTTGGCTAGTTTGAGAAAGATGTCCAGGTGGTTTGTGCTGTCTCAAAAATTACCATGCACTTTCGGAATGCAGTCAGCCATCCGTGAACTAAAAAAAAAGTTGCAGACGTGTGGCCCCCTTTACCTGAACAGAGAGAGTAGGGAGTATACTTTTCTTGACAGTGCAGTGTTGTTCTCTTGCCTCTGTCTTGCTTTCTTAAAGGCACCCAGTGCAACTTTCGAGGCTTAAAAATAAACATTCAATTTCTAGTCTTTTTTACACGTAGTAAGTTTCAATAACTCCATACCATTACATACCGACATTCAAGCAGCAAAGATGAGACGTCGTTGAGTGGTGAGAACTGATAGAAAATCGATAACAACAACAATCGCCGCCATTTTCTTTATTTTTTTTAACCTGCAATAAATAAAGCAGGCTTCCAGTCAATGGAAAAATGGCTTCTCCCCACCGGCGATTGTTGTTGTTTACGATTTTCTATCAGTTCTCACCACACAACGACGTCTCATCTTTGCTCCTTGAATGTCGATATGTAATGGTATGGCGTTATTGAAACTTACTACGTCTAAAAAATAGTAGAAATTGAATGTTTATTTTTCATTGAATGTTTACATAAAGTTGCACTGGGTGCCTTTAACTGGCTTTAGGGTCTCAGAGATGTTTTTGTTGTGATGGCTACATGTGCATTTGTGTGTGTATGTCTTGCTATGCAATGGCATGCTTCTATATAGAAGACAGGCACTCTGAGATTCTTTGGAATGAAAAGTGCGTTAAAAATAAAATAAATTATTATTATTATTATTATTATATGAGTAACATTTGACTGTTGTTCATGGAGCATATCTCTTTCTTTTAGTACAGCACCTACGACCCCTGCAAGCAGCTCTGGTGCAGCCATCCTGAAAACCCCTTCTTCTGCAAAACCAAGAAGGGCCCACCCATTGATGGCACCAGGTGCGGATCAGGCAAGGTAGGGTATCGTTTATCTCAGTTGTATCTCTTTTTACCTCTGTCTGTTTTTCCCATTCTCTCTCTCTCTCTCTCTCTCTCTCTCTCTCTCTCTGCCTCTCTCTCTCTCTCTCTCGCTCTGCCTCTCTCTCTCTCTCTCTGCCTCTCTCTCTCTCTCTCTCTCTCTGGCGTTTCATCTCAGGTAACTGTGACTCCCTAGCACACCCTACTGTCCTTCCCTCAACATTGCAGACCACACATGCACTGTCATTTAAATCTGCTGTTTTGCCTAATTCATGTAAAGACGCACCATGTACGTGTGTGACCACAACATGTTGTGAACCTGGAAATTAAATTTTTAAACTGCATGCAATATTGCACAACCATATAATATGAGTTGTGCAGAGAACTGTTTCACCATGATTTTCATGCACAGTCTGTATTCATTTTTGTATGCTTTTTTCTTACTAATTCATTCACTTATTCACGGTGATTTGCAAATTCCTGCCAAGCAATTAGTTTGTGACGCTGCATTTTTCCTAATTAACACACATTGTCTTTCTTTATTTGCCTCCTAATGGTGGCATAAGGTTACACACAGTCTGTCTCAACCATTGCTTAATGTCCCATTATTTTGGTCTGATGGATTGAAGAAGAAAATTGTGATTGTGGAAATGCTGAGGTTGCATTTGTATTAAAAGCCAACACTACCACTGTAAGTGTGTATTGAAAGGCAACACTACCAGTGTGGATCTTATTGAAAGGCAACACTACCAGTGTGAGTGTGTATTGAAAGTTAACACTACCAGTGTGGATGTTATTGAAAGGCCACACTACCAGTGTGAGTGTGTATTGAAAGCCAACACTACCAGTGTGGATGTTATTGAAAGGCAACACTGCCAGTGTGAGTGTGTATTGAAAGCCAACACTACCAGTGTGGATGTTATTGAAAGGCAACACTACCAGTGTGAGTGTGTATTGAAAGCCAACACTACCAGTGTGGATGTATATTGAAAGGCAACACTGCCAGTGTGAATGTATATTGAAAACCAACACTACCAGTGTGGATGTGTATTGAAAGGCAACACTACCAGTGTGAGAATGTATTGCTGAGGTTGTATTTGTATTGAAATCCAATGTGTGTGTGACCTCCTTAAAACATCAGAATGCAGCTTTTTGGCAGCTTTGAGGTATGCCTTTATAGGCAACTAGCTTTGCTACCATTTACATTTACATTTAGTCATTTAGCAGACGCTTTTATCCAAAGCGACTTACACATGTATACACATTTAAACTGATGGCACACTGCACATCAGGAGCAATTAGGTAGGTTCAGTGTCTTGCTCAAGGACGCTTCGACAGGGAATCGAACTAGCAACCTTCTCATTACTAATCGACTTCTCTACCTCCTGTACCACTGTCACCCCCATTTACCTAGTCATTTTGATGGTATGTGGTGTATGGTCATGTGAAGGACAGATAAACACACCTGTCACTCCCACTAGCTGTCCAGGCTCTGCACTATTTACTGTATTCAGTGGTCCAAGTAGGACCACCCTGCAAGAATGCAAGAGAAGCAAAACATTGCCAACTATATTGCCAAAAGACCAAAAAATACTACCAAGCTTTTGTGTGTGCCAGTTGGGCCGGTGTTCATGTGTGAAAGGTTTTTCCATGCCTTTTAGGTCGTTAGCAGGCTACATTAAGCCCGAAAATCGTTACTGCTGTTTTAAAGAAATTATAATTTTTTAATATAATCATAGTTTGAAAAGGTTTCCATTATTATTATTTGTGTTGTTTTACTACTAATAATATGATGTTTCACATCATGCTTAATTAACTACAGTCAGTATCAACAGCAGTTTCAAACAGTTGAGGTGCAGCAATATCTAAGTTTCAGGAACAGTTGAAGTTCAGTTAAGTTCAGTCTAATTTGCCAAAGTGCCTGTGATTTCTGCCAACCTGTCACCTCTCTCACCATACAGCTCTCTGTGTCTGTGTCTCCCAGCACTGCTTCAAAGGGCATTGCATCACCCTGACGCCAGACATCTTGAAGCAGGATGGGAGCTGGGGTCAGTGGAGCAAATTTGGCTCCTGTTCTCGCACCTGTGGCGGTGGTGTGCGCTTCCGCACTCGGCAGTGTGACAACCCAATGTGAGTAGCAGACGCTGGTCTTTCCATTACTGCAATTTCCATACCAGACCAGACAGTGTCTGGATTTATTTTGAATTCATGCCTCCGGAGGATCCTTTGTTGAAGGATCCTTTGTTGAAGACACCTTTAATAGTGAAATAATTGATCAGCTAAATGTATTGTGTTGTTTAAATTATATTCTCTTATTTCTGTAAAATGATACTAACTTCTGGCTTTGGCTGGATGTGTGTTTATTTGGGACTTACTTAATTAAATGTGTCAAAAACTCTGTTTTCTCTCTGTTTGTCTGTGGGAAACTTGATGAATTTATCTCACCAGCCCTGCCAATGGAGGACGCACCTGCTACGGCAACAGCTATGAATTTCAAATGTGCAGCATGGAGGAGTGTGCTAAAGTCCTCGCTGACTTCAGAGAAGAGCAATGCAAGATGTGGGACCCCTACTTCAAGCATCAGAGCACCCTCCACCACTGGTTACCATATGAGCATGCTGACCGTAAGTTATCATAGCTGGGCAGGAAATAAAGAACAAATACAGTACATATTCACTCTCTTTTTTCAACTTCGCCTCTCAAATACCGGCATGCTTGTGGCCTGACGATTCCAGGAAACTTTATTCATTTCTGTAACTTATTTAGCATTTACATTTAGCAGACGCTTTTATCCAAAGCGGCTTTGATTTATTATATTTGATTTATTTTTCATTTTTATTATTAGAAACCTATTTGATTATATCGGGTGGTGAATCCATTTGGATTTCGGAAGAGGCACCTACAAAGTTGAAGGTGTAATTATGCAGACTGTGAATCTGAATTTGCAGTATCTTTAATAGTACGTCTGCAGTGCCATGACTTCTGTCTTTAACTCCATATTCTCTTACCTGACGCGCTGTGAGAGATTTACCATCCCTCCTCCTGCCTTTCACATTAAAGACACTGTGGGGAATGTCTACTTTATGGCCCACGGGCAGCAGCTGTTATTTCCAACTGTATGTTTGTCTTGGCCTGGGACGCGCAGCCTTCAGGAGCATTCCTCCCCGGGTCCACCCAAGGCAGCGTCCCAGATCGACTTTTATGGTAGACAGTTGCAACCTACAGTATTTGATACATAATGTGGGCAATAGCGAAGGCAGAATGATGAGTTAGAGAATAAAGGAATCAATTCATTTGCCTGGAAGGTATCATTTACTGGACGTATACTTTGTCAGGAAATCTCTACCCTGAGGAATCAGGGGCCCTTAAAGGTGTAGTCCGTGATTCTAATACAATACACTTTGTGTCAAATTCATCCAGTTGCTCCTTAGGGTCCTCTAGCTGCCCGCCCTGTGTGCACTAAAAAAAAAACCTCTTTTTTTAACCTATATTCTTTCTCCTGCTCCTGTAAATGGGGGAAAAAACATCATGGCTCGGACCAAGCCATAAACATTACCAGCCAACTTTGCTTTTGACTTTAAAAGTTTTGTTGTTGTGGCTGTTGGTTTTTCATTGTTGTTTATTTTAGATAATATTGAATCGTAGTTCTCTGACAATGAGAGCTCATGTGAGGTCTCAGGCTGATGACTCGTGGAAAAGGTTATGTCACGTTGCAAGACTCCAGCTTTCCACAGGGCAGGATTGCACGTATACTGTGCAGAACTCAATTAAGCTGCCCTGGAAATAAAGCTGAAGTGTTTACTCTTCCGCCGCTGCTTAGCGTACATGTGTCCATTTTAAACGTCAGGGGTACCACAAATTAAGTTACATTTTCCTCTCATGTGGTCCATGTTTGAAATGTGATGATTATTATTACAAATTGGTGTCATTTAATAGATATGTTAACCACACTGCAGAATGTCAAATGGCATGGAAATGGCCTGCAGTGTTACTTCCAGACAATAAAAGTCAGTTTTGGAAAAGCAAAGTAAGAAATAGAAATGGAAAACAGTCTTATTTGCAATAAAAGTCATGCAACATAAAAGTATAAATGGA
The DNA here is from genome assembly GCF_963457725.1 of Sprattus sprattus. Taxonomy (NCBI): domain Eukaryota; kingdom Metazoa; phylum Chordata; class Actinopteri; order Clupeiformes; family Clupeidae; genus Sprattus; species Sprattus sprattus. The sequence goes on from NC_137920.1 coordinate 70,533,470, forward strand.
AAAAAAATGGATTAACTGACAATACAAAAAATGAAAGAAAGCCACAGATACAGTCTCATGGAAAGACAGTTGAACACTTCACAGAAGAAACCAGTCACATAGATATTTATTAATGCTTTCATTCTTAAGTGTTGTTTCACTTCCCTATACACTCTCTCTGTATCAATTGCTAGCTAATTTACTCATTTATTTAATGTATATTATATGTAATTATATCATGTTATATATTTTAGAATACATTTATAACCCTTCTGTATAAATTGCTAAAATATTACTTGTGAAATCTTTAATGGCTAGAAGCGAAGCTTCTTACAAAATATGAAGCGGATTCACAAAATATGAAGCAGTGAATGATTTTAGTGCAGTGAGTTTCATAACCATCCTTTTGATCTTTCTTCTCAGCGGATGAACGTTGCCAGCTTTACTGTCAGTCAAACGAGACGGGAGATGTGGTCCCAATGAAAAGAATGGTGCATGATGGGACGCGTTGCTCCTACAAGGATCCTTACAGTATCTGCGTGCGTGGGGAATGTGAGGTCAGTATCAGTGTGTGAGTGGGGCTAAATATCTCTATGTGAGGTCAGTATCTGTATGTTGGACAATGTGAGATCAGTTTTATGTGTGGAGCAACATTAAGTTTCATTGATGTGCAACTGGCAATGAGCAAAGCCGCACATGAACTTAAGCTGATTTCATGACTCGGCAAAATCATTTAGGTTATTTAATACCATGAGCAAGATCCTAAGCGCTAACATGGGTGGTTCAGTGCAATGCTCCCACACGCCACACTATAGCTCCAGTTAATGCATGACGGACTTTGCTCATTGCTCGTTGCTCGTCAATTTAAATAGGGCCCAGTATCTTAGGTCAGCGCCTGTGCGGGGGTCCTTGCCATAGGTCACTGCCTATTTGTGATGAGATTAGAGTGTCTGTGTGCAGAAATCTGAAGAAGGAGAGCATTTCTGTGTGAGGGGAATTCTGAGTCATTGTATGGGTGACTTGTGAAATGTAAATGTTTTGTGAATTCAGGCTCTGTGTGTGAAGAAATGTAAGTTTTGTTTTAGTTTTTTTTGTTTAAGGGAATGTGGGTTTCTGTGATATCAGGTTCTTTGTTTAAGTGATTGTGGGTTTAAGTGATATCAGGTTCTTTATTTAAGGGAATGTGGGTTTCTCTGATATCAGGTTCTTGGTCTAAGGGAATGTGAGGCCAGTATATGTGCTGAGGAAGTGTTAGGTCAGTTCTTGCAAGGAATGCATCCTGAAAGTACGCTTTGCCAATCTGTTATCCCGCAACAAAAAAATCACCCTGCAAATCTAAATCGTCTACTGCATATCTGAGCTGCCAGAGCCTGTATTCATTATGCTTTTTCCACTACTCCGTCCTTAAATGATCCATTCAGATTAACTGTGTGTGGAAGAAAGTTTATCTTCACATTTTGATCTGGAGAATTACCCAGGTGGTATGTATTAACACATTCAAGCCATTTTAGGCTCAGATTGCAGCACAAAGAATTTGAAGAATTCTAAAAACAAAAATGAAAATAAAGCATGAAAAAAAAAAATGCTTATGTGATGTGGATTGGAAGAGGGAAGTATAAGGATTTGATTGTTTATCCTACTGATTTGTTTCAGTATATTGCAGTGATCCTATCACTTTTTAAAACTTTATTTATGGCTTTACGGTTTAATACAGTTAAATGTAGCTGCTCTGAATGGCTTATTCTACAGATAAACACACTCACACTCCGGGAGGAAGGTGGAGTTTTGTCTCTTGAATGTTTGTTCGTGTAGTGTTTTATAATTTGTTTATTAATCTGGCTGGTCCTGTGTCTCCACAGAAAGTTGGCTGTGACTACGTCATCGCCTCAGAGGTGGAGGAGGACAAGTGTGGGGTCTGTGGAGGGGACAACTCCACCTGTAAGATCGTCAAAGGCAACTTCACCCGAAGCACCAAGAAAGAGGGTGATTCCCTTTCTTCAAGTACCGTTCCATTTAACCTCATCTGTTTCACCAGGTCATTTTTTTTAGAGGAAGAGCTGTAATTGTGTTTGAGTGTTGTCTTCCCACAACAAGGTCTGGTAAACTGCAGCATATACTGCACAGTTGGGTGTCTGTTGAGTATGTTCAGTGTGCCGTCTTAGTTCCTGCCTTATAACATTGCAGAAGATGTTTTTGGCTGTTCTCATAGCATTGGCTGTTCTCATAGCATGGATGAGAACGTGTAGTGCCCTTTGTTATATCCCTTTTATTGCATTATAATGAATTAACTGAATTATCTATCACTTTTGAGATCACTGGGATCTCCGCTTATATAAACAGCATTTCTCTGCAGACTAGACAGGGATGATGTGATGTTGTTATCTTTCTGCATGTGCAGACACTGTGATATGGCAGAAACCTGTGGTACTGTAGCTGTTGGGATTGGAAGTGGAAATGGGAAGGAAAAGGGATTTAAAAAAGAAATTCAATACCAATTATGATGTGGATCCAGCTCCTTTGCCAGATGAATTTGGGTGGTCGGGTGCATTTGGATTCCTCCACGTGGTTTTTCTGCTCCTCTGAGAATGTTCCAAGGCAGAGCTTCACATATATTTCATTTCAAGGTTTCCTCAAGATCCTGGAAATCCCCCTGGGGGCCAGGCATCTGCTGATCCGAGAGTTCAAGGGGACCCCTCATATACTAGGTAGGACAGACAAATATTTCCAAGTATCTATTATACATAGGCGTACTCTGAATAATAGTTGCTAAAGCCACCCATGGCCACACACACACACACACACACACACACACACACACACACACACACACACACACACACACACAGACACACACACACACACACACACACAGACACACACACACACACACACACACACACACACACACACACACACAGACACACACACACACACACACACACACACACACACACACACACACACTCAGTTTAATTGTATTTCCCTGAACATTAATAGCATAGTTGTATAAAAGTACTGGTTCTGTGGTGGCCACATGCACCTCAGACTATTTGTGCAATTGGAAGGAAGGCAAAAGAGAAGAAAAGTAAATGAGTTCAAATGTAAAATATCATCATGAATAAATGACAAATAAAGAATTGCTTTTGTATTTGCAGCGGTAAAGAATCAGGCCACAGGCGATGTGTTCCTGAATGATGAGGACGACTTCCCTGAGTCTCGGACCGTCATAGAGAAAGGAGTGGAGTGGGAGTACCAGAATAATGATGACATGGAAATAGTGCAGACTTCAGGGCCTCTAAAATATGCTGTCCTCGTAATGGTAAGTCCAAATGGGTACAGAAGCCTCACATGGAAAAAAAATATCTCATATGTCATTCTCATAATCCTACATAGTGGAGAATCACCAAGCAACTGCTTTGTAACCCCTGTGCCCTTTGGAAGCAAGATCTAAATGATTACTAGAAAAGCATTACACATTACATTTAAACAAGTAGAGCATCTGTACATTTTCACAATTTCTCCTCAACAATTTTGTCTTGCAAAATACTGCATTGTATTTTGGAAGACAAAATTGTTGAGGAGAAATTGTGAAAATGTACAGTCGCTCTACTTGTTTTAATTATCCATATTTAATTATCAGTACACACATATTCTCATAGAAACCTGACTCCAAACACCCACATGGAAATGTGTCTTTGATAGTCTTTCTTCAACCTCTCAGGTACGATCATATGGCGATTCCAAAGTGACTCTCTCCTACAAGTACATCCTGCATGAGGGGCTTCAGTCATCCATCGAGAATAACCTTCTCGTGGAGGACACGGCCTACTTTGAATGGGCGCTGAGAAAGTGGTCCCATTGTTCTAAACCCTGTGGGGGAGGTAGGGCAAACACATTCTTTAACCCTCTATACCCCAATAGAATTCTAGAACACTGCAGCAAATCACTGACAAAATCTGTGAATTCCTTAATTTTTTTGTCATCCTGTAAACAAACAGTTATAGTTAGAAAACAAAGGAAAAATTACAATAACAAGTTTGCTTTGTTTGATAGGGAATTAATAGTTTTTTAATATGATGTAAAATATGTAGTAACATCTACAAATATTAAAATACATAGCTTTAAATAGACCCATACACTCTTAGGGCCCTCATTTCAATGATGGGCAACGCTGGCAACATGCATGCATGTCCTAAAGATAATTTAATAACTTGGTAACTGGGTAAAGTTAGTTTAACATTCAACATTCATTTGACATTCAAAAAACGACTCTATTGAGCCATTTGAGTGGATTACTCAGTGTTTACAAAGTCAGCTGATTTTGTACCTCTCTAGCATCCACAGCAGGCCACATGCATTTGCAAATGTGTAGAAAACGTGAACCAGTTCTATTGTATATTCTATGTCAAAATGTTGGTTAGAGCGGGAAAAATAAACAAATTAATAACTTATGACAAATGAAACCCTCTATGAACATATTTGAATTTAGACAGGGAAGTTGTGAGTCTGTAACATCCACAATTAGCAGGATAGAGTGATGGCTCACTGAAAAAATACAGAATGCAAGTTTTTACAAGGGGGTGTTCTAGACAAATTTGGACATTTCGGACCTTTACACCAGATAAAGCAGATTATGTAAGGGTGGGGTGTGCATTTAAGGGAAATTAACACCCACCCATTGCAGGCAAATGGAGCACAATTTGGTAGATAACAATAATGTGCAGTGACCATTACCACAGAGGCTAGGTCAAATTTTGAAGTGCTTAGGTCTAAACATCTAAAAATGATGACTCAAGCAAGTATGTGTAAGTGAGTGGATGGGAAATTCAGTGGAGAGGAAAATCAGTGAAAAACATGGATACAGTGCATTGCTGGTAAGCTAAAATGCTATATTAGATTTCTTATATTGGGCACTTAACAATGAATTATGTGAATGAAGAAAAGGGCTGACTAGTTTTTGGCCCACTGACCGAGACAGAGCAGCTCATATACGTAGCCTGCTCCACATCAAAAGTTACTTTGGGTCATACTGACCCAAACACAACATGCCTTACTTTTCACACTGAGAGGAATTTCATTACCGATTTCTATAATTTTGCAATGTTGGGTCACTGTGACCCGAACACAGTAGGAGGGTTAAGGGCAGAACATTGTCTCCTCTTGCGTGAAACGCTCCATTCCTGACCGGAAACTTGTTATTTGCTACATTGTAAAAAAAAAAATTGAGCTCCGTGTGTTAAAAAGGTATGTGCGATTTGATTGCGGTTGGCTGATAAAGAATGACTTAATTGCCATTGCCCAGATAACTCAACCCATTTATGCCTGATTGCGCCCTGCTTTGTGTCAATGAAATGAGCAAATATAGATATCTCTTATTCTTGCTGCACGGTTACTCTTGCGTGAAGCTTGTTGTGCTTGTGGCCCTACGAAATTAGGACCCTAAGAGTCATTTAGAAGCCATACCTGGAGACTCAGAGGTCTTTGGCTGGTCCTTATAGCAAAGGTGATAGTGCTAACTGGAATCCTGGAAGTATTCATTAATTAAGGTGAATTGAGGTTGTTATCTCAGGCCAGCACACCCCTCTCTGGCTCCTGAGAGATAAATCTCCAAACCTTCCCAAGGTGACATAGCAATGAGAGGCGTGATGATTAATGAAAGCTCCCATTGGCTATTCAGTGCTGGGGATCCCCTACTGCGTCCCTACTGCATCCTCTTCTGTGTCTCTACAGGCAAGCAGTACACGCGCTTCGGCTGCAGACGAAAGGCAGACGGCAAGATGGTCCACCGCACGTACTGCTCAAATATTCCCAAACCCCGCGCCATCGGCCGAGTGTGTAATGTGAAGGAATGCTCACAACCCATGTACAGTATACCAACTTTTTCAATACCAATTTTTCCAAATATAGCTGTAGGCTATCATGTTAAAGGCTTTACAGTGTTTTATCTCTCAGCATGCAAAGTTTCACGCTAATGGAGCATCTTCTGTGTGTGTGTGTGTGTGTGTGTGTGTGTGTGTGTGTGTGTGTGTGTGTGTGTGTGTGTGTGTGTGTGTGTGTGTGTGTGTGTGTGTGTGGGTGTGCCTCTCCTTCCCCCAGCTGGGAGACGGGAGAGTGGGAGGACTGTAGCCGGACGTGCGGTAAGACGGGCTACCAGATGCGCAGCGTCCGCTGTTTGCAGCCCCAGACAGACGGCACGCGCCGCTTCATCCACAGCAAGTTCTGCAACGACGACCGGCCCGAGAGCAGGCAGCCCTGCAACCGCCAGCTCTGCCCTGCACAGTGGAGAGCTGGACCCTGGTCCTTGGTATGTTAGTGTATAAAAAAAAACATTCAAATCACTCAAAAAAAAGGCATGAAGAACACAAGGAGTATTTTTGTGTGTGTGTGTTTTTAGTGTTCAGTGACGTGTGGGAATGGAACCCAGGAGCGGCAGGTTCAGTGTAATTCGGCGGATAATGCAGAGGGCCAGTGTCTGGAGCCCAAACCAGGCACCATCAGACCTTGCCATCCCATCCCATGCCCCAGTAAGTGGCCATACCTCATACACAAATGTACTCAGGGTGCGATTTGTCCAAAAACCAGAGGGGGGGATGTTTTTTTTTTTTTTGTTTTTAATCATGAAAAAAAAAACAAGCAATACATAGGCCTAATTATCTTCATATACATGCATCATATATGTCTATGATATGATAATCGCTGCTAGACGCTCAGTTCTTGTGCTCCCTCTCATTCACGTTTAAATACTGAAACCGAAACTGAAACTTTGAAACTGAAACGCAACCTTTTTGGACAGAACTCACTACAGTAGCCTATACACGGAAATTAGCAAAGCCAGCGAATTCTGAGAATGCCGACAGTACGGGTAAGGTGAACGTTAGTGCCAGCGATGTAGGCAAGTGTAAGAAAACGCTGTCACAACCTGTCTGTTTTTTCATTGTTTTTTTAATAATTGAGGGTTATCCCCCCCATGTATGAAATTCATCCAGCTGAGGTGGGGATGTAAAAACCAGAGGGGGGGTAAATCCCCCCCATCCCCCCCGGCAAATCGCACCCTGAATGTACTACCACACACTGCAAACATAGAATTACAGTTTTGCAGCCAATTGAGCAATACTTTTTTTCTTTATCAGGTTTTCCTCTTCATGCAGACCATTCTCAACTGACATAACTGTCCTATACCTCTCTGTCTCCCCAGATCAAACCAAAAACTTTATAATCCAGTGGCTCTCCAGACCCGACCCGAAGGTTTCTGCGCCCAAGACCTCCTCAAGTAAATGTCCTCTCTCTAGCCGCCAATGCCCAGTGCAGCGTGCACCTCTGCTGGCCTGGGCACTGCCTCTTTTCCTGTCCCTCTGGCTGCGACTCTCTCTGCCCTGACTAACCCCTCCTGCTCCACCTCCTCCTCCTCCTCCTCTTCTTCCAACTCCTCCTCTGCTGGGCCTCTGTCTGGAGCCTCACTCTTCCTTTGATTGTTTCTGGAGAAAGGCACTCCTCTGCTGACTCTCCTCCTCCTGCTGCTGCCGATGCTGCGTTGCAGTCTGTCAGAAGGGGCGGCACCTGTGTTGGGTCAGGGGGCTGAAGCTTTTGAGTGGAATTTCGGAAAACCCAATCGGGGCGGGGTGGGGGGCTTCCTGTTCGGACGAACAGAGGGCCAATGGTGATTGTGAACCGCTGCGCACAGAGAAGTGTCGTTGTTGTGGGTGCACTGTACAGCGGGGAGAATATAAACCTTCACATTTTTGCTGCTATTTCACAACTAGTGCAGTGAACAAGAAGCTCATGAACTCTCTGAATGGATGGACAATATTATTCTTCAGAGATGTTCAGCTGTCTATGGAGACTTTATATTTTTGAATAGAATGATTGTACTTGAACATTGAAGCAAACGATTGACGTGTATGTGGATCTGACCTTTAACCTATTCTGAAACTGACAACTAGTGTAAGCACCCTGAGCACACTTATGTGCATTCGAGGGCCAGACTGCAACGGTCTTTTGCCATACCTCTTTCACAAGCAAACATGTCTTCAAATGTATCTCTGTTAGTAGCAGTCTTTATACAAAACCGTTCAGATGTTTAAATATAAATTGGGCGTTAATTTGAGAAACATAGATATATTTACCTCAGTCGTCTACTTGTTTTTATCTCTTAATGAAATATTATTTGCCTTACTTTGGAAAGATCAGCCAGATGAAAATAGTTTTCCGTCACTTCAAGGTTACTTTTCCTTTGTATGGAGAGTATAGGCAGCTACAAAAAGGCCAGATGAGTCTTAACACCAAATGCAGTTTTTCTGTTTTTTAAATATCACTGATTTCTGTGTTATCTTTGCTGTGTAAAATCAGAAGGACTTTAACATTGTGGTTCCCTGGAGAGAGATCTACATAAATGTGTCAAAAATATCAAAGGATGTTAACTGTATTTAAGTAAATGTCAGTGTCTCTTGAAGATTACCATATTATATGATTATGGAAATGCTCTATATTCTGCATAAATATTTTGTTGACCACTGTCTGGACATTCAGCCTGCCAGGTTAACTTTGAAAGGATACTCTGGCATGACAATGTGTATAAGACTTGCTTATATATACTTAAGAGCACTGTTGTAATTTTGCTGTCAAAATGAATTACTGTATGTAATCGTAAAAGTATTAATAACTTCCCTCATGTTGTGGTCATGATTTTTATGTAAAGGTTATTAACTCAATGTGGTGGTCTTAGGACAACCTTTCTCCACATTCTGAACACTTATATTTTTATATCACATTTTCTATAGAAGTGGTTTAAATCAAATGCATCTTGAAATTAAGTGAATCAGCAGAAAGGGTTCAGTTTCCCAACTGTGTCCAGTAAATGGTTGAACTCTGCCCCTCTTTGTTTAAATGCTCACATACTTTCCCTAGAATGTCATGTGCACTGTAGCAGGAGGATTTGCAATGTCTCCATCAGCTTCGGCAGACTAGCCACAGAAGTTTAATTTGAGCCGTCTGAACAATTAGCCCTCAATGACCATAATTATTCAGTCATCCAATTAGAGATGTGGTCACCAATGACTTTTCCAGCACACTGTAGAACCGGCAGAACATGTGGAGGGTGGCATAGGCACGTGTGTACGTTGGTCTTGGCCTTGGCCTTGGCGTTAACCTTTTTGAAATATAAGTATTTTACCAGATGATCTTTTGAATGAATGTCCTCTTCTGAAACAGGCACTGTAGTTGCAATATAGCAACCTTGAAATGATAGTCACCTTGCTTTTTAAATCTCTTGTTTCACTTCTTTTTTTTTTTTTGCATTTGGGATTAACACAGGGCTTTATGATACATGTGCTCCATTGTAATTCCAGTATTCTGATTAGATTTTCATGAAACAAGTGTTTCATGTATCACTGCAAAATTATTTTGTGCTTGCCTTGGTCTCTTCCTAGTAGGTTTGGTGAGGTTTAAGGAATAAAAGACAAGGGAAATATAATACATAAATAACATTGCATGGAATGTACTCATTTAATCTTTTTATTTCTTTACACACCTCTGTGAGCTTTCTATGGTAGGTCAGTCCCATTACGTACCTGTCGGCTTCTCTGAACTTTGCTGGTTTGTTTTTCAGGGCAGAGCTGTAAGACGGATAAGTCTGTCTTCTGTCGAATGGAGATGCTGAGCAAGTACTGCTCCAATCAAGTGTACAAGCAGATGTGCTGTAAATCCTGCAACGATGGGAACTTTAGCGCCACCAACTGGAGCCTTACCACCACCCCAGCTCATGTCAACCGCACATACACCAGCTCCCCTTCCCCAGCCTACACCGTGGATTATTTTGATCCCACTGAAGACTATTTCCCTGTTATCCCCATAACCAGTGCATACAGGACAACAGTGAGTACCACTGACCTCTTCAGTATGAAAAGACACACGACAGCAATCCCTACAACCACTTCAGAGGAGACTACATTTCCCATAAGCACTAGCACCAAAGAGGATACCATTGATAGTACCACTTCAAGACCAAGAACAACTTCCTCAACTCCCAGGTCTGTTGTCCCCACATCCTGGCCCGATGTGATTAGGTCCTGGAGTCCCACCACTAACCCCACTGCCAAGCCCAGGGCCGACACGAGCCAGCACCCGGCCAAAAAGACCACGCAGCCAACAGTCACAAGTTCACCTCACACTCCTGTGCCGCCGAAGCCAAGCGACAGGAGAGACAATAACTCCGTCGACGTGTCATACCAGATTGTTGATGTTGACAATGAGGTTTCTCCTAATGTCTTTATTCTCAGAAAACGACCTCATCCGTTTCAAGAGAAAACGCAGAATAAACGGATTCAACAGCTTCTGGCAGAAAAGAGGAGGCAGGACTTGTTCAAACGGCTGAGAAGGAGACCACCAGTGCAATAGATTCTTGGCGTTTTATCTCTTAGAGACATTTTTTTTCCCAAATTGCAGTCTTCATGTCAAGATCACATTTCAGCTCTCCTGATAAGATCCGTCCAGTTTCATGGCTACTGTTGTTGACTAGCCAGCTACTGGTCCAGCTAAATCCAGTGGATAACAATGAATTGAAAAGGTTCTCGTTTAGGAATATGAAAGACATGTTCACATTAACATTTACAAGTAAACAATGCTTGAAGGGTAAAGCCAGCTTGCAAAATATGCACTTTTTTTTAACCTTTAAGGATAATTTAAAATATGCAACTATCCATTTCAGTTCAGGAAGAGTGAGAAGTAATTTGCACATTGTTACGAACAACGATTTGGCTTAACTTCCATTTTGACAGCACTGTGCATTTTACACAGTGAATTTTACACAGTGATATTTAAAAGATACAGTGAGCACACCATTTTTTCCATGTTAATTAAATATCCTATCATAGCTTTTACAAGCAAGGCTGCTTATATTCTGAAAAATCTAAATTCTTTGCTATTGCATCCTGTGGAATGGTCCTTGCACATCTTTCTAAGCTTATCTGTGGTCTTGGGTTTAATACTGTGGCAAAAATCAGGTCTTGATGAAAATGTTGTATATGTGGACTGAAATGTTCTCCAGCATACACTGTGGCAAGCTCTCAAGAACCCAAAATGTGGTATTAATAATTAAAAGAATTACATTGCCGTCCTTGACTTTGTACATATGGTTTTAGATTTTTATTTTTTATATTTATTGAACTGTCTGTTGCATTATCTTCACATTATCATTGCAGCTTACTATCAGAGTTTCCATTTCTGCTATGGAATGGCAGACTGTTGAATGCTTTTACAATATGCAAGTGCATGCAGCATGAGCAGTATCTCAGCGCACACCAGACCATCACAAGTGTCCTTTACATTATTCACACCCACTCTTAAAAAAGAAAACATGAAGAGATGATAAGTGACTTTTTTATAGTAATTTAATAAATTTGCAATTGAAATAATTATTGGTCATTGCGTTGTGTTTCTTGATTAATTCACACTAAATAATAAGTTATTAATGTTTGTTTTATAATATGATGACTGCCGGCTTTTTTTCCCTTCGCTATTGCACGGTCTTATATTGTGCAATTTCACAACACAAATTAAGAACACTTAATGATTTAGAGGAGTTTGTGAAAAACATGCATATTCTGATATTTATTGTCAGTTTCAACAGAGAGAAGTCTTTTAAAGTTCTGCCATAGGAGGGCAGTATAGAGGCAAACTTTGGGATTTACATTTTTCTTGTCTCACCGATGTTTCTACTGTTGTTTCGGACCTTTCCCTTTAAATGTATAAGTTTTAATTAGAATGGGATTTCCACAATTACAGTCACAGATAGCTGCACCCTCAACAGAGAGCTTCACCCTCCACAAAGGGTAGCTATACCAACAGCCTGTCAAACATACTCTGTTAGAGGACTGTTAATGTTAGAAGGGCAATCCAGACTTCAATTTGTAGATTTTCAGCGAAAGCAAGTCACTTACAGCATTATAGCATCTCTGTACAGAAACTCCACAGTAAAATGTCTAGTAAACCTGTCTGAGGACTAAACCTTAGACATTTGGAATAGATGCAAACTTGATTGGAGCAGATTTTTGCACATACAAACCATTCCTAAATGTATTCGATAGGTACATTTTTATACATGCATATTTGCTGTCATATATTTTTGTGTGACAAAACAGTGTTTGATAGATTCATTGAAACACGAACATACAGTACATGTCGCAATAAACATTTGGATAGTTACCCTGTCATCCATGTTCTGTGCTGAATTGGTCTATAAAGAGCAGTCCTGGAGCACTTTCTGTCATTGCCATTCATGTTTTGAGAGGTGGAAGGGAAGGGCAACCTTCCATTAACAATCATTCTGCTGCCTTCAATACAAAAACTCTTGCGTCTACAAATTCTCACAGTCCCAAAAGACAGAAAAATACATTGCTAATGCTTAATATTTCATGCAGTTATTTGTGGGAGAGAGAGCCTTTTCCGGTGCGTTGTTCTTTTTTACTTAAGCATAGCACTGCATGCATTAATAATTTACTATGAGTTTACTATTCACTATTGGTAGAAACTGTGCATACTATGAAGGCACAGGGGTAAATGGTGTATTATGCAACCATACTTTTGCAGAGTGAGTCTTTTTTACTAAACTAAGTTTTGCCATCAAGATTTTAAAGGAACCACCATCAAAAGCCATAACAGCATAGAGAACATTTTTGGGCCGTTGAAAAGGTATTCTGTGCTCAGTATTATGTCTTCTTACACAACTCAGCTATATATAAATCCTTTTGAAGGCCACATTAAATTACATCAAAAACAAAATCACATTATAGAGCTGAATCCATGTCTTTGAGACAAAAACGGTTTGTCCAGTTGATGTTCACAGACAAAGGCAAGCCTTCACCAGTTTAAATTAGACTAGACAAATACAATTGTGGCTCAAAAAATGTCACATAATGACTTCCATGCAGACAGTGGTTACATATGAATCCAACCTGATTTATATCACGTCAGTAATATGTAGCTGTGACAGTGGTCTGTGTCCCAACACTGTATTGTACCAGAATACTGAATACAGGTCAAATACTATTTGTACAGCACTGTGCACTATAGGTGTTTGTTTTGAACTCTCAGGCTACCAGGAGACGAGTGCCAAGCCAATGTCTAAACAGTATTTATGTATTCATGTGTGTGTGTGTGTGTGTGTGTGTGTGTGTGTGTGTGTGTGTGTATGTATGCATGTACTGTATGCAGTTTATAACTATGGTTAATAGTCGGGAAAATATGGTAATTGACTATCAAAGTTGCCTCTTCGTATAGAATCACTGACTATTCAGCAGTAATTCATATGTTTTCCTAGCCTTCTGTATGCTGTATTCTGTATTTAGATATGTGTTTATGTGTTTATTTGGCTGGTTCTGCAAAGCTATACAAAATGGAGGCATGTAAATTGAGTGAGACATGCTACTCTGTCTGAAAAACATGAGGCTCGCCAAGTCTGGTTTGACAGCGTTGTGGCCATTTTCCTCCCTGCCTTCCTTCTCCTCTCCACTCCTCTTCTCTCTTGCCCTTCCTCCTCCCATTGCCTCACCTCCTACACTCCTCTCCTTTTCTTCACCTCCTCTCCCATCCTCCCCTGCTTCTAATCCATCCAGTAAGCAACGCTCCCTTTCTCCACACCAACAGAAACCCATTTGGCAAATGATTGCACGCAGCCACAGGGATGGGAATGAAGGTACTATTTTTAGCACCAGGGGAGGGATGAGGGAGGAGTGAGAGTCTGAGGGAGAGAGAGAGAGACAGAGAGAGAGAGAGAGAGAGAAAGACACAAAGAGAGGAAAAAGAAAGGGAGAGAGACATCAACATCATCCTTCTCAGAGCTTGTGGCGTGGAGACTGGAGTGTAGGACAGACTTTGGTGTGGCAGCAGAGGAAGCAGCAGCCGAGGCAGAGGCTCTCCCTGGCAGCAGACACCCAAAACAACACAGGTGGGGCCGTTACTGGAGCATCCCTCACAACCTTAAGCTAATGACACAGACAGTGCAAGGACTAGGCAGAGAAGGATAGGAATGATTGTATCATATTATATGCCTAGAGTTCATCTAGAAATGGTCCTTGCAGAATTTGTAACATAGCCTGGTGTAACAGCAAATAGGTGCCAATTCAATGCATGCATGTAAGGGGAAATTACTGGCTGTATATGCTGTATATAGTCAATGTTATATAGAAATATACAGTACATATTTACATATACTGTACACATATATACACAGCATACATAGCATGCATTGTGCTTTTTCATCTCTGCATAATCTGAAAACATGCCTGTTTTGCAATATGAGGACTGATTTAATGTTCTCAGTTTTTACATGTACTGTAAATGTTTATGTATCAGCTTTTAAACACACACAATGGTGACTATAGTCGTGTCAGTTCAAATTAAATATTCATCTTTAGAGTGGGAGGTGGGATTGAGGAATCGAGGCAATGTTGTTTACAATGCTCCTTAAAATGGAGTTTGTGTAAACTGTGTGTTGTGTGCGTACGTCCGTGTGTGTGTGTGCATGTGTGTGTCTGTGTGTACGCACATATATGTCTTAACTTGTGCAAATGTATATCTGTATTTGTGACTATTTTTCGATATGTGTGTGTGTGTGTGTGTGAGAGTGTGTGTGTTCTGTGATGCCATTGTAATCTGAGAACACTCTGAGGTGTAATGGGAAAGAGGGTTACCATGGAGACAGGCTCAGGCATATTTTCCTGTAACCTATTTCTCATATTACCTGTATTGATTGTTTTTGCGCTGCTGCAATTGCTTAGAAATAAATATGGAGACCATTTTTGGGAATCAGTGTAATAATAGTCAAACTCAAATGATAAATGGTTTAGAAATATTTAACTTGCTTCTTTTCTCATTGTTTATGTTTGAATGTGTCTCTTCATGGTGTCTGTGTATGGGTGTGTGTTCTGCACAATGTGTACATGGGTGGATTTGTGTGTGTGTTTGTGTGTTTGTGTGTGTGTCCATCACAAACATTCCTCTCCACCATCAAGCAGTCATGCGGCCCCGATCTCGACTCCTGGTGAAGAGAGGCCTGCCCACTATCAGGGAGGGATACGAGGAGATGGTGCAGGACATGAACCAGGCTAACAGTCAGCACACACTGCCTTGCACTCAGCCACAGTCCTTGTCCACGCAGGACTATTTATTATCCATCTGCCAGCTGGCCAGACCCACCTTCCCCTTGCGAGAGCCAGATTGGGACATCCTGTCGATGACGCCAATGGACATGTCCAAGCCATGCCTGAGGCTTCACAGACACAGAGACGCAGTTTCCCCCATCTCCACTGCACACACACAGAGGGAGGCCAAGGGAGAGGCACCGGTGGAAAGTGGTTGTAGTCCCACTGAGCCAGTCAGTGTCGGCTCCACCCAAAAGCCCCTCGCCCTGACCTCAGATCCTCTGGAGTACCTCTACAGCAACGGAGCCTCTGAACGCCCGTGGAGGGCGGAGGAGAGAGGCTGCCCTCCGGCATGCAGGCCACGCAGCGGCAGCTTCCCACGTGCCTCGGCACCTCCCGACACCCGGCGCAAGAGCAGCTGCCCTGAGCTGAGCCTGCCCACACCTACACTCGCACTCGCACCCGCATCCGACTCCTCCGACGACGACAGGCAGGCTCCCCCAGCCACTCTGACGCAGCGCTCCCCACTGACCAAAAAGAAGCAAAGCGACCGCAGCGCTTCCATCCCCGCGGCTGGATCTCTCGGTAAGCCTCACAGCGCCCCCGCTGACTGGAGGGGGAAGGGCAGCCGAGGCATGGACAAAAACAACATGGTGTCTCACTGGATCGCTGAGTGTCGGAGCGCCTGGCGGGAAGCCATGGTACACGCCTGCATGCTGCCCGCTCTCGCTGAGAAGTAAACGCACCCACGCGTCACATGGAGCAGCACTCACGATGAATCTCAATGGAATGGCACTCTAACTCTCGCACTGTACACACTGCAAAATGTCAGATAAAGACAAGTAAAATGTTTACTCTTTAATGTTACTTGAGGTATGCAAATTTCTCTTATAATTGAAACTAGATGCCAATGTAACGGTGCCTGTGAATAATTAAAGTTGAGGGTTGAATGGCATTTTGCGTCAACTCTGTAGTTCTACAAAAATGTGGTATTGTATTCATTGCTTGTTTTGATTGTCCACTGTTTTATATTGTTGGGAATTACAAATAAAAATCCTTACATAATCTTAAAAGAAACTGGGGATCATTTCAGCTTGTCTCAGATGAATACAGTGTGTAGGCAGTGTTTTGGAATACGCCTTTGCGATGTATTCCATGTTCTGTGTTCTCTGATGCAGAATGAAATTGTATTGTGAAAATCAAGTCATGCCAGTCAGGGTTTTTATATATTTCTAAGATCTGCCAGGTATCTCCCACAACTAGCCTCTTCAATTACAAACAGGTATTTTACCTAGCAGTCAGGTTAATAGCCACATCCTACATGATGTCAGCAGGACTGACTGAGTGCAGACCAGTTAGTGGAGCTCCCTCTGCTGGCAGTTGAGTGGTAATGGCAACCAGCGTGATTGAAAATATCAGTGCAGTTACATGTTTATTTCTGATCTCAGGAATTGGAGAGAGTAATTGTTTATGTCAATAAAAAAGCAACAGAGAGCAGAAGCCATTCATTATTTATAATGATTTGGAGATTTTGCACCAGCACTTTTGGCTTCTGAACTTCTGTCTCATAGTAGAATTTGATAACATAGATATGGTATATAAAGCGTAAACATAATCATATATAGCATAAATAAATATTGGTATTTAATATTTTTGTTTAAAAACAATATCATACTATAAGATTTTATATTAGGACCAGATGAGAGTTAACTAAGATATGACTTATTGGAAAAAAGTGTAGCTACATGCTTGAGAATTGTTAGGCAGTGTTATGAAAAACAAATGCAGAGGAAGAATATTTTTTTAATGTATGCTAGTAACTCAGTCATGTTTCTCATTATCTTTGACCCACTTTAAAAATTCAAAGCACAAGGAGAAAATTTGAAGGTTACTTGGTGGCTGGATAAATGCTAAGTCATAGTCTCAGTCAACGTCTATCACATAATTTACAATTTCCTAAAGAATACAAAGATATGCTTCTTGGTATTAGATCGTACTGCCATGACCCTAGATTTTTTGTTTATATCAAGCAAGTAATGTTTCAGTTCTTTTCATTTTGTTCCTGTTGACACACTTTCATCTTGGATGTGGTGGTCATAGTTTGATTATAACTTTATTTCCATCAATCAGAAATGCCATTCATATTTATGGCACAGAATGGACAGGTACAGAGTGCAATGCAACAGTACCTTGAACTCATCATAAGATAACTTTTTGATCTACCAAATTGAATGCTTGCAGGAAGTAGGCCTATTTGCGGGTCAAAGATAAGGCATTTCGCTGTGGTGTGTGTTTGTGCTAGTACACACGAGAACATCATCCTACACAGAGAAACTAAAATGTTCCTCAGAAACCAGAAGAAAATATTTATTTTAAAAGTGACCTTAATTTGACATGTTAATGAAATATACCACAGACCAATTATGTTGCAGGGGTTTGGAGCTGATTGCCTGACATGCTCCTTATTTCTTGGAAAAAAAATAAAGATTGACATTGAAATCTATACCTCTGTGGAAAATTTAAACTGGAAAATTATCTCCTGTGTTACAGTCAGAAGGGGATTTTTTCTTTCGATGACCACAACCTTGTGGAAACAACTAGAAAGGTATTTTTTATGTATTTGCCAGGGAAGCTTACAACACTTTTAGCAATCAGCAGTTTATAGCCACGTAAGTCCATTTCTTTTTCTGGCTTTCTTTTTTGATTTCATCAGTCTCTGCCCTCTCCTTATCCATAGGGTTAGGATAGCCCTGGGTAAAAGCAATTTCGCCTTCATAAAAAAAAAATACATGGAACGATACAAAGTTATGGATTGGTTACAGAGTAACTATCGGGCGTTTCTCTTCAAATTGATAGGCCACATTTCATGTGACTGACGGGTCTAGCACTGCACACTAAGTTACTACTGCCCCTTTTCCTGTGTAAACTGGAAGCCATGGCAAAAACGATGTTGTCATCTTTTTCGGCCTTTCAAGAAAACTGTTGCAAGTGTTTGACAACCATGTTGGATTGTTAGCAACTTACAGGTGGAGCAGCAACAAGACCACATCAGGTATACAGATAGTCGTTTTTTTGTCGGTGCTTTTTGTCTTTTGCAAGGTTAGATAGCTAGCCAATTAGCTAGTGCTAGCATATAAGCTAACTGGTCACCGTTAACAGTACGCTGTTTGATCAGATGCTTATATTCAGTTCGTCGATTTAGAAACGTTGGATCCACACAGTGTTAGTTGTCTACAAATGTTATACCTTTTATTATTATGGTAGTAAGCATATGTGTGTTGTCTAGCCTGGTAGATGTACTGTTAGCGAGGTAGCCGCAACAGCTGTACGCACCATTCATTGTCAACAGGAGAATAGTTTGCCCGATAGCCAGCTAAAGTCACCAATTTAAAATCAGACTAGGCTAACTATGTGACTGTTGTGCACAAACGCCATACCTATGACCTCGGTTTTGGACCATTATTTTGATTGTGCACGAATGTCACAGACATTGTTTGTACACTGCGCAGCCATTGTGGCAGGTATTATGTAACAGTATCAATGTTCTTCTGACTTTAATCCTAAGAGATGTTTACACAACATCCCGTTCTAAATCGGCCAGGACATCCAGGATTGCAAGGCCGACAATCATACAGCTGTTGTCTTTTATGCCTTTTCTTAGCTTAATTACGCATAATTATATCGTTACCTCGAGTTGAATTTTACGCTAGTGAAGCCTCTAATTTCATATAGCCAGTAGGCTATGTATCGCACTAGGCCCTCATATGCAGGAGGCTGAGGGCTGAGTGAACAGCTGTAGCCCTTGCAGAAACTGTCAAAAATGCAGGAAATAAGAAAACTGGATGTTTTGTTCAACTGCGGTTGCCGTCTTGTCTGTCAAACATTGTAAGTATAGGGTTGTGCCAGAAGGCAGGACTCAGCAGCAGGTGACCTCATCAAAATGAGAATAATTAGCTTGGTTACTTCAAACAGACCAGTGTTGCTATTGGTCTTTCTTGCTTAGGAAGGTTTGTACCGTATTTATCCAAAAATCGCACGGTGTATAAACCGCATTACAGTATTTCATGTAATTTTATAAAACGAACCTGTGTTAAGCAAGCGTTTATTAAGTGTTTTGGTGTTGTGTAGGAATGGACGCTAAATGTATAAGTTAAATCGTTGATAGATCCCCTGGCAACCACTGAATTAACATGTTTGAGGGGGACAAGGGGGAGAGGAGACTTCACCCCCTTCATTCACTACATTGGTATCAGAGTAAGCCCTTGGTCCCATTATTTCTCTCAGGATTGTTTAATGTCTATGTAAAGCCAAGCCTGCCTTTTGTTGGTCAATTTATTTTGAGAAATTAAACTTACCTTAAGCTTCAGGTTATGCTTCAGGTAATGCAGCAAATTATGTTACAAAATCAATGTATAAACCACAGTCAATAGTCTGGAAATTACGGTAGGATACTATAGGATAAAATAATAGCATAATGAAAGGTTTTCAGTGACATTGACACCTGCTATTTCTTACATTTCAAAGATATTTACGCATTCAAGCATCAGGGAACCCCGGAAATGATTCTAAGTGTTCATGAAGGATGTCTCATTTATCTGCCAGAGGAGGGAAGATAGACGACCCACGAGCAAGGAAACACAAGAGCCTCCTTTGTGGAAGTCTTATGTTTGACTACAAGGCATGACGTGGCCTTTTGGACCCCATAGGCATATATTTTGGAATGTGTGAGGTTTAGCTCAAGATGAAGGAATGTGTGAGGTATAGCTCAAGATGAAAATTCCTTGCCCCTTTCTTCCTATACTTTCTTTTTACAATTTAAAATAAGATATAACAGTTTATGAAGGGAAATGCATTATAAGTTTAATCAAGAAAAGATCTTCCTTACTTATAATTATCATCTTATATGCAATTATTTCTTATATGCTGTCTATAACCACAGTCACATGTCAAGTCTAGCAAGAGGTAATGCTGCTGTGTCCTCAGTGTTTAACGCCTCATAATAGTGATGCGTGGGTAAGCTAGCATCCTTCCTAGTTTCCTTTACATTATTTTAAAGGGAGGGGCTAGGACGTAAGAAAAAAAAGGACTAATGACAGTAACAAAAATAATCAGAGTAAGTTGATTGCACCTATTCTTAGCCAAGGAAGTTCTGGGAAACACCTTGAAACTTCAAGGGACAGCTTGAGGTACACCTCACAAATGACCAAGGGTTAAGGCCTCGGGAAGCCCATCCCTAGCCTATTCCACGTGTTTTCTGGCACTGGCTGTGTCTCATCTTCCCTTTCTGTATTTTTTGGTTCTTCTCCAGCTCACCCCCAGCCAGCGCTCCTCCTGATCCCCCACAATGCTCCATCTGCAGCCCCCACTCTCTGTGAGTCGGCAAGAAATTCCTGTACTTTAGCAGAGGAAATTACATCTTTGCCATCCTCTCCGTAAGTATGCAGAACCTATAATTATGCATTTACTTTATCTGCCATTTGGTATGCCTGAAATCCGAAAGGAAGACGACTGGTGAATTCTGTTGCACAGCATGCAAATCAGGATAGTATGCTATTATTATTATTATTATCGCGGAGGTGCAAAATGGTTCCAAAAATCAAAACTCCATTAACACTATCTCAGCTTAAGATATGGAAGCAGGGATTGTAGGGCAGGGTGCAGGGATCGCCATTCAGGAGACTCATAAAGGTTAACAGTAAGACCTTTGGATCTCTCCTAGAACAGTTTGGTTCATTACCTCCACCAAGGAGGTTACTTTTGCGATTCGGTTTGCCAGTCTGTCAGAGGGTTACGCAAAAATCACTAGGCCAATTTTCAGGAAACTTGGTGGAGGGGTAGAGCATGGGCCAAAGAAGAACCCATTACATTTTGGAGCAGATCCATATTAAGGGGTAGATGCAATCATTTCTTTTCACCATTGACTTTGGCTGAGGGCTGCGTTTCCCCAGTGCCCTTCTTGTTTTCATAGTTAGTTCTTCTGACTAAATAGTAAGTTATGTCATGTATGTAAAGTTCGACACATTATACTAATGAGAGTATTTGCTCCCTACTGTCTGCTCACTGACCTCCTCTTTACCAGCATACTGACTATTGATCCCTTTTTTTAGTCCCATCAGTGTTGCCATCTGGCTGATATCAAGGGACACATTCAATTATACTCCATGAAATGGTGGACAGTGTATTTAGTCTGAGTCACCATAACTTTGGACTGGCTCGTTGTCAAAGGTTGCAAAGGATTGGAACTTTTCTGTTTATTTTTCCCATTTTATAGACCCTCCTATTTTACATGTTCTACGGAGGTAACAGGATATTTCCAGTTTGCGCTTGAGATGACAAAAATGTGTTCCTCTTGACTGCTTGGTTTGGCTCCAGCTTGTCCTCACAATCATTGGCAAGGATTTAACTAACTGTAGCTATGCCTATGAAACCTTATCATTCAAATAGGCCAGAATATTTGTAAGGTTTGTATCGGGTCCATCAGGTTGGAATAGGGAGTTCAGGACAGAATGCTACCTTCATATTGGAGTAAGTTTGGCATTTCAAATTGCATTGCATCAGCTATTTAGCCAACACGGTCAACCTCCATATATTCGCCCATGTTGAACAAACATGTTAAATGTAATGAAGCTTACAGTGACACTATGTCAACACTTGTTGACGACCAAATGGATTTAACTACTCGACCACTGAAAACAATTATTTCTACCACCATGATGAAGACACAGAGGTTGAAATTGTTTATTTTTTATTTTCTTATGTTTCCTAACTAATAATAATAATGATGACCATTCAAATACTTTTGATTATTCAAATAAGTGTTAATTAAACCAAATGAAATGTACTAATTATTATTCAGCAGAAGGTTAGGGCAGAATAACTTGCTCTCTTTCACAGTTCAGGAAAGAGCAAGCTTTGCAGATCTCCACTGTAGGCTTGAAAGGTGGAGTATTGGGGAAGAATGTCCCTTTTTCTCTTCACAACATGTCAACTCGAATAGCTTCATATTAACACTTAATGTCAGCCACAGGTTAAAGTTTCACACAAAATATCTACATTTTTGGAATATGCAGCGCCCCCCTCAGACTGTCAGGGTCTTTATCATTAAATGTGTTTTTATGTTTAATCTTGAATTTGGGTGAGCTCAAAAGACTCCTTGTCGATTTTAAGGGGTTAGACATTTTCATTCACACAGCTTACATCACAGAACGTCCTGAAAGGATGACCATTATATCGTCTGAATGTCTTGTGATTGTTCCCATGCAGAAATCAGCCCAAAATGACTTGAGTAACCCTGGTGGTGGTGGTGGTGGGTTAGATACAATTTGTATCACATTTAGTGAGCTGTTTAATGTTCTGTTGCAAATACGCTGGTTAAGGATGGTTTTGTAGTGCGTCATGTTAACTCTGATGTGTTTCTTTCTCCAGGTTAAGGCCTGCTGGTCCCACTGATCAACTTTTTCAGTCTCAACCGCCTATTGCATAACTTCACAACTGGAACAATGTCAAATGACATTCCAGGTAGGCATTGCCATGGTTGCACATTAGCCTGAGTGTCTTTCTGTGGACTGAATGTTTGTGTGAAGAAGTTTGAAACCAGAGAAATCCAGTTTGTTCATCATTTTCCAAAGCCATTTGTTATCGTGTTAAACGCTAGTTGTACATATTTGATGATGATCAAAACTTATGCCCACCGCCTTGATCATTTTATTTTCAAATATATTATAATGTATGTGGGGCAATCTGCAAAACTACATACTATATATAGCTTTGATATAAGTACTATTAAGTAGTGTGAACCTCTGTCTTAGCAGTTATACATTGATGAAAGGTTGCTGTAATTGGATAACTGTGTTTCAGTGACTAACTACCCTGGTTAATGTTTTATGTTGGTTTTGTTTGTGTCTTTTTCGACAAAAGGGACAGGGTTTTGATAACTGGCTTCAAGTCACTGAGAAAATGGCATCATTTCTCATTGCAGAGGTTGATGGTTACATTTGTATGTTTTTTTTTGTAACCTCCCTCCAGCCCTGGAGGGGGCGCCCTCTGATGGCATGTTGGGAGGGATGTCCATCCCCAGAGGGATGACCCGTCGCGCCATGAGCTACGACGACAGCCTGGAGGGGCCCATGGCACCGCTCCCCTCGGACATCAACATCAGCAACCTGTGGAGGAGGCCTGTCATTCCTGACCGCAAATTCCAGCGACTCACTGAAGTCTGTACTCTTCGTCCTATACTTATAATAACTAAATACCAGTCATCGGAGTTACATTGCTTGCAACAGCAAATCTGCTGATCATTTCCTTTACTAAGGAAGTGAATTTTCCAGCATTTTGTCATTCAGGATTTAATGCTTTAGTGAAAGTCGGCAATCTTTGGCAGTGTTCATTTTGGCAGCTCAGATTTGATTTATTTGCAAATCCGTTTAATATCAGATGGGTTTTATGATGCCTGACTAGCAAAAGCCACATGGAGTCAGATTTTTTTATTGAAGTAGATCCAAACAACATTCCACATGATGTGGTTTGAAATGCTTCCGATCGGACATCTGGGGACGTGTTTCAGTCTAACCCTGCAGATTCTTTGGGTACCTTTTGTTCTAAGACAGGAGCTGCTATGACCCTAGTGTCGCTGATAAGGCCGTGGTCTTTACCACAAGTTATGGTGATGACAACCTGAAACTTGAAACAACACCACCATCACTTTGTATCACTGAACATTTATTTAATTGGAGGCAAAATAAAACGGACAGATTGTCAGCTATTTCCATGCGGCCAATTCGCTTAACCAAGGTATCTTAACTGAACAGAATGAACATGTCGACAATACTACTCTGACCTACTTTAATACCGTAGACACTAATACACAGATTTGAAGGGATTGTTTACACACAACAGTGTGGATAGTCAATTCTGGAGCTGGGACAAAATAAACAAGGATGAACGTGATTTAGTTTGAACATGGCCTTTGTTTTAGGCTTTGCAATGGTTTGTGTGCTTGTGATAACAATGACCCTTTTTGACCCCATTCAGGAGGATGAAACAGGAAGTGAGCTGACACATGCTGCCGATGCTGAAGCTGCTAAACCGCGGGGCCCAGTGGTGAAGGCCAAAGCCTCAGTCCTCATGAACTCTCTGATTACTAGTAAGATGAGGAACTCCTCCATGAACTCTCTCGACTTTAACATGACATTTATTTGTGCCATTTTGATGGAATATTTAGTGGTGGTCTTTATAAATACTTTTTGCCAAAGTTAGCAGAAATTACATTTTTTAATGAAATTGATCTCATGTGAAGTAATACAAATCTGTGTGTCTAAATCCGCGTATGGGTGTTTGCTGTTAATCTTGTAGAGCAGACCCAGGAGAACATACACAGGTTCGAGAAGCAGGCAGGTCTGACTGACGCAGGCTACAGCCCACATAAAGGCCTGGTGGACGAGACCCACTACCACCGTATGGCTGACTCAATACATGTGAGTTCTGTACCAACCCTGTGCTCATATGTATTATTTAAGATGTCTAGAAATGTTATGTTTCCAACAGAAGAGAAGGACACAAATGACAATTGTTTTTAGTAAGGGTTAAATAAATTAGTTGTATCCATCTCATTATGAATAGTTTTTTATATAGTGGATTCAATCTGAGACTGAACTCAGAATTATGAGACACAGGTATTCTGAGGTTTAGTGATTATTAGGTTTTTGATAGAAAGGTCTTTGCGTCATCTATTACTTTGACGGTCTCTCAAGGTGCTTCTAATGATGCCCAGTTATTGTCTTGTCATTTTAGTTATGCAAGCTACTATTTGTTGCTACTCTTTCTTGAGCTTCAGGTGATAAATTGAGTAAACCTAATTTATGTGGCATTTTTGTTCTTTGTTTATCAGATTTTTGTATTATAATTTTTTCTTGTAGAAACTGCACATGCATAATAATGACCTGAAAGAAGAGAAACAAACCTCCTCTACTCAGTCTACTCCAACAACTACTCCACAACACTCACCCAAACAGAAGCGCAGGTAAAGAGCTCTAGAGACCATTTGACACAGACTGTTAAGCTCAGCATGACTGGCCTGGATTCCCATGTATTCATCGTGTGTGTGTGTGTGCGTGTGCGTGTGCGTGTGCGTGTGTGTGTGTGTGTGTGTGTGTTTTTCTGTGTGTGTGTGTGTGTGTGTGTGTGTGTGTGTGTGTGTGTCACAGGAGCTGGTTCAGCAGTCAGAGTTCTGCAGGTTCCATCACTAGCTCTGAGTTCAGCACTAGCTCCAGCTCTAGTGTTGATTTGGGAGCTGGCGAAGGAGGGTCTGTGGAACGCTGGAGTTTCTTTGGACCTCGCCCTCCTGTGCAGAAAACAGCCATCGACCCCGGTGCAGAGCCTTCGACTGCAGGTAAGGACAGTTTTATGTAATCAATGCTACAGCTCACTCCTCCAGCAGCCCTGTCTTGCAATCGCTCACGCTCTCTTTGCAATGACACTCTTAAACTGTTAAGACTTCAAGAATTTGTCCAATAATTTGTAGTTTCTGTCACCCCTAAGACACTGACGCTCAAGGCTGTCGTTTGATTATACGTACTACAATGCCCATGATGCACCATGTGAATCTCTTCACTGGCCTTAGATGGTGTGTCTGAGCATTTGATAAATGTACTGTAGAAATTACGAAAGATATTGGGTCTGGTTAGGTGGTACGCTTGTAACACAAGAGTTGGATCAGTTGACTTGTAAAGTGTTAATGTGGTTGATATGTATGGTTAGTAATTTAATTGTAGCAGTAGTAGTAGTAGCAGCAGTAGTTCTACTTCTAATAGCAGTAGTCGTAGAAGTATTATAACATCAAAGATAATTTATGGACAGTGCTGATTTGGTCACAGTTGTAAGGGAAAAATGGATAACTGTTGTGGTTGATGCAGCAGTCTTTATTCTTTCCTCTTTCCTCTCAGCAATCACATGAAACCTACTATGGATTCAGCTAGGGATGCAAATGATTAATCGACTTTAGATTAATTGTCGATTAAGAGGTTGCTCGATCAAAATGTATTAATCACGATTAATCGCTAGAGGGCGCTAGCGCGAGAGACCGGTTGAAAACAAATGTTCTCTGTGTAATGCGGTATTGAAATACAATAGTTCCACTAGCTCACTCAGTTATCATTTGAACACCGTGCATGCTGCTGTCCTGCATGGCACCACCAGTTCACCTGGTCAACCTTAAATCACAGCTACACTGTATTATACCTTCTCTCGCTTACTGCCGCGAGTTATGGCTTATAGTCTTAAAACTCAGGTTAGCTAATAGCTCGTTAGCGGGCTAGCTCACTGAGACTTCATAGAGTTAGCTACCTAGCTCGTTAGCGGGCTAGCTCACCTTGCTATGAATGTGAATATCTCTGTCTACTCCCGCGCTAACGTGTGCCCGCGAGTTTGGCTCATGAGAGTTAGTAAGTAAGTAAGTAAGAGTTGAGTTGGCTATTTAGCTTGATAGCGGACTAGCTCACTCAGGCTTAATGATTAGATACCTAGCTCGTTAGCGGGCTAGCTTACCTTTGCCTGATGGCTTGTCATTAAGAATGTAACTACTCTATCCCTCACTACCGTGAGCGCGAGTTGAACTTCAGAGAGTTGTGTTGGCTATTTAGCTTGTAATAGCCTAGATGCAGTTTCTTCATAATCTATAGGCTCAATAATATTCTGTTTGGCTCTATTTAATTTCTTCTATTCTTTTTTGTTTTATGTCTGTTTCAAATGCAAGAACTGAGCCAGTCCATAATTTATTTCTTTTTTTTTTAAATTAATGAATGGATTTTGTTCTACCATTAAAAAAAACTTTTCTGCTTTCTTTTCCTAATGCATAATTACTTGAGGAATATAGAATAGAATAGAATTATCATAATGTAATGTAATATAATAATAATAGGGCCTATTTTTAAGGGCCCTATTGAAGCACTGAAACTCAGGTGAAAAACGCCGCAATTAATCGAAAGTCGATCGATAAGATTATCAACTAATGATTAATGAATTAATCGATAATTTGCATCCCTAGATTCAGCAGTGATGGTCTGAACGACGACCTTTTAAAACTCTAGCATATGGTTTAAGTTGACACCTTATCAATGTAAAGTATCCTGGCTTGTAATGCAAATAACAGGTTTAGTGACTTTTTTATAACTCGGTATGATATTTACGTTTCTACGACCGTTTGCCTGGGATGGTTCTCACCGACCTACTCTGAGTTCCTGCCACCAGGTGCAGAGATGGGCAAAAATACATCAAAATGTATTTTGATACAAAATACAAAATACCGATCAAATAAATGTATCAAAATAAAATACAAAATACTGTTGCCAGAAAATGTAACAAAATGCAATACATGTATTTTGTATTTTTAAAATACAGGAAATACTTTTTCTGAATTTTCAGTTTTCTCTCAATTTGGTATAGCAGAACATTCAGGTTTGGGCTATTCAGTGGCGTAACGTAGTTATCAAGGGCCCAGGTGCAGGCTATTATGACGGGCCCTTGTCAGTGTTGTAAGGCAGTGGTTCTCAAACATTTGAGTCCCGTATCCTTTTTTTCATGTTTGTAACCGCCGCCACCTTGCCCCTGCCCCCGCACACATATTCTGCCTACTACACCTGTCAGTGTAATTTTTTCGCTGAATATAGGTATAGCCTACATCAGTATTTTTGGCAATGTGACTTGGCTATTCAGACTATTTAGATTGACATAAATATGTCTATGGGCCCTTGCTACGGGGCTATATAATGTACACAAAGCTCTGGTGAACCCAGTAAAAAAGGAAGAAGAGTCACAGAATGTCAGTGTAACTAAGCAAAGCTATTAAAAGACAACAACTTGATTGATTTTGTATATTGGGCTCTCAATGCAATCTCTATGGCTTCCGGGAGGGCTATCCCCACCATGCTTTCGTCATACGTAATTGCGTATAAGGACATCATACGGCTTTGATTAAGTCACATTCTGTCAAGATGACTAACGTTCAGTGCAACAACTCGATTCGCTCTTTGAAAGAACCTCCTTTTAGTCGGTGTACTAATGAAGATAAATTGACAGGGATCAAGACAGCTATCTAAGTTTTCGACCTGAGCCCTGTTTTGTGAAGAAAATGGATTTAACATGAGAGTCAATGAGAGAGATCTGGGGTGATTTCCTTTTCACCCCAAAAAGGGGCGGGCCATAAGAAGCACCACTTTTGGCAAATTGACTGATGCCTGATTCGACAATGACATTCAGAGGCAGATCAGATGGTCTAGTGGTAGAATCCGACAGAAAAAACACTGCCTAAACACTGGAGAAAGTATTTTGAGTATTTTAAATACAAAATTACTCCACTCTAAAGTATTTTGTGACAATGGTTCCAAAACTTTACATGGGAGGGCCCCTTTTGAAAAAAAAATTACACAGTTGTCATGGTAGATGATATAGTGATATAGATTATCTTAAAGCTTTGTTGTTTTAAAGAGCTAGATTTGTTGTAAGAGAATGTAAATATCCCCTACACTAATTCTGTCCCTTTAGTTTGTCTCTGACTTTCTCTCTGAGTTTGAGAGCTTTCTGCTGGAAGAACAATAAAAGTGATCATTATTTAAACATTGTACCCAGGTAGCACTTTGGAACACGTTCTCTTGTATATATTTCTATAAAGCTTGACTGACCACTTTCTTCTCCCAGCGGGGTTTGCTTTGCAGCCCTATAAGGGAGCCCAGAAGCCTACCCCTATGGAGGTGATGAAGGCTCAGGCCACTCGGCTGGCAGAGGACCCTGCCAACCTCAAAGCTCCCAAGATGGAGATCCCCACCATGGACGGAAAGAGGCAGACGACCCGGCCTCACAAGCTGAAGCACCGCGACATGAACGTCCTGGCCCCCTCTGGTTTCTAAGCGCCCTGCTTTCCACCCTGCCTGATATTGTAGCCATTTGTCGTGTCTTCTCTGCATTTCCAGCACTCTTGACCCTTGTGCTGTCATGTTACGCGCATACGCACAGTAGTTGAAGTATTCCCTCTGAATCCCGACCTCCGTGGACCCCCAGTATAGTTCCGTCAGTGAAGTACTTACAGTTCTGCCTCCCCAACGAACAGTAGCTGTTAGTAATAATGTGTTGTCTGTGTGTTGAAGTACTGCTGTTTATGCCATTTTATTTCACCTGCCTCTTAATTTTGCCTTTTGTTGTGTGTTAAATCATTAATTTTTCATTTCTTTGAACATTCCTAATTCAGAATGGTGCAGCATTTGTAATAATTAATGTTGGTGATGCAACATTTGATGATGAACATTTGAGCATTTTAATATGAATGTTTGTGTTGTTTTTTTCACACATATGTTCTATAGTACAGGGCTTCAAAAAGCACCACATTTGTGATGTCATACAGGAACTCTCATAGTGACTGGTTTTATGTGTCACCTAACTGTTTTTATGGCCAACAATTCTCTGTGGTCTTCAATCTGTGATCATAATATTTCACGCTCGGTGTGAATCAATGAAGTGATTCTGCCGAGAAAAAAAAAAACCTTCAAATTAAGGTAATATGGGCATTATGCATTTGTTTTATATGTATTATTTAAGATGTCTAGAAATGTTATGTTTCCAGTGGTCCAACATTTCATTTGAATTTCAAGATTTTGAAGGATTTGCAGTTCATTGTCTTCAACACAGATGTAAACAACTGAATAAAACAGCCTAAGTGGATTCTCAATGCGGTCATCTCAAACATAACATCTGTGTGATTTTATTCTTCAACAGTCTCCCTGTTTGGTTTAGTCGCCTATGCTGTGTTTTAGAGATGACGAATGCAGACTGCTGCTGCTTTCAGAAATCATATTTACCTTGATTGTAATACAGTAGAGGACTGCCAACACATCCAGAAAATCACTACATTACATTCTGGACATTAAATACACTTAACTCTTATTACCTTTGAACTTGGCCTACACTCATTATGAATTTGGTTTAGGTACATTTAAAAGTTAACAAGTGTGGCAGTATATTACTACACAAAGCTGATGCTGGCCATTGAGATTCTGGAAAACACATAGGCAGAGAGTACACATTAAGCCATTAAAACATTGTCATTTCAAGATGAGTTCTTGTATGAGCGCTACCGATTCAGCCGACAAGGAACAAGTCATTTACAAGACCTTCCTGAGTCATTTATTGCAAACACCAGCGTCGAACATTGACTGTCTTGCACTTTTTTTCAAGTGTAGCTTCAGCCCTACGCCGAACAGGCCCCATGTGTCTACCCGTAAGCATACATTTTATCTTGTCATGAGGGCAAGCTGTTGGCCTATTCTTGTGTATTTTGTTCAGAAGGTGAAATCAATGGGAGTAAGGAAGCATGTGTGGTCTGA
This sequence comes from Sprattus sprattus, assembly GCF_963457725.1. Lineage (NCBI taxonomy): Eukaryota > Metazoa > Chordata > Actinopteri > Clupeiformes > Clupeidae > Sprattus > Sprattus sprattus. The sequence continues at coordinate 70,563,951 of NC_137920.1, forward strand.
TGATAGATAGAAATGACAGCAATTACAGGGAAACGGTGTGCCAATTAAACAGAGATAACTAAACAACATAGTTATAACATTACAAATTTAGAAAAAAATCTTTTTTGACAAGGTTTTCAGCAAAACTGCCTGTTTTAACCCTTGGAGGTCGCCATAGTCCCGTGGGGAATATTGTGTTCTTGCGAGGAATTGCCTTTAAAGCTCTGTTGGTTTTTGTCCTACAGACATCAAAACAACCCCCCAAGGTGCAATAGATTGGGTGCAATAGATTCTTCTCTTGGTGGTATTCCAAAGAAGAACTGCTGGAGGGCGACACGTAGGTTCCTGCATCTGTCTACATTATGTACATAATGCACTCTGGAATTCAGTCAGTGAAACATGTCATTTAGCTGTAAAAGTGGAGCATAGCGTGTAGTGTAATGATCAAATAGGTAAAATGTACACGTAGGGAAGAAATCCTAGGAAATACCTTGGACTTGTATCTGAGATGGGGACCAATCACAATCCTGTGTCAGTACCATTTTTCCTTTTAATAAAATTTGTTGTAGGGCGGGAACAATACACGGTAAAGTTTCAGAGAGTAATTCCGGGGGGGGGGGGGGGGGTTGGGCACAGGAAAATTGCAGATGACCCTGCCCCGCCCCCTCCCCCCGCTACGGAGTTTGTCCGTCTTTTTCACATGCGGATGACCCCGCCCCCTCTCCCCGCATCTAAGTTTTGCCATCTTTTTCACATGCAGGGACGTAATAACTCTTTTTTAAAATACACAGAGAACAGAAATGCCCGGCATGGCAAAATCCCCGGGCCGATTTTGGAATCCGGATGCATTTTTTTAGGTCTCGATAAGAGGGCATGTCCCGGTAGAATTGTATTTACAATGACTGTTGAGGGGGACAACTTTATGGTTCGTCCCCCCTGGGATCTCCGCCTATGATCACCAGAAACTCCACCATTTTTGTCTTGGACTAATTGTCCTCTTGACATTGACAGACTCATGTAACTGGAGCAACCTCTCTAGGGATAGGAGTCGAGAACCGGTTCTTGTTAAGATTCATTGGAATCGTTAGCAAAGTCCTTTTCAATTCCGCTATCGATGTAGGTGCCGTTTGCGCATGCGCAAAGACGTCAAGCGCACACAGCTTTGTTTTGTTTAGACTGCAACCAACATGGCGTCAAGGCAGAGGCATTTAAAAGTGCGAAAAGATGACCACAGGGCCACTTGCAATACTTGCAAAAGGTCTATTTCGTCAAAGGGCGGAAATACTACCATTATGCCGAAACATTTGTCCATGCAGCATGCAATAACTTTGCAGGAATGTCGCGGTTCTGAGCGTTACGGAGTGACGATAGCGTTTATGAATCTCAACCAAGCAACAGCACGGCTAACGTTTAGGGATGGGAATCGAGAGCCGGTTCTTGATAAGAACCAGTTCCCAGTGGACAGATTCCTTGGACTGGTTAGCCAAAGGCCTTTACAATTCCACTATCGATGAAGTTGCTGTTTGCGATAAGCAAGAATCGGAATGGAATGGGAATTGTTAAAATCGTATCAATTCTCATCCCTAGACCTCTCCCTCTATGTGCTGGTGGAGAAACATGACGCCACAACCACACTAGGTCTGCACTTTTCTTTTCTGTAGTATGACAGGCCTCTACGATAAGTCTCCAGGTCATACACAGTAAGTCTTTAAGCAACAGACAGCACAAAAACAGTTGCACTGGCCTTAGTTCACACCAGTGCCAAACCATACTCCGTGTAGACTATATGGTCCCTATCCATTTCTGACCTGAGTACACCTTTGGGATGTGGATTCACCTTATCTTATCTTTCTCAGGTATCTTTACCTTTATCAGGTCTGTGTAGCTTTATCCGTGTCATTCAATGTATACTGCACACACTGGAAAGGATATAAGGGTCGATAAGCACTGCAGCCAAGGAAAAAACCATCAGATAATGAAGCAGCTACTCAGTATGGTGTTGTAAATGGGAGGGCAAGAAGTGGCATTTGGTGGGCATGAGGATTCTGCTCTTGGGGTAATGCCATTTGTAAATTAAAAAGTTTGTAAACGCCAGATAGTCATAGAGGGTTTTGCCTTATCAAAATAGAGGAGAGGGCTACTTTTGTAGAAGTAAGTTGGGCAGGAGCTGTAAATGTTTGTTTTAATACCAATCATCCGATGTTTGTAAAAGAGATTTTTACTTCGACTACTGTTTTGTCACCAGGATTATATCATTCGTAGTTTGATCTTTGAAACTTACTTTCTTAGTTTTATAGTTAGTGATGACTTGATTTGGACAATCAAACTAAAAGTATTATAAACACCTAATACACTGTTTGCACTGTTGCAAAGTTTTATTTTTTGTTGGCTTGTTTGTTTTTTTGTGGCATGTGAAGCAAAACAGAATATATAGCCTACAGCGTTACCAAACTGCTATGTCACCGTAGGAAGCATCGGTATTTCACAACACACCTGATTCATTCAGTGCACGATCAATACTGGAAATCAAAAGCTCCTCAAATTCCCAGAGTTTCTTGTCGACAAACAGCTGGTCTTTGGAGAGTTGTCCTTGCAGTGGCACCCTGACATGGATGATGCGGCATACATCGAACGGGACGGTGAAGACGAGTCCGAAGTGCTTCAGCGTGGAGTGTACTGAAGTCTGCTCCACGCTCCGGGGGCTGATGAGCAGCTTGGTGGGGTTAAACACGTGCTTCCTGTCCGGCTCTCGGTAGACATGCCCCAGGATGTTCACACCAGGAACACCCCTCCACTGAGGCAGACGAAATCGGCCGCTGTCATCGAACTGAGTTTTGGGGAAGATGTGGTTCTCGATACTGAAGACCCCTACGTTGGGATGCTGCTGCTGTAAAGTGCCCATTAACTTCTCCAGGTTGGCATGCTTGTAAGGCATAATGATCTCATCAATGTCATTCAGCAGGAGGTACTTTGACTGGTACATGTATCTGTATATGCATTCGTTCAGAGTGGTCAGCTGTCCATAATAATGCAAGTCCCCATGGTGTAAGTCATACTTCCACCCAGTAGAGGGCATTAAGAACTTGTCTATTGGCCAAGGCACAACCTCCAGCATGCCCTCTTTCCTGTAGTACTGGAGAATTTTCTCGACGTCTGGGCCACAGCTGGTGTTGTAGATGACAACCCTCTGAACCCCTATAAGCTTGTACACCTCCATGGTTTGTACAAATTGGAGGGCATTATTGTACTCCCCAAAAAGGTTAGATATGCATACAGTAAAGTTGTACTTAAACGATTCCTTGACCTCCTGGTTTTGGATTGATAAAAATGTCAAATGGGCGTATGCGTTAGCTGTTATGCTGACATGTGTGGCTTGCTGTATCTCTGGACTCATACACAACACATCTGAAGTCACAAAAGGAAAGCCGAAGTCATCGCTGTGCACGTCAACTTTTGCCGGTGAAAATGCGCACTGATTCAGAGCCCAATCAGCCTTAGCGTTAGTATTAGCGTTAGCATTAGCACATAGGACACAGTAGAGCGGCTGCAGCTCCTGCTTGCAGATGATGCTGATCACCCTGATGGCCCCGCCCAGTCTGTGGTCCTTAAAGGCAGACACCATGAGGTGCCTGGTGCCTTGGATGGGGGTGATGGTGTCTGTGGGCAGTTCAGGCTCAGCAGAAGGTCGTTTGCTGCTCATGAGGTTCACTAGGGTTATCACGTGCTCCCACCTCAGCATCAGGAAGATGGTCAAGGCACTAATGCCAACCACCAGCGCCAGCTTCCTCTGTATCATGTTTGTTCAGTCTGCTGGGATACAGCATCTACAATCTGTACAGCCAAAGTGAGACACAAAATTACTCAAGAGCACTTTCATGTACACACACAGACAGAAACACACTTACATATTGGCAAATTATCACAGTTACAGACACGCTCACGTCTAATTGTAACAAGTAAATTTGCCTTACAAACACTAGAAATAGCACAACTGGGTGTGAAGTTACCCATTGAAATGCACTTTTGATGACGTAATTCTTTCTTTTCAAAGGTTTTTCAAAGAAGGAAGAATACAATCTTGTCGTTCTGTCAGTGGTTCAAAGCCAAGAGCAAAAAGTATTGGGCTCTGAGGAGAGCCGTGAGCATTAGGGCAATGGAAGATGAAAAAGATATTATATTCAAAAACAGTGCCAAATGCTTTACTGAGGTCCAATAACACTAGGAATGATGTTTAATCTGTATTTGCATTAAATCCACAATTTGAGAGAATTGATATTTTTTGCTTCTACGCTCCCCCTAAAGTTGCGGAGTGTAACTCACTTTAACTCCACGGTCATGAATACAAATCGCTCTTCGAGATCCACATGTACACATGTATTTGTTGACAAGCTGAAGGACATGGAACCGGCAAAGACAACTGCTGAAGTCAAAGAAGCATGTAGACTGACAACGTAGAGAAATATTACTAGATTTTACACAAATATGACTGCATAATTGTATATTGTGACGTTGGAGATGGACACTAACATAACAGAAGAATACAATTTTGTTGGGTTAGGTTTTCAAGGTTGCAACCTTTCAAGGCTTCTTTCCGTGAGATTGACGAAGACTGATCAAACATTTAGACTTGAGATGAATTTATTTGGATGCTAGAATGAGACTTATTCACAGTGTTTGGCCAAGGGGTCAAAGCACAGCTTCTCAACTAGGATTGTTTTCACAGCAACCTCACTACATTGGTTGCTTTTAGGCACCCCAGAGCCTGGTCACAGTTACACTAACTGCCACATGCTCCAATCTTTTATAATCTGGTTGATTGTTTCAGCCTTAAACCTTATTGTCACAAAGAGAATCTCAAGAGGTTTTGGATTTCCAAGGATGTACAAATGTTTATGAATGTAACCTATTCATGTTTGGTCTTGAATGGATCCTTGTGATGTGAGCAGAAGTCTGATCATGGTTCCCTTGCAATCTGAAGTCATTTGGTAGCCCATTGTAACCTATGTCTGGGCTAACCCAGTTGTGTTGTCACGATACCAAAACACGACCCGTACTGATAGAAGATTCAATGCATTTATTTTCAGAATATGGCAGTTAACATTACTAGTGTGAAAAATGAGGTTTCATTACGTCAACCACACTGCATTATGATCATTATCCTACGCAGCTTCAAATTTATGTGATGGGGAAAATCGCTTGTCGCTTAACTAGGCTGAGGCTACTTGTGTTAGTTAGGCTGTACATGGGTGAGCTTGGAGATGTTCATGTTTGCAATCATATTTGCTAACCTCTCGTTCTCTGAACTCTGAAAAGTTTGGGGTGTCTGTCTGAGAGGTGCTTTGCCATATAGACGTCACACTGTGATTAAGAGTTGCCTCCCTTTGTCTGAGTCACTTTGAAATATTTTTGCAGACAGGTCTCTGTGTCTGTGGCTTCCTTTCACTATCTGTGATGTATCCAAAATAATTCCAGATTTCACTTCTGGCATCTTTTTTATCAACAAGCGGAGAACGGTCCGCAAGAGCTTCTGAACTTGAGACACTCTGTCTCCCCTGCGATCACTGTCTGTGAGTGAGGGCTGCCTACTCAATGCGTGCAGGCAGCCTGAAAGGGACCTGAACAGTGGGTGCCCTCTGATTGTGCTCTATTTTGATGAAGAATCGATACTAAAACTATGCAAAATGACCCTGTCATGGCCAACCCAATCCGCAGGCCTGAATCCCATTGAAAACCTCTGGAATGTGATCAAGAGGAAGATGGTTGGTCACAAGCAATCAAACAAAGCCAAGCTGCTTGAATTTTTGCACCAAGAGTGGCATAAAGTCACACAACGGCAATGTGAAAAAACTAGTGGAGAGCATGCCAAGGCACTCGGAAGCTTTGATTGTAAATCAAGTTTATTCCACCAAATATTGATTTCTGAACTCTTCCTTAGTTAAAATATTACTAGTATTGTGTTGTTTAAAAATGAATATGAACTTGTTTTCTTTGCATTATTTGAGATCTGAAAACACTGCATCTTTTTTGTTGTTTTGACCAGTTGTCAATTTTCTGCAAATGAATGCTCTAAAATGACAATATTTTTAATTTGAAATTTGGTAGAAATCAGTAGTTTATAGAATAAAACTAAAATGTTCATTTTACTCAAACACATAACAATAAATAAAGAAACTGATCATTTTGAAGAGGTGTCTTTTTTTCCGGAGCTTTTTTTCCGGAGGTATATATGTGCTTTATCTAATATGTAAATATTTGCACTCAATAATATTAGTGCTTTATCTAATATGTAAATATTTGCACTTTATAAGTGCTAATGTCATTAGTATATCCTTTACTCTAATTCCAGACTGCTGTGCATTTTCTTGTTGGCCTAATCCAAACTCCTTTTTCTTATTGTCCCAGATAATAATTACACAATTTCAAAAACGTACCTATTCTGGTTGTCTCAGAAAAACACTTCAAATCTGCAGAGTATGAATATCACAGTTTTTCCCGTACTGTACGAAGCACTGAGAGTAGATTTGATGTGTGAACTGGTTCCATGGGATCATCAGGTTCACCAACGTATTGCTTTTGGCAAACATAATAAAATCAAGACATAGGTCAGCTTCTTTGAATAATTAATGCATCTCCCTTATCTACTGTATGTGGCTTTTCCTACACATACTTATCTATGGTTCTTACTCATACACATTCTTATCTATAATGCTTGGACCTTCACCACAGGTCGAAATTGCAACATAAATTGAACAAAAAACTCAACTTGCAATAGTTAAAAAGTATACTGAATAAGTGTGTTTTAGACTGAGCCACTTGCCAAACAGGTGCAGTGTAATAAGAGAATGTTGGATGGCCTGCCTGACTCTGAGAAATCCTTATTGGACGACATCATTGAGTGCCCTCAAGCGCTGATTTAGGCTTACATTATAAATACACAGACAATAGACTGCAGAGTAGGACTGCTGTAATATAAAATGTTCAAAAGTGTTATTAAAACGTAAAAACTATTTGTAGGCCTTCTCGCGGCGTCCTAAAGCATACATAACCTAAGTCTTACGCCTATGCAACCATGAAGTAACAATTTCCATAACAATTAAAAAACCTATTTGCACAACACTCGAATGTCAATGTCAACCATTTTCACTTGAATTTCAGTTAAAAGTGGTCAGAATCTAAATTGTCTGGGGCAACTGAAAGGTTGAACAAATCTCATTAAGTAATCTAGTCAAGTTTTTATTTAGTACGTTCCCACCACTTTTTGCAGTCCCTAATTTCGTCCACAGCACACTTCCGACACCAGCTGGCTCATTCAGGCCTACGAAGCTGGTATGAAAAATGACAGTAGCTAATATAAACAGATAATCTTTTACTAACCAGGTTGCATCCATTGGAAAAACGATCGGTGTGAAGGGGGCCTTTGGCAGATCACCTGGTATAAAATAACACACACACTCACATACTTGAATTGATTATCTGAAAAAGGAAATAAGTATTTTACTTTTCTTCAGATAATCAATAATTAAAAATTACTCAACTACGCCAATTTACAGCACTTTTTCACAAGTGCCTTAAACCTTAGTACCAGTACAGTACTGTAGTCACATTATTATATAGGCACTTATCATTAGTGAAATATTCCACCAGACTTATAAGGTGCCAATAAGGTAATGAAATAACAGGTCATTACTTAGTTAACTAGCTTTTGTAATTTTATCAAAGAAAAGGGGGGAGTGTTGTGATGTTTTGCTTTTTTTTTTAGAATACTGTCATGCTTTGCTTCATAAATAAAAACAGTGAATTAAAAAAAAAGTGACGGCCATGGAAAGTATGAGAGCAATGCCACTAATGAATTACATCTTTATAATGACCAGACATTATATTTTGGTAATCTGGTGTTAATCTGCCAGAGTAAAATACCTGATGAAAGAGAAAGATTGTTCTGGATGCATGAAGGGTGCAATAGATTCTTCTCTTGTTGTTATTCCAAAGAAGAACTGCTGTAGGGTGACATGTAGGTTCCTGCATCTGTCTACATACAGTACATAGTCTTACATAATGCACTCTGGATTAGTCAGGGAAAATATATCATTCAGATGTAAAAGCGGTACATGGCATGTACTGTAATGATCACATAGTTCAAATTTACATGCAAGGAAGAAATCCTAGGAAATACATAGGACTTGTATCTAAGACGGGGACCAATCACAACCCTATGTCAGAGTCAGTTTTCCTTTTCCTAAAGTAACAGAAATGTTACATAACTCGTTGCATGATAATGCCAGTGTTTATATATTTGGGTAGGAAAAAAGCTGTCCAAATAAAAGTGGTTTGAATAAAATTATGAGATTTGGTGAGTGGTGCAAAAATATATATCATTTCAATATAATTTTTTTTTTTTTTTATAAAAATACCATTATTGCAAATCTCATTCATTTCAAATTAAAGTTTAGACAGTTGAGTATTTACCACAGTGTAACAGCACCTTTTCCTTTAATAGCACGAATTAATCACTTGGGAACTGGCAGTCCTGCACATGACAACCAGGCAGAAGATGGTTGGCATGGAACTCCAGGAAGATGCAGAAACAGCCCATGACAAGACGGCCTCTAGATGGCAGTATATGTTTCTGTCATGGCTGATTTGGAGGTTTTTGATAAGACCTGGATAAAACTCTTAGTTTTTTTGGCAATCAGGAAAAATCTTCAAAAACTTCAGAAAACAGTGTTTAAAAAAAAAAAGGTTTATTTTGCCAGTATAATACCAACAGCATAAACCTGAGCAATAGTCAATAGTGTGAATCATTTCAGTAGTTTGTCAGACTACCATGGTGGTTATAGTGATTTGTTGATTTTCTTCACACACAGAGTATTGAGTTTTCATTCACATGTTTTTCACCACATTACTCCAAAAATTCTACATATCTTTCTGCATTAACGCTTCTGTCACAGATGTGCAGGGATCCATGAGCACGCTCGCACAGAAAAGCTTATCTTGCATTTACTAGGAAATAACTTCTTGTATATCTTTTCAACATAAATGAATATTTGAATTACAATTACAATAGCATTGCACTGATCTTATATAGAAAAAAAACATATTTGACATTAGGGCATGTGAGGGGCAGTCCACGATTCTAATCCAAACGATCTAATTCAGCGAATTACTCCTCACAAGTCTCTCTAGCTGTCAGTTCTGTATGTGCGAGTGATAAGCAATTCCAGGCGATCAACTTGTTGCTTCAGGAGCAAGGTTGGGAGTTTTTATTAATTTGAAATATCAACAACTTTTTGCCAGAATTGTGGAACGATAACGTTAAAACAAATGCCTAGCACTGTACATAACCTAAAGTTACTATGGTAACAACTCCCACCGTTCAATTCACTGCTTGCATTCCATTGCTGTAATCATTCTAATACATCACGAGAGAACACAACCATTTTTTTCTTAGACTAAATGTCCTCTTGACATTGACAGACGTAATGGGAGCGGCCCTTCCCTCTCTGTGTGGTGGTAAAACATGACGCCACAACCACACTAGGTCTGCACTTTGATGGTGAGTAGTTGGTCAGAAGTCGTTATCGTGGTAAGCAATGGATGTCAACTTGGATATTTGGTTGCAAAACGATTTTGTTAGGTTGCCATTTGAGCAACACCTAGAGATTGACTGCTCAATCTTTGGGTTACCACAGGTCAGAGTAATTGATAAGACACCATCAATCCAATGAATAAAACCATGAGATAACAAGAATGGGAGCATTCAGAGAATGCAAACCTCCGCCTTGTGACCTTGACCTTTGACCTTGACATCTGAAAATCTAATCCATTATTGCCATTATATTACCCAATCTCCCCACAAAGTTTGATGGAAATCGGTCCATGCGTTTCTGCGTAATCCTGCTGACAAACAAACAAACAGACAAACAAACAAACAAACATACAGGGGCGAAAACATAACCTCCTTGGCGGAGGTAGTGAAGGGGCTAATCAGTGTGGGGTTGTACATGGGAGGGCCAGAAGTGGCATTTGGTGGGCATGAGGATTCTGCTCTTGGGGTAATTTCATTGAGTTTGTAAATGCCAGATAGTCAACGAGATATATATAAAAAAAGGAGAATGCTACTGTTGTAGAAGTAACTTGGACATGAGTTGATTATGTGTGTGTTTTACTACCAATATCCCAAATTTCGTAAAAAGAGATTTTTATGTTGGCTACTGTGTTATGAGGAGATTGTTGTTGCTTGTGTCTGAAGGCAGCCCATTTTTCCAAGCATTTTGAGCCTCAATCCAACACAGCATGCAATGAATGCAGGACATTTGTAACCTGGATACAGTGGTAGAGGAAGTATGATGAAATGTTGGGTTTAATGTGGCCTTAGCCATGGGTGAACTGGCCAATCCAATTGACAGATGTGTGTGTGTGTGTGTGTGTGTGTGTGGGGGGGGGGGGTGATTGCAAAGGAGGTGGTGGCCAACGGATAGAAAAAAAGGTCAGTAAATTGGGGATAGAAGAGGTGGGAAATAAAATGGAGGCCAAAAGAAGATACAGAGGTCAATCATATAACGTACGGGACTGGGGTAAGTCGGAGGGGGATAAACCTAGGGGTAAGTGTTAGGGTGGGGGTTAGGTTAGGGTTTGGATGGGGGGTTAGATTTAGGTTATGGGGCCTGGACTAGGATCCAAGATAAGTGCTTTAGTTGAGGTAAGTGCTTTTATAAAGTAAGTGCTCGGGAACAAATAAAAAAAAATTAGAAAAAGCCAAGCAAAACAAGGTGATAGGGTGACAAACAGAAGGTAAAGAATACAACAAAAAAAGTACTGAATAATGTGTTGGGCCTCCTCCATTAAATCACGCTTGCTACTGTTACAAAGGTTTTTTTTTTTTTTTTTTTTTCTTTTATTGGATATATTGGCCAACAGATTTACCAAACTGCTATGTCATCGTAGGAAGCATCAGTATTTTACAACACACCTGATTCTTTTAGTGCACGATCAATACTGGAAATCAAAAGCTCCTCAAATTCCCAGAGTTTCTTGTCGACAAACGGCTGGTCTTTGGAGAGTTGTCTTTGCAGTGGCACCCTGACATAGATGACGCGGCATACATCGAACGGGACGTTGAAAAAGAGTCCAAACTGCTTCAGCGTGGAGTGTACTGAAGTCTGCTGCGCGCTCCGGGGGCTGATGAGCAGCTTGGTGGGATTAAACACATCCTTCCTGTCCGGCTCTCGGTAGACATGCTCCAGGATGTTCACACCAGGCACAATTCGGCCACTGTCATCGAACTGTGTACCGGGGAAGATGTGGTTCTCGATACCGAAGACCCCTACGTTGGGATGCTGCTGCTGTAAAGTGCCCATTAACTTCTCCAGGTTGGCATGATTGTAAGGCATAATGATCTCATCAATGTCATTCAGCAGGAGGTACTTTGATTGGTACATGTTTCTGTATATGCATTCCTTCAGAGTGGTCAGCTGTCCATAATTATGCATGTCCCCATTGTTTAAGTCATACTTCCACCCAGTAGAGGGCGGTAGGAACTTGTCTATTGGCCAAGGCACAACCTCCAGCATGCCCTCTTTCCTGTAGTACTGGAGGATTTTCTCCACGTCCGTGCCACAGCTGGTGTTGTAGATGACAACTTTCTGAACCCCTATAAGCTTGTACACCTCCATGGTTTGTACAAATTGGAGGGCATTATTGTACTCCTGAAAAAGGTTAGAGATGCATACAGTAAAGTTGTACTTAAACGATTCCTTGACCTCCCGGTTTTGGATTGGTAAAAATGTCAAATTGGCGTTTTGGTTAGCTGTTATGCTGACATGTGTGGCTTGCTGTAATGCTGGACTCATACACAACACATCTGAAGTCACAAAAGGAGAGCCAAAGCTTTCGTTGCGCACGTCAACTTTTGCCGGTGAAAATGCGCACTGATTCAGATTCAGAGCCCCATCAGCCTTAGCATCAGCCTTAGCGTTAGCGTTAGCACATAGGACACAGTAGAGCGGCTGGCGCTCCTGCTTGCAGATGACGCTGATCACCCTGATGGCCCCGCCCAGTCTGTGGTCCTTAAAGGCAGACACCATGAGGTGCCTGGAGCCTGGGATGGGGGTGATGGTGTCTGTGGGCAGTTCAGGCTCAGCTGAAGGTCGTTTGCTGCTCATGAGGTTCACTAGGGTTATCACGTGCTCCCACCTCAGCATCAGGAAGATGGTCAAGGCTGCGATGCCAACCACCAGCGCCAGCTTCCTCTGCATAATGTTTGTTCAGTCCGCTGGGATACAGCACCTACAATCTGCACAGCCAAAGATGACATAGTGAGACACAAAATTACTCAAGAACACTTTGATGTATACACACACAGACAGAAACACACTTACATATTGGCAAATGATCACATTTACAGACACGCTCACAAGCAGTGTTGGGGAGTAACAAGTTACATGTAATTGCGTTACGTAATTTAATTACAAAATAAATGTAACACTAATACATTACAGTTACTGGAGAGAAATGTGTAATTCAATTACAGTTACTTACGACATTTTTCAAAATTACAATTTGAATTACATCTTAATACTGTCAGCAAAACCTTGCTCAAATGTATATTTAAAAAAAAAAAAAACTGTTTCGCATGTTTTTCTGGCTACTGTACAAACACCCCCGTTGTCATTTCCCTCCACAATAGTTTGATCCAGAACTTTCTGTGTCTCTATCACGTCTACAGCGCCATCACGTCTGCTAGTAGGCCTACATGCCTGTGCATGCAGCGATCTGAATTTCAGTTGCTAACAACCTACCAGAAATGTATCACAGAAATTGAAAAGTAATCAAAAAGTAATCAAAAAGTAATAAGTTACGTTACTCAGATAAAGTAATTCAAATAGTTACACTACTATTACATTTTTAACATGGTAACCTGTAACTGTAACGAATTACATTTCTAAAGTAACCTCCCCAACACTGCTCACAAGTTTTGTCTAATTGTAACAAGTCAATTTGCCTTACAAACACTAGAAATAGCACAGCTGGATGTGAAGTTACCCATTGAAATGACCTTTTGATGTCGAAATCTTTATTTTGAAAGGTCTTTTCAAAACAAGGAATGAATATAATCTTGAAGTACTGTCAGTGGTTCAAAACCAAGAGCAAAAAGTATTGGGCTCTGAGGATAGCCCTGGGCATGTGGGCAATGGAAGACAGCAAGTGCCATTTAAAATGTTTTGCTTGTGATGAAAAAGACATTATGCAAGATATTGTGATCAAAAACAGTGTCAAAGGCTGCACTGAGGTCCAATAACACTAGGACTGATGTTTAATCTGTACTGTCATTAAAGCCACAATTTTTTTTTGCTACTGCGCTCCCCCTAAAGTTGCAGAGTGTAGCTTACTTTAACACCACTGTCATGAATACCAATCGCGCTTCGAGATCCCCTAATTGACAGTGTACACGTGTATTTGTTGACAAGCTGAAGGACATGGAACCTAGCCTGGATACCAGCCCGAACCCCGCCCACAACATTTTTGGTCAGGGAGATTCGGTCTGGCTCTTAGGTAGTTGGGAGAGAGTATCATCGGCCGGATAAAGCCGAACCAATCAAATTGTCAGGGCGGGCTTTATACGATGATGGACAGATGACCAACCAACGCTTGAGTTGATTAGATAGATAGATTCAAATTCGTACCAAGATGGCGGCGTCTCTGGAGTTTAGTGGGACATATTTTATTTGATTTAAGCTATCTACACGACTTTTTTATGTCTACATTGACTCGGTTAGTTGCGTATGTGCAACACGAATGTTGCTGCATTTGTCGATTGAAAATGTGTTTTTACCGTCCTTCCTACGCGATCCGGTAAAAGTTTTAATGTATCAGATGGTCATACTATGTTGCTCTGATTGGTTGTAGGTATCCAATTGAGCAAAGAGGCATTTTTTCCCTGGTTCGTTGAAACACGCCCCATAATCACATCCCAATGGGTCAGTATCAGACTCATATTCTGACTAGAATTATGAGTATGACATCGTCAGGCTACCTGGAACCGGCAAAGACAAAGCCTGAAGTCAAGGAAGCGTGAAGACTGACAAGGTAGAGAAATATCACTAGATTTTACACAAATATGACTGCATAATTGTATTTATTGTGACGTTGGAGATGGACGCTAACATAACCGAAGAATAAAAAATAAAAAAATGTCGAATTTTAATTTCGCTTAAATATTGCTCACGTCTGTAAAAAAATGAATATGGTGGAAACGTTTTTTTTTTTCTAATGTTCTGAGATGCTGGATTTATTTATTTCCATGAGCTGTAAGCCGTAATCATCAATATTAAAACAAAGAAAAGCTCGAAACTAAGCTTAAAATGCCTGAAAGGCGTGCAGCACCATAGGAAACAATGGTTTTGCTACCTTCACGTTTTTAGAAACGCGTTTGGTGTGTTTCAGACCTATTTCGGCATACGGAGACGCATCACGTTTTCTTGAATGCCAAGCCTATTGAGTACACGCAACAGATGTTGCATGATTTTCATATGTCTTAAGTTCTTTATAAGTTGCCAGACAGAATTTCCAGAGCTTGCTGCAAAAGCAAAGAGGTGTCTTTTACCCTTTCCAACTATCTACCTGTGTTAGAGTGTTTTTTTCTACACTGGTTTACTTGAAGTATAAGTACAGGGCAAGGCTTGAATCAGAAAATTATATAAGACTGTCGCTGTCTACCATTTCGCCACAAATAGACAGGCTGTGTGGACTTAACCGTGCCCATATATCACACTAATACGTCTCTCCTCCCTCCACACACGCACGCACGGGAGCACATCAGTGGGCCACGGATTACTTTCTAGACAGAATGGTGGTCCCTGGGACAAAACCAGTTGAAAACCCTTGATTTAGCAGACGGTTTTATCCAAAGCGACATTCAAGGGAGATTTTAAGATTGGACTACCATTTACAATTGCATAGTAGGCCCCTTTTTCTTTATTTCTGAACATTTGAGCCAACGATTGACGAATCATTGCACTTTTATATTTTCTCTCATTCTGAACTGATGTTATTTGCAAAACCCTTTATATCTCTTGCACAAATGCTACCGTGCTTTCAAAACACTATTATGTCACCTCAAAAGGGTATTTCGTTTTCAAATGACAAACACAGACCATTATATGAGTAGACATTCTAAGCATCGATTGAACACTGATGTGCTCAATGGAAAACACTACTATGAAATAGGGAAACACTAGTATGAAGGCCTTATCAGCAGCATTATGCCTTTTCATCTCCTTTTGTACGCTTACTGTACGCTTTCTCCTGTTGTAAAATATTGTAACTGTATACAGCATAATGTTTTAACTTAAATATAAAACAACTCACAAATATACAGTAACAACTTTTTTCAAAAGTGCTGTAGCCTATACATCAGAGCAAACACAACCGAATGTATAGATGTTTGGTTGAACCCTCTGGCCAGCCTTGCCAGCCTCCTGCATGGTCAAACCCATGTTGACCACATGGTTGAACACATTGGCCTGAACCTCATCAGAGGTACAGTAATGGCTCTTCATCATTTTCCTCCTCCTCTTACTCTCACTCCTCTGCCTCTCTGATCACCTCTCGTCAATGTTGCCATAAATTGTTCTCTAAACAAGGAGCTAAAGTTCTGATTTCAAATTGCACAACAGCTTTGGAAATGGAGGGTTTGTCATTTGAATAGCAGTGTGTTATGTCTGGAAGCAAGGAGGTTTTGGCATTGATACAGTTTTTCACTGTTGCTAAAACCCGTTTTTCAAAACAGTAACGTCTTTCTCAAAACTGCACACAGAAAACTGAAAACCTCACACACAAAATGCTAAACCTGACACTCCCTTTGCAAGATGACTCTTTGCTATCAAATCTCTTAACTGTTCACAAAATGGAACTCGTGTTTTCATTTGGTACACACAGCCATATTTTCAAAACACACACACACATACATTCATTTAGTACACACAACTAAGCATTAGCTGCACACTACCAAGCATTTACAGCACACAGAAGTGCAAAATTGAAAACACAATCATCGACACACACCATATGAATGACAATGACTCATTGAGCCCTTTCTCCTTTTGTAAAATTTATCAGTGTAGGCCTACATTTTTCATAGTCAAACATAAAACAGCAATACCGTTGTTCTCACAAACCATATTTACAATTTTAGTTTCCTGTTCCACCCGATTGTATTGACATAAAATTGTATACAAAATGCTTATAGTTTTTCTCAATTGCTTACACACATTTTTTGAAAGCATGCCTCGTTCTCAAAACTCTAAACACAAATTTCAAAGCAACTAACTGAAAATGCAAAACCCTTTATATCTCCTGGAAAATGCTACTTTGCTTTCAAAAAATATTGAAAGTGTGTTTTCTTCCTCCACAGTGTGGTTCTCTTTCAGTCCTGCAAAATACAAATACTGTGAGCACACTACGTATATTATATTGATATGCAGTATTACAGTACACAAGGCAAACAGATTTCGTACTTGTTCTCCATCCTGAAGGTTCTAATGAAAAACCATGAAAACATGGTCTACCATAGCGGCCCAAATCTCATTAGAGATGACCATTCTCCTTCTTCTTTCTCCTGATCCTCCTCCTTCTTCACCTTGTCCTCATTCTGTTCCTCCTCCTTGTCCTCCTCTTCCTTCTCTCTGTCCTCCTACTCTTCAACCTCCTACTCCTCCTCCTTCTTGTCCTCCTCTTCTTCCTCCTCTCACTCTTACCCCTCTCCTTCTCTGGTTGTGGATCTTTTCAAAGTTTTCAATAGTTTATCCAACAAAACAGAGGCTCAAGACACTTTAATGGTGCAGTCCTCACTGCAAATTGGTCAAAAGACCTGAAAGTTTAGAGATTTGACTATTTGTGGTTTGCAGGTTGATGCTTTGAGATTTTACTTGAAAATTGTGTGCAACAACAGAACTTTGTGTACACTGTTTTGACAACAACGTGATGTGTAATTGACATCAGTGTGTTCACAAGGAAAATCGGACTCTAATGTAGATAAGGGAATCTTAAGTATTTCCCACTTGGGGCGAGCGATTGATACATGACGTGAAGGTTGTGCAGATTGTGCAGAATTTTTGCTTTATACTTTTTAACAATAGTGAAAAACTGTAAACTGTGCAACGTAGAGAGGATGGTGTTTAGTGTTTTGTAGAAAGCGTGGTTAACAATTGAAATCTGTGTCTAAAGCAGAGAATTGTGTGTTGTGTTTTGAAGAAAGTGCGGCTTACAATTGAAATCTGTGGCTAAAGCAGATAATTGTGCTTAAAGTTTAGCAGAATTGGTTTAGGGAGTTGGCACATGAGGTACAGGTTGTGGTCATTGTGCCATAAGCTCCAGTTTTTCAGTGTTAGCAGTGGAGAAAAACTGTAAGACATGGGATGGAAACGCACCTAACTCCCGGGCCACTTTTTTCCCCCAGTCCGCCCCTGCATTGTGACATCATAATATGGTCATCAAACTGGCTTGCACCTGTGCTTCTCTGACACCTGCGCAAATTCCAAGGCGACTCTTCTCTCTGTCCCTCTCAATTCAACTGTATAACTAGAAATATTAACCATTTTCTTTTCGAAGAGGCTACTCTTAAAATGCATTTCATTCGGCACATGTTCCTTTATTTCGGTCAAATTATTTGATAAACTGACCAATATTGACGCACCTTCAGAAATGAACTCAACCGACGGCGGACAACAGGTTGTGGTGATGTCAAACGCTTCTCATCTGGAAATAAAGATCCAGAGGCTCGCACCTGACTTTATGCTGAAGTTATGGTGAGTCACACAGACGCATAGGCAGGATGTGAAAAGGAGGGGATTATGTTATTGTAATCCAAAGTGCTCTACAATGGCCACAGGTTTGTCCAGTTAGTACAAAGACGTCAAGGTCCGGTGACAGAAATGTTTTTACTGGCACACCTAAAGCGCTCTTTGAGGGGAAGGTTGTTTTAATAGTTTCTAATGGCCACAGGTTTGTCCAGTTAGTACAAAGATGGCATATAATTAACATTGATGTATTTATTGACACACACAAAACTATTTTTTTGTCAGCCTTCTATGACTTTGCAGTCATCTATCCTCCCTCACACTCAATCTCTCTTATTGACTCAATTTTCTCTCCTTCTTTCAATATTTTCCCTTTTCACTCTCACTTTATCTCATTATCCATAGCCACTCCTGTTCACTCTTTCTTTTCTTCTTTCAAATACTCTGTCCATCAATTCATACTCTTTTTTAAAACTTTTTTGTCAGCCTTCTTAGACTTTACAGTCCTCTATCCTCCCTTCCATTTCCTTTACTTCCTCCATGCCATGTCAATATATTCCACTTCATCCATCAATCATTCTAACATCTCCTTCCTCCAGTCCATTCTCTTTCCTATTTTCAATCTTTCTCTCTCTGTAGAACCTCCATCCACGTGTTTTTCTCTATCCCTCTCCAACTCCTCTTTCTCACACTCCATCTCTCTGCTCTCTTCTCTCTCTCCGCCTCAACCTCGTCAAACCTCTTATTCAACACTTTATGTGCGGCAAAAAGCCATTGAAGAGCATTCGCAACTTTTCTTTTTTTTTCCTTTGGCATTTTGGGATAATTTTCAAACCGTGATCCAGCCCACTTATATGGCTTATCCTCCGCGTTTTCTATCCCGTCAAACTTTCCCTGAGAGCCGTGTTTTGCAACGTGTTTAACGATGAAATCTTCCATTCTAAAGTTAAAACTAAAACTACTCACAACAATCTCCGTTTGTGTCAGTCAATCTTGGTATTATGCCTCGTATGTCACGTATTGGCTAGGCTATGACGTAGGCCTATCTGTCCTAAACAGTGCCTTTCAACAGTAAACCGCGTACACAATTGAAATTCAAATGATTTATCTTTCCCGTTACGTCGGATCCCATTATGGATTTGTGCCGTAAAATCTGAATGTAGGCTATGTCTATCATGCTTCATGTTCAACTACTGGCTATTATCCAGTCAATTTATGCCACAATTCGTCGGGCTGACTACTATGGAAAGCCAAAAATGACATAATTAAAAATAAATACATATGTAAAAATGTGAGTCATAAATAAATAAAATGACTAAAAATGCACCAAAGAAAAGCATTAGAAAAAATATATCATGTAGTTATGTGAATGGAAATGGAAAATGAGTCCTTTTTATTTACTGTTACATTTATTTACGCTTACATTAATTCCCAAATACATTTCTTCCTCCTTTTATTTTTCTATTTATTTACACATTTGTTACCGTACTATTTTCCGTACCGTATTTATTTCTTCTCGCGCCTTTTTACATTTATTTCTCCTACATTTACATTTCTGGCTGCATTTATTTCTGGCTGCATTTATTTCTGTATTCATTCTTGTCTCGGTATGCAAATGTGGTGGGCTATCATTGGCCAGCGCACCGTGTCGCTCATTGGTCTCGCTAGGCCTCTGGCCTAAGTGTAGGTGAGAACTGAGAAGCTGTATGGAGAGATCGGAAGAGATTGAAAGCTATTTTGATGCAATTTGAATCAAAACATTTTTTTTTAATGAATCCACCGATCACTTGGAGTATGGTGGCGAAGGAGCTTCGAGGCTTCGCAGAGATGGCTGAGCGTAATAGTCTATGTGGCTGAGACCTTGACTTCAGATTTCTTACCCTGCTCGCTTGCTACAATACGCCATACTCAAACTAAGATGCCCGCTACCTGTTGTGCTGTGGTATGTAGCAACAAAATAGGGGACCCAAACGTCTCATTTTATAGCTTTGGTGTATAGTACTTTAATTGTAGATGCACGACAGTTCATTTCCACGAGGGATCAATAAAGAGACTATCTATCAACTTTTTGAGAAAGTTAAAGAGCTGCACACATTGCCTTAGAGTTATTACAATCCTCACGTTATGTGTGGCCTGATTTCATGAGTTTGGGTGACAAATCCAGCGATTTTTTTTCTCACTTGTCATTAGGGGGAATATTGTGTTGACAAAGCTCTGCAAAAGCTATGTATCACATCCTGCAGTTCACGTTACAACCGAGCTGACGAGAGCGGACAAGGATCTCAACTGCTGATGTGCACTGGTTGCGGTTAACATGCTTAGCTTCTGTTAGCTAAACTAACAGTGCACTGTTTAACTTGGTTAGCTTCCGTTAGCTAAACTAACTGTGCACTGCTTAGCTTCCGTTAGCTAAACTAACTGAACCATGACAAACAAAACGATAAACCTCATACGTGTAAAGTTGAGGTTGACAGCTTGGGTATGATCAGTGTGTGTGAAGGTGACATGTGTGTTTGAAGGTGGTAAGGTGACTAACGTGAGTTAGCTGGTTAGCTTGCATAGCTTTGGTTATAAGAATACAGATGGGGAGAGTGGGGTAAGCAGCTCAACCAATGAGAGAGACGGTGCGCCGGCCAATGATAGCCCACCTCATTTGCATACCGAGACAAGAATGAATACAGAAATAAATGCAGCCAGAAATAAATGCAGCCAGAAATGTAAATGTAGGAGAAAGAAATGTAAAAAGGCGCGAGAAGAAATAAATACGGTAGGGGAAATAGTACGGTTAAAAATATGTAAATATATAAATAGAAAAATAAAAGGAGGAAGAAATGTATTTGGGAATTAATGTAAGCGTAAATAAATGTAACAGTAAATAAAAAGGACTCATTTTCCATTTCCATTCTCATAACTGCATGATATATTTTTTCTAATGCTTTTCTTTGGTGCATTTTAAGTCATTTTATTTATTTATGACACACATTTTTACATATGTATTTATTTTTAATTATGTCATTTTTGGCTTTCCATACCAGCTGGTCTCCAATTCAAAATGATGTCATGAGATTGTGCTAACAATTTCAGCTGGACTGGGTCCAAAATTCCGCAATTTTAGAGCATAACAGATAATGTAATGTCGTAATCAAACCTCAATGAAAATGTATATTCCGCTAACAAGAAGAAGATGGTGAAACTCCTCCAGCCCCTCCCCTCCCCTCCCCTCCCCCAAGCAAAGTTGAAACATTTCGCGCCGTTGCGTTAACGTCTGCTGCTGCTGACTGTCATGTGCCAATGCCAGTGATTCATTAAACACGTTCAAGACAAGTGCAAGAGTCGAGTTTGGCTGGACAAAAAGCAGGTAAGAATCAATCTCTGAATAATCTCTGAATAATACAACAAGCTATACGCTTTAATAACTAGGACATTCTGTTAACCAAAAGGACAGGAACTAGCTATCTTTAAGCGAATGTAAGAATGTAGCTGCATGTGTAGCTAGCTTTGGTAATTAAACCTGGTTAAACCTTGATGTTGAACACAGATATCTAGTGCTAATCGTTAAGTCAATATCAAGCTTTTTTCGATCTTATTTTTTGTGGTTGCCTTATAGTTTAGTGTTTGTGTATTTGTTAGTAAGGCAGATTAAAGACTGGGAATGTCTGCAACGTTTTCTCGGCTAGCAGCTAGGGCAGCTAGCTCCTATCCATTCTCTATCCATTCTCATTCTGGACGAAGCTCTGATGCTAGGAAACTGTCGTGCTGTTTGCTGTGTGTGTGCATTTATCTGTTCACTCCGGTTTTCTCGAACGTGATAATGACAGTTAGTGAGGTTGAACACATGGAAGAAAAACTGGCAAACCCAGACTTCATGTCAGAACTGGTATGTATGTTAAATCATTTGGAGTGAATCAACCCGTAGCTCTGTTTTTACATGTTGCCAAGTGCTGTCGATATTTAGGAGAACGACTGAATTTCATGCACAGTGGACCAAATAGCGAAACGGCAGCTAACACTAACTGAAGAGGGCAAAGCAGTTTTGTTTTCGTACGCCCACATCTGTTAGCAGGGTTCCCACGGGTCATGGAATTTCTGGAATATCATGGAATTTCATAAAAGTTTTTCCAGACCTGGAAAGTCATGGAATTTTACCATTTTGCATGCACAGTCCTGGAATAGCCTATTATGGAATGTTCTTAACAGTTGTGTAGAAGCAAAAAACTCGTGTACATTTTGTTGCTTTACTTTTTGGTTTTTGTGTACAACTTTGTTTCATACGTGATCCTACAACACTTCACCAGGGACGGTTTGGTTTTGCGCTATAAAATGTGCAACATTCTAGAATGCAAGGTCTTCGTTCGAGCCCAGTGAAGTCTGGCAGGCAGTGGCACATATTTAAATGGTTTTAATTGTTTTTATTTACCTTGCGCTTACAGGGCTTTCAGCCAAGAAGGGTGGTTGTTTTTGACATTTACAGTTAAGTTTTACATATCTGGTTGTGTAAAGCTTCGTATAGACAAAGAACAGCTCTAGGGGTGAATATAATCTTCAGTTTTCACACTTTTAAAAACGTTTTAACATTTCTTTTTACGGAAGTGGTCATGGAAATTCTGTTTTTTGGGTCTGGAAAGTCATGGAAAATCATGGTATTTTATATTTGACTTCGAGTGGGAACCCTGTGTTAGTCTTAGCTGCCAGTTCGCATATTCGGTCCACAATGTACCTATTGCTGTCATGCTGTCATTCTGGTACCTATTGACAACACTCAGAAGCCTCAAAGAACAGATTGAACGGATTGACAGATTGACTCTAGGGTAATGCAACTCAACTCATTAACAGTGAATTTGATCTGAAACTTCCCAAGAGTGCTCATATCCATGCATCTGGCAGTTCTTTCATGTTGACTGGTTTATTCCAGTGAACAATATACTGTAGATAAACCTGCCTTGTGTTGCCTTTGTTCCCCCTCAGATTGCAGCTGTGGCTGATACAGGGGGGGCTCTGTTGAGCAGGCCACAAGAAGAATGATGGCCTTCCTCTTGGACCATGACCTATCCAGGCAGTACAACTTTGTGGGACGCAACGGGAAGAGGGAATTCAACTCCTTAAAGTTATTTGAAGTAATATATGGTAGGTGTGCATGTGTATGATATTTTAAGTTGTACAATATTAGAAAACATCCTAATTTTATGAGATACTGATTGTGGGGTTTTCTTTATCAAAATGAACACAAATAATGGCTAGTAATATGCCATTAATGTCTATTGAATCTATATAATGTATGAGCTTCACCTTTTACATTGAATTACTGACATAAAAGGAGAAGTTTGGTGTGAATCAATAAATAGCCCTGTTGTTTGAGGCTGTCAGTGTGATACAGCATAGACCACATACAGTATGTATTGAACTGGCAACTAACACTAAAGCAGTAGTATGTAAAATAGCCTTCATTCACCCCGGAATGAGCCATATAAACATCTAAGTCTTTACAAAGCTGATAAATAAACCTAAAAACGTTGCATAGTATGCATCTAAGTGAATAGGGCATAGTAACTTTCAGTTTAAATTTGTTATGCCCTGTGCAATTAACATTAGTTATTGGTTCGTTATTCGTTTTTATGTTGCATCAAATTTTCTGGGCCCTTTTCTTATAGATACTGATAGATACTGGACAACAGGTCTATTGATTGATTCACACCGGATTTCTCCTTTAACAGGCTTCCACAATATTCTAATCTTTTGAGACCCACTGTTGCTTTTGCAATCCTGGTTGATAGTTATCACGTGAAGTAAGTCGCTGTTATATTTGTTCCTTGCAGGAGGCTTGAAGAAGGACAGCCTGACCAGCCAGATCACACGAAATGATGCAGAGAAGGCGGTCTCAAAGTGGCTGATTGGTGCGAGGAACCGGGGGGCCAGACAGGCAACCCCTCAGCTTTGATTGAAAAAACTCTAAAAACAGTCGTCACCACGAGAGGAGGAGATCAGTGTCTGTCTGTCATTGTAACGCTTGTATTGTTCCCATGTTGCAACTGAATGAATCATAGGTCCAGAAAAGTGGAGCTGTCTGACTGGGCTTACAACAGACGTGGTCTTTTGGGTTTGCAATTTCTGCTTCTCATGGATCCGCCTGACGAGTTGTTGGACAGGGTTTTGAGGCCGACGGACAAGTTTTTTCAGTTTACCTAAAAACGTCTCAAAGGGAAAAGCTGACACATTATCCAATGGGCCGAATTTTCGTGCATCTTGAGCTAGGTGGATCAATGAATGCATGTTGTAGATGACAAATTCAGTGCCATAAATTGAAGCGAAATCTGTTACAAAGAGTTTCAAAATCTCCTCAGCATAGTCAGCATAGTCACAATTGTCAGGACAACATAAGGCAGGACTCAGAAGAATTCTCATCGATACAGACAGAAGTAAAAAGTTTCTGTACATTCTACTGGGTATATTATTGAGAAGAACAACAGGGCCAGTGTAAAGTAAAAATTGGCGAAGCTCTGTAGCTTTCCATGTGCTGAATTCAAACAACGATTGTGGTTTCCTTGCAAAATTGCTAGGTAAATACTGTCTGATAGAAACCATATATGCGGACATTGCAATAAAAAACTTCACAGACTGCCTGCATTTCAAAGGCCCCTTCATCCAAAGAAATATCAACTTACGCATTGCCCCTAAGCACACAAGGTGCATATAATCCAACACAAAACTGGTAACTAAACCAATGCCAAGATCATTTAGGGGGGAGACTGACAGTTGGTGCTCTTTATAGCCTTGCCTCTCTAAATTGCAATAAAAAAATTATGAATTGTATAACTTGTCTCTTTGTTATTGTAGTTTTGTAAAGAACTGTACTATGGGCTGACTAAAGTAAATACAAATTATTTTGTATGCCCATAATGATAATGGTTATTACCCTTAAGGGTACAATAAGGGACCCATCATGAGCCCACATGTGGGCCCCAGCTGGGAGAAACCTGGGTTGCCCATGTGGGTTTTGCCTAGGGCCCATGTGAAACCCACCTTGAGCCCATCTGGGCATGCCCACATGGGGCCACCATGGAACCCCCGGACAAAACTGACAGGCCCAGCTGGGCAGCCCAAATGGGGCCCACTCACCAGCCCACATGCAACCCATATGGGCCCCATATGGGTGTGTTGGCAGGGATGGGTTCACTTGGTGTGGCGAGGTAATTTGCCCCACACCAGTATGCTTGCCTGGTCTGCAAGGAGACGTTGGCTAATGCAGCCATGGTGCCCAGGTTGCCAAGGCAGCTGGAGACCAAGCACCCAGCACACCAGAAGACATTGAATATTGCAAAAAACTTGAAACACAGAATACCACACAACGCGAACGTATGCTTTCTACTGTGCGTTTGTCTGAGAAGGCACAAAAGGCTAGTTTTTTTAGTTGCCGAGTTGCTTGCTAAATCTTAAAATCCACACACTGAGCAGAATCGTTCATATTACCAGCCTGCAAAAAAAATGGTGAAGGTAATGCTAGGACCAGAAGCCGCAAAATAAAAAAAAATCCCCCTCTCTGATAACACGATCAAACGTCGCATTGATTATATGTCGGAGGACATGGAATATGTAGGCCTACTGTGAGCTACGGCTGAGGGGGGAATATGCGCTTCAAATAGACGCGTCCACTGATGGTGATGACCTCCGTGTTGCACTGTTCACAATCCCTCCTCGCATTAACAAACTCTGCAGTCAGAGACAGTCACATGTGTCCCATTAAGTTGATAAGTTGTCTGTGGAGACGAGTATAACTATATTTTTGTGAACTTTATATTGAAGGTTTGTTCCTGATATGTTTTGTTACTGACAGCTAACTTCTCGATTATTACCAATTCGTATTTTGGCTGTGATATAGTTGTGACAGGGACAGACGTTGTCTGTTCATATTCTGTTAACTATTTATTCAAAAGTTCTATTTAATTAGTTGAATTAAAGAGAGTGGTTCATTTGAATGTAACAAAAATGAGATAAACCTCACCTTCTCAATGTAATGCCTATAATAAAAGCAGTTATAGCCTATTCATCATACCACAAGGTTAAAATCAAATGGCATAAAGTACAAATATGATACAAGGGAGGTTGAGAGAAAAAAGTTTTTTTTTTAAATTATTAAAAAAAATAGGGGTGCCTTGGATGGAGAGAGATATGTTTAGAGGTGCCGTGAGCCAGAAAAGTTTGGGAACCACTGCTCTACAATTCTAGTCATATACTGTTTTAAGACCCCTCCTATGTAAATGAGCTAGGCTTGTAATGCAAACAGGTCTGGCAACCTTTTGTTGTTGTATATGATAATCTGGTTTCATTGTATACATTGCAAATCTGGAAAACAGCAAATTAGATGCAAAATACAAGGACATTCGTTATGTCATATTAAGAAGCACTTCTGCCACTTCTTTTGAAATGGTCAATACAGAAAATGGAACTCTGGTGATTAGGAATGTCAAACACCTCCGACATGCACCTTTCCCATTAGACTGTAACATCGCCGAAACAGCGACGCCGAACATGGACATGAGAGTACCTGAGGTTACACCACATCCACAGCATCAGCCTGCTGTAGAAACCCCTCAAGAGACTGTCAATGTGCCAGAACCTAAACCACCAGAAGTAACCAGCAGATCAGGGAGGGCTATCAGGAGACCAGCCCGTTTCAGAACATGATTGAAAAAAAAAAAAACACACACATACACACCAAGAATGTACTTTGGAAAGAAATGTCTTATGTTTAATTTTGTGGAACAGAATATTTTGTTAGAGTTAAGGAACTGTTTGATTTAAAACTTTGAAATTAAGAATATTAGATCTAATTTACTCTAAGAAATCGAGACTAGGTCTAAATGTTGAAATGTTATTTTATACCATGATAGATTTGAAATGTATGTGATAAAGATAGAATCAATCTACAAAGGGAGGAATATGTAGTATAGTTAAGGAAACGCGGACTACGGAGGCCAGGAGAAGAGACCGCGAAAGTATAGAGAGAGATCACATGTATGTTAGATGACAGAGTTGACAATAAAATAAGTTAATGATAACCCGTTTCTATATTGGACAACACAACAGATGGTCACAAGCAATCAAACAAAGCCAAGCTGCTTGAATTTTTTCGCCAGGAGTGGCATAAAGTCACCCAACGGCAATGTGAAAGACTAGTGGAGAGCATGCCAAGTCACTTGGAAACTTTGATTGTAAATCAAGGTTATTCCACCAATTTCTGAACTCATTCCTAAGTTCAAACATTAATATTGTGTTGTTTTAAAATGAATAAGAACTTGTTTTCTTTGCATTATTTGAGATCTGAAAACACAATTTTCTTTAAAATTTGGTAGAAATCAGTAGTTTATAGAATAAAACTAAAATGTTCATTTTACTCAAACACATAACAATAAATAGAGAAACTGATCATTTTGAAGAGGTGTCTTAAAAAAAATTCTGGAGCTGTTTAGGTACTTTAACTAATATGTAAATATTTGCACTCAATAATATTAGTGTTTATCTAATATATAAATATTTGCACTTTATAAGTGCTAATGTCATTAGTACATCCTTTACTCTATTTCCAGACTGCTGTGCATTTTCATATTAGCCTAATCCAAACTACCTTCCCTTATTGTCCCAGATAATAATTACACAATTTCAAAAACGTACCTATTCTGGTTGTCTCAGAAAAACACTTCAAATCTGCAGAGTATGAATATCTCAGTTTTCCCCGTACTGTACGAAGCACTGA
The DNA here is from genome assembly GCF_963457725.1 of Sprattus sprattus. Classification (NCBI taxonomy): domain Eukaryota; kingdom Metazoa; phylum Chordata; class Actinopteri; order Clupeiformes; family Clupeidae; genus Sprattus; species Sprattus sprattus. The sequence goes on from NC_137920.1 coordinate 70,591,473, forward strand.
GGGTCGATTTGATGTGTGAACTGGTTCCTTCCATGGGATCATCAGGTTCACAAACCTATTGCTTTTGGCAAACATAATAAAATCAAGACATAGGTCAGCTTCTTTGAATAATTAATGCATCTCCCTTATCTACTGTATGTGGCTTTTCCTACACATACTTATCTATGGTTCTTACTCCTGCACATTCTTATCTATAATGCTTTGACGGTGCAGAGGCAATTACAGTTTTTTTTTTTTTTTTTTTACAATTGCTAAAACACATTTCCTGTAACAGTCACCCATTTCCTCTAAACTCTAAACACAAAACCTCATCTTCAAGCACTATTTCGAAAACTTCTGAATCCTCTTGCAAAATGAATCTTTCGCCTCAAAACTGTTTAACCTGTGCTCAAAATCAAACACTGCTGTCAAATCATAAACAAAGTGTTCAAAATTATATACACTTTCAAGCAGTCAGTAAACAATACACCAAAAAATTGAAAACACACTGTTCAAAACATATAGTTCTCAGGGAGAAGTACATTTCTCAAAACAAATTTCATATTTATCTATCATTGACTTTTGATGAATGAAAACATGTTCTCTCATAGTAGCTATACAAATGTATCAGAAATTACTACTTTGCTTTGCTTTAATTTGTGTTGGTTCCTTCTCCTTCTTGTACCCCTATAGTACTGTACCCTGCATCTCACTACTCACAAGTTACAACTCACTCTTGTTCTTTGTTAAAATGAAACTGCAACCAGTCAAAATCTATTGAGCAATCAGCACTGTTACTGTACCAAATAGAAAGCACAATGTTCAGGGCCATACAACTTGCTTACGTATTGTCCTTATACAGCCTACAATGCACTGTAGGCCTACTACAGTATACACTACCACAGTAAAAGGGACACAAATCAAAGGAGTCAATGTGGTGTTTACTTGTCCTCCTCCCCTCACATTGTTTCTTCTATCCATTCTCAGACTTTCTCCTTCCCACCTTCAACAACCTGTTTGCTGTCTAAACTGGCTTATATTGGTTGTGTCACATCATTTGATACAAGTTAAATCAATTTTGAGTGGTTGTGTTTAATCAATGACATTTGTTCTCTATTTGTATTTGATTGTTGCCACTTGTGTTTAGCAGTATGGATGACATGTGAATTAGAGTGCAGAATGTGTTTTGAGACAGAATGTGTTCAGTGTTTAGAATTCTGCAAATTGTGTTTTACCATGTAAAATAGTTGACAACAGACTGCACAGTTAGCTACAGAGGTGCAGGCAACTGAGAACTTTATTCAGCCAACGGGTTTTTGTGTTTTAGCAATCGAGAAAAAAAGAAAGAGGCATTGCAAATTAGTCAAGACCAGCCCACAAGTACAACCATCCTTTTCTGTGTGAAGCCTCAATTTGGCAAGTGATTCCCATACACAAGGGCCCTCTAGTGGACAGAAGATAAACTGCACCAGATGCCAAATAATTTTACCAAAGTACTGACGGATGACCATGACAAGCAGAGAGAACTTGACAATAAGCAGTAAGACTTTTGGACCAGAGTGTTTGAAAACCATCACTTTCACGTCACCAACACAAGTTATTAACATATGGACTTGTAGGATATGACATCACTCACACACACACATAAACACAATCACATCACTCACACGCACCACACAATCTCATCACTCACAGACACAACACAGTCACATCACTCACACACAGGGCCGGCTCTAGCACATTTAGCGCCCTAGGCAAGCTTCACTCAAGCTTCACAAGTGCCCTGTACTCTATTGAAAATATATACACAACACATAACTTCATGTGTTATCAAAGTTATCAGAGTTTACATAGTTGAGTTTTTATCAGAGCGTAACATGATTTCCTCTAATAGCACTAGCTTTCTTTCTATGTCGTTTTCTATTTATTGTGACACCAGGTTTTATTGCTCTTAGCTTGACTGTTCTGTCCCTTGTACGTCGCTTTGGACAAAAGCGTCTGCTAAATGACTAAATGTAAATGTAAGCACTAATTAATCATTTGGGCACTGGCCGTCCTGCACAGGTAAACCAGGCAGAAGACTGTTGGCATGGTACTTCAGGAAGCTGCAGAGACATCCCTTGACAAGATGGCCTCTAGATGGCAGTATAGGTTGCCGTCATGGCTGATTTGTAAAAACTCTTCTTTTCAGATCTTCAAAAAACTTCAGAAGTTAGAGTGTGGAGATTTTTTTTTATTTTGCCAGTATGATACCAACAGCATAAACCTCAACAAGTCTTGAGACAATATTTATTTTACGGAGTTTTGCATTGCCTTTTATTACATCTAATGAATCCCTTCCCTGTGGGTTATGTGTCAGGATCCGTTGGGCCCGGAAATATTCATGTCATACTTGGCCTGCTCTCTGCACCTGTCTTCAAGGCTGAGGCCCAACTGAAAAGCTCCTGGGATACTAGAAAACAGCTCAAGAGAGAGAAACAGGAAGGGCCCCAGGTGTGTGTGTGTGTGTGTGTGTGTGAAGGGCCCCAGGTTAAGAATGAATAGCCTCTGGGAGACAAGTGGGGAGCCCCCAGAAGACATGCAGATAGTTCCCCTGATACACCTACTTCCAAGCCCAACTTAATACATTTCACACATGTATGTTTGCTTTATCATGTAAATCATTTCAGTAGTTTGTCAGATGCCGCCTTGTATACCCTCCCACCCCCTTCGGCCATCTTGTGGTTATTTGAGGAATCGCATTTGAGAAGATTCCGGCAGAGTCAGGACTGCTATTTTGCATTCTGAATGTCTTCTGAAGTTCATAAGAAATCCCAGATGAGAAAACGTTGGAGTGGAGTGGAGCTCAGAAGAAAGTCCTTCTTATATTCTTCTCAACTGCATTCGAGAATGAGGCCCATTGTTCTTATATATCTCTCTATTTTGGTCCAGGACTCCGTGAGTCTGCTTAAGCTCATTCTGTTTCAGTTCCACTGTCTTGATGACATCTTGTAGGTAATGATCATATACTGTAGGTCAAATTTACATGAAAGGTAGAAATCCTAGGAAATACCTAGGACTTGTATCTGAAAGGGGATCAATCACAACCCTGTGTCAACGTCAGTTTTCCTTTCCTAAAATAACAGAAATGGGAACTCGTTGCATGATAATGCTAGTGTTTATATATTTGGGTAGGAAAAAGCTGTCCAAAAGAAAGTGGTTTGGTGAAAATGATGAGATTTGGTGAGTGACCCAAAAACATTCCACACAAGTGCCCTGTACTTCATTGAAAACATTACATTTAATATATATATATATATTTTTAAATATTTATTGCAAATCTGAATCATTTCAAATCAAAGTTTAGACAGTTGGGTATTTACCACAGGTTAACATCACCATTTATTGTAACAGCACTAATGAATCACTTGGGCACTGGTCGTCCTGCACAGGTAATCCAGGCAGAAGACTGTTGGCATGGAACTCCAGGAAGATGCAGAGACATCCCTTGACAAGACGGCCTCTAGATGGCAGTATATGTTACTGTCATGGCTGATTTGTAGGTTTTTGATAAGGTAAAAACTCTTCTTTTCAGATCTTAAAAAAACGTCCGAAGCCAGAGTGTCGAGCAAAACAAAGTTTATTAAGTATAATACCAACAGCATAAACTTGAGCAAGACTATACTTATGTTACAGAGTTTTCCATTCCCTTTTTATACAGCTGATTAATCCATTAACTAAATCATCCTTGACCCTTCCCCATAGGTTAGGTGCCATTTTTTTTGGAGGATCATATCTGGTCTGCTCTCTGCACCTGTTTTCAAGACCGAGGCCGAACAGAATAACTCCTGGGATACTAGAGAACAGCTCATGTGAGAGAAACGGGAAGGGTCCCAGGTGTGTGTGTGTGAGTGTGTGTGTGTGTGTGTGTGACTGTGTGTGTGTGTGTGTGTGTGGGGGGGGACCCAGGAATGAATAGCCTCTGTGAGACCAGTGGGGAGCTCCAAGAAGACATGCAGATAGTTACTCTGATTCACCTACGTATATCCAAGCCCAACTTAATACATTTCACACATCAGTTTGTTTGCTATACTGGATACACGTTTAAACATAGAATGCACATAATCTTAATCATTTCAATAGTGTCAATCATTTCAGTAGTTTGTCATACTGCCATGGTGGTTATGCTGATTGGTTGATTTTCTTCACACACAGATTATAACCACCACCACCTTGCTTCAAATATTGTACGTATCTTTCTGTATTAATGCTGACGTCACAGATGGGCAGGGACCCATGGCACAAAAGATTGTCTTGCATTGACCAGGATCTTGAAATAATTGCGTATATGTCTTTTCAACATAAATTAATATTTACAATTACAATTTCAGTGTCATTGCCATGATCTCATATAGAAAAAATGGACCTCATTCTCGAACAATTTTTAAATGTCTTTTTTAATATCTTCTTACAAACTTCATAAGACAAACCTAAGAAATATCTCATCCGAATTCATGAACGCATGGAAATGTGTTCTTAAACTGCCAAAGTGTTCTTAGCTGTACACTGATTCTTAAATTGAACACACATTCTCATACACCTGAATCTGCATACACAAACGCCCCGCCAGCTCCTTATAAGGGAATGCAACGATAAGGCCGTGTGCAGAATCCATAGAATCCACAAGCACCACGAAAGCTACTTGAGACTGATCAAAATCATGTCAAAGCGGAAAGCGAGCACCAGTCCAGTAAAAGCAGACTTTACTTCACTGGTGCAGAGGATGGAGGTACTGTTGCTATATCCACGCAATTGAGTTTAGTACTTATTTATTTATTCACTGCCATTAGCAGTGTTTGTGTACAACTTTTATTTAATTTAGGACATCACAATGCCTAGTAGAATCATGACTTTAAACGTGAAACATAATTGTTAATTATACAAATATTCTCGTATTTTTTCTTCTTATAATTATTTATATAAGAGGATGTCTGTACAATTGATGTGAAAGCAATCACCACCAATTACTCACAAAAGGACATGGGGGCACTCGAACTGATTTACGACTTCTATTTAGCTTTCCTAAATTCTGTTCTTAGCTAAGAACGAATCCCAGGTAAGAAAACTGTCACAAGTCTGGGCAGCGATGGCCACGATGTGGGACACTGGCGGCCTCTGTTGGCCAAAGGACAATATCATGAACGTATTTGTAATTATGCACATGTGCCTTTTGTTTTCTTTGTGTGCCCTCACCTGTTTCAGATTGTGTGCCCTCACCTGTTTTGCATTGTATAATTGCCACCGGACTCCTATTAGCCGGGGTATAAATACCTGGCTAGTTTCTCTGGCCTTTATCAGGTCGTTAGTTGTCTTTTCACAGGACAAGCAGCCCGCTCAAGCACTCAGGTACCTCTAGCCCTAGCTAGTTTCAACACCTTGATTAAAACCCATTTTACAAGTTGTCATCATCTATCATCACAGTTCTCATAGTTACTCTGTGCAAGCAAAGGAAAAATAAAAATAATATGGATCCATATTGAAGGTTAAAATAGACAAGAAAGGCCTAATAGATGCGGTCATGCAGGAACTGGCACACAGCTGGATTGCTAATGACAACATCTCTCTGATGGACCCTCTCATGGAGGAAATTCAGTAATGTCATAAGAAATATTAGTGCACTTTAGTCTACCTAAAAAAGTCTAATTATCTAAAAAAGTCTAATTATCAAAATCTAAAGAAGTCATATTATTCACAGCCAAAAGATCAATAGAGTCCAGAGCACTAATATGTGTCCATGATGCATGTTCCTAACTCACCATAACTCACCCAACTGCTGAATGACAAAGGGAACAGGCTCACAGACTTGATACAGTATCTCTCAGATATGCTTAATATGTTCCTGTGATGGGAGGAGGAAGTATCCTCACTGTTGCATTGACGGGGGACGACTTTCTTCTGGATCAGGTGAGTGCGATTTACCAGTTAAGTAAGATCGGGTGGTGCTGCAAGCCCCTGCAAATAGAATGCAAAAAACATGTATTTTTTCTCTCTATAGTTATGATGCATGCGACTATTCCTCATTCACAGTTCTCTTTTGTCTGGTGTATATATATTATCAGTATTCAGAAGCAAGTGTATAAGAATATCAACAACTGGCACTGAATCACAGTCAATGAAATACGTAGTTGAATCTGTTGCATAATGACCATTGAAAGAGCAATGAGCATTTTTAAGAGGAATGGATTTAAGAATAATATTTACCTGAGAAACCAGCTTTCAAGTTACACCATACTTTATTGAGTGAAGCCTCATTTTGCTTGCTTAGTTTTTCCAGCATCTGAGCTTTCTCATCATCTCCCGTCTCTTTCATCTTCTTAATAAGGAAGTCCAGGTGAACAAGAGTTGAAAAAGCATTCTTCTTCAAAGCGGTCGTTTCCAGGCTCAAGATGCATTGGTAGGCCTCCTCCAGGAGCTTCGATATCTTGACTTTTGTGGTATCTACCTCTTTTTCAAGCGCTTTCTTAATATCCACTTGCTTTTCATACTGTTTTTTCAGACCCACAGCAGTCTTCATAACCTTTCTAGTTGAAGGCTTATAGATCTCATTATGTTTGACATGAGCAGAGACAGGGCACTTCCCCTTACAGATAGTGCACTTGCCATCTTTCATGACGCTACACCAGGAGAGGTCCTTCGCCCACCAGCAGCCTGGATAGTGGCAGTTCTCCTCACATTTGGTGCAGCACGTTGCCTGCCTACTGAAATGCCACCAAGATGGGTTGATTGGGACGTTCTTTTTGTAAGGCTCGTCAACTTCATAGGTGAAGTTTTCATTGTTCCCAAATTTCTCTCTATTTTTCTCCAAGGCTGTTTGAGTCTGCTTAAGCTCATTCTGTTTCAGTTCCTCCATCTTGATGGCATCTTGTAGGTTGTGAACACAGGCTTCCAGTTGTTTGCGCTCTCTTAGAACACCTTCTGTCATCTTAAGCTCGGTTCTGTGGAAGTCTTCCAGGTTACTGAAGAACTTCTTCATACTTTTGTATCCCAATTTCCAAAAACCCTGGTAGAGATCCTCATTATCCTCCTCATAGGTCTCAATTTGTCGGTTGTTGAACATGAAATGAAGGGATTTTCCTTTGGAATCCTTGGCACAAGGAATTGCTGCCTCATTGAGGGCATTGATGACGTTGGCAGCAGGCAGGCCATCTGAGTGTGTGATGAACACGACTATGTTCCTCTCAATATCTTCACCAAACATTGAGAGAACTGCATCAAAGATATAGCGCTGAAAGTCCGTAAGGCGATTCTGACTTGCTTTGAGTACAAGAGCCACAGCTTCAATTTCATGAATGCCATCTTCAGATCTGAACAACACGTACAAGTACTCTGCAATCAGTTGATCAAACTCGATGCCCTCAGTACCTCCATATCCTGGAGTGTCAATAATTCTCAGACAGGAAGAACTTGTTTCAAGAAACAGCTCATAAACTGTGATGGCAGAAGTTTGAGATTCTGCCTGGGACTTTTTATCCTCCTCCATGATCTGAAACCAAACTTTGTCCTCCCATTCCACCCCTAACATGATGTTGACCATGGTGTTGATCAGAGCAGTTTTCCCAGTTCCTGTTTCTCCAACTATGAGGACGGTTTTAGTACTTTTACTCTTGTCTTTTTTTCCAAAAGTCCATCTTCGGACTTTTGAATTTCCATCAACTTCACTCTTCTCTGTCGGAAGCAAATAACGTGCTGGGATGTCTGTTTGTATAGGCTGGCTTTGCTCAATCAGTTTCCTTATGGGGAAAGGTTTTCTGGAAGAAATGTATTGTATTAGTTCAACTTAGCATATGTGCAATATTTCACAAAAACACGTGGATATGTTATATGATTGGACGAAAGTGTTTTTTTGTGCTGTTGGGCAGACATCATTTTATGAAAATATCTGTTCACCTATGCAGGATACATAGTTAGATAATTTTTCTCATCCTCATCTGTATTTCAGAGGAGAACTGTTGAAGTGTGTATATGAAGTGAATATGAATAATAATATTTAAGTGAATATGAATGCAGTAATGTGAATAACTACATTTATATCTATATGGTTAGATATTCTTACATAATAACAACTCATGCATTTAGTTTAGAATATGGCCTTCCAACAGCATACTCTACTGAAGAGGCATCAATGCTCAAATATAGGTTAGGGGGTGATCTAATCTTGTTGGATTTAGAGATTCATATTCTTGAAAACTGAATTGTGATACTTACATTTCAAAAGGAGACCTATTGCAACTCCTGGTAGATGCCAACTGCTCTATTCCTAAAATGAAATGTTTGATTTTAGGTCTACTAGCTTTCATATTTGGAATGAAAGTCTTAAGCAGCCCAGGAGCACCAATCAGCTGCTGCATAGCTTTTCTTTAACATTGTTTCTACATTTGAACAGTTAAACATGTTGTATTTATTTTCATCAATCAGTTAACCTTTAATACATGACTAGTTAGAATGGATGGATGGAATACAGTTTCAGGATTGGTATTGTATTGTTACATTATCTGGATCGGTTCATGCTAGGTGCATGTCTGTTGTATTAATAATTAGGCTATCCTTTCTAACATATTGACTAACCGGTAGGCCTTGACCATGCTATATAAGCACAAAGTAGGATACAAACTCATCACCAAAGAGGTTAGTTACAGGCATTGTCATACTTTATTTGACTTTAGTGTGACACACTGACGATGGCGTAAGGCTGAAATGCGTCAGTACGAAAATAAACTGGTCTTATTTCTAAAGAGAAAAGCTTGAGAGTGCGGTTTTTATTCTACTAATAGTTAACATTCTTTTACTCGCACCCGAAAACGCATTTATATATATTTTTTGAAGTAGAGCGCGCCTATCCCTACTAACTGTAAAAGAATAGGAAATACCTTTTATGGTGTAGCATTCAGGTTCCTTCTTTTCAGGATTCTATAACAGAAATATATTGTGGAAATATTTACCTTATATTATACCTTGTGATATTGTGAAGAACACAATTTTTAACCTTAACAGTCTTGTCATGTATTACCTGACTTGGTGTTTGGTTTGTCTTATTGGGAATGATGTCATGGCCATTGTGTTCTTTTGCTAGACACACTACACATATTGGGATCTGGTCAGTCTTGCAGAAAAGTTCAAGGCCTTTTTTATGCTGTTGGCAGAAATCATGACCCACTTCTCCAGTTGCTTCCACAAGCTTGTGTCCACGCAAAGCTGGTACTGTGTAATGCTGCTCGATGTGGGTGTCACAGTAGAATGCTATGCAGGTCAGACACGACTTGATTGCCCTTTCCTCACAAACAATACAGACATCTCCAGGGCAGGTAGAAGTGGCCCCACTAACAATGAAAACAGTATCAGTAATTACTGTAAGTCATACATAATAAACTTCCAAAATGTATACATTGGATACAAAACGTTAATAAAATAATACCCAATGTTGGTGTTGTGAGGACTGCTTGAAGACACCACTGGCACCTTATTGCTCTCAGATGTACTGGCCTCAGTCATGTCTGCTGTATACAAGTCCACACTAGCAATGCAAAGCAAGGAGAAAACAAGAACAGCATTGATGACGGTTTCTTTTTTGAGCAGAAATAACATTGATTAAAGTATGAAAGCCTTACTTAGGGAGACTGTCACCTTCTTGGTCAGGGTTTTTCTTTTCCTCCATTAATGGCACAATGTGAAGATAGTCTCTGAGGCTACACACTGTAATTATACATTAGACATTAGAATCCAAAGTATTAAGAGCGGGGCAAGTTTGTCACATGGTTAAGTTGTCACACAGGTCATTCGTCCAAAACTTAGGGCATTATCTCAAAAATCAAATAGCTGCATTGAGTGATACACAAGATTTAGCTCAAATGCGAGTATGGGGCAGGATGTCACAAATCTTGAACCCATGAAAAAAAAAACTGCTCAGAGACTAAGGGGAGAAGGTGTCGAGTATGGGAAACAAAAAGAGGGCTTAGCTTGATAGTTCACAAGAATTGTGCACTTTGTGATTTAAAATTGATTGAAATTTGGTGCATATATGGCCATGTCGTTTCTATGTCGTTTTCCTATTTCTTATGTAAAGTAGTATTTATTGTTACACTAGGTTTTTATTGCTCTTAGCTTGACTGTTCTCTCCCTTGTACGTCGCTTTGGACAAAAGGGTCTGCTAAATGACTAAATGTAAATACAAATGTAAATACATTTAAAAAAAGATTATATCGGGCTATCATGAATATTCAATATTGCAGGCGTGGGGGCAAATTTTTTAAGACAACCATTGACAATAACTTTAAGTTGAATTTTCTGACATATGTTAATTGATATGTAAGTTTGTTGATCTAGTTAGTTATTTTTGCTATATATTGGAAGTTACTACATATATAACACATGTTCACATTGTGATCTCATACATCATACGTATGCGTGATGTTTAGTATAAAAACAACTACGAAAATAAAGTCTTTCTCTTTCCGGTCTACCACTAACCGATGTGAGCTGTGTGAATAATTTCCTCCATAAATCATATACATTAGGCTAGTGAGAATGGCTACGCCAACAACACAAATAAGTAATTAAAATTTTAAGATGGTTATTATCTTTCAAAACGACAGCCGTGACTGGTTTAAAGTTAGCAATTGCAACAAAGTTTTTCATTTTGCTGAATACAAATGGTAACTCTAACATTAAGCCGACTAGAAAGTTTCCTTCTGTTTTATACGGCAAGATAGGCGATATCAGGTCTCTACGTGAAATTATTATATGGCAACGACAGTACGAGCATTCTGATTGGCTAATGGGTAGTCATGCCAGCCCCGTATTGACGTCCTCTCCGGTCTGCGGTCTGATAAGTATTGTTATTGCCCTCCAGTGACGTCATCTTAAAAAATTAGCGATATCAATAGACATCAACAGCCATGAGGACATTCATGTAATGTTTAGTACTGATAGAATCAGGTCTCCTATTATGAAATTATCTGAGAACAGGAAACCAGTTGAATGTCGTGGTACCGTGACAGTTGATGACAGTTGAAGAATAAAGACTCAAGAACTCACAGACATTTTGATATCGGGTAGGCTAATACTTTATAGGACTAAGTACAGGTCAGTACAATTCAGAAGCAGTGAAAGTGTGCTATAGAAAGTGATGATGAAGACTAGACTACTATAGTTTGAATCACTTGTGTTTAACTGTAAATTAAAGCCATTTAAGCTGAGCCCTGTTGTCCGTTTTCTATTGATCATTGTAACTTGAAGTTAGCAAGTCATTGTTTGCTAGGCAACACCTGAAACACACTGTGTCGTGAGAAGACATGAGAGCTGAACAAAACAAGATGTTTTCTATTTACAATTACCATTTATTTTCAAAATGAAAAGAGCTAAAAGTGCCATGTAATGAACAACTTACTAACCTCGACCGTTCCGTCATGCAGGGAAATATCAGACTTCGGCTTTGCCGTATCAACGTTACAGCCTCAGTCTGATATTTCCCTGCCTGACCTCACTCTCGGTTAGTAAGTAGTTAATATTAACTGTCCAAATATATGGTCTATCGTGGAAAAATCAGCAATCGCCCTCACAGGGCCTTGAACCCATCAGGAGGTCTGTACAGAGACGAACACCCGAGGCAACTGAATCACTGCAAGCCTGTTTTGGCATTACTGACTGGGCAGCTTTCAAGCTGGCATGCAATAACATTGATGAGTATGCAGACACATGCTCATCCTACGTATACCTTTGTGAGGAATCTGCATCCCCAGACATTCCATTCATGGTTCAATAAGGAGGTGAGGCTACTGAGGAGAGAGAAGGAGGTGAGGCTACTGAGGAGAGAGAAGGAGGCGGCCCACAGGAGCAGAGACAAGGAGGCGCACACCAAGGCCAAATATGCCCTCAGCAAAGCCATCCAGCATGCTAAAGGGTTGTGTAAGGAGGAGTGTCATTTAATTAATATAGCATGATTGCACTGTTCGTGCATGAGCGTTGAAGTTTACCTATGCTAACTTTTGAGCGGTCTTTCATTAAGAAGTGCATGCCCTTGTTGATCTTAGATTAAGTCAGAAGCATGTCATTATTTAAGAGGTTGAATTCTGACCGTTAGTTCCCTGTATAATCTATTATTTAAATGTTACAACAGGGTTGTGTATTAAGGAATATTTCTGTTTGTACTGTGGTGAAAATGGAACAATTGACTGTGACAGGACCCACAACACTGACGGGTCGGTCACACCTATGCGTTGGAATGTGTTAATGCGTCAGGGTTAACGCATCCCCATTCACTTTGAATGGGGTGACGTCATCCTTTGCCGAACTGAATTGTGGCTCCGCTTGGTTCGTGTGCGTTGCGTTTCATGCTTTGCTTGCGGCAAGAGTTGAATAATGTCCAACTTTTTGAGAGGCAATGCATGTGTCAGCCAATCAAATTGCCTTTCATGCATAACTGACAGCACAGGCGCTAGCCAATCCTATTCCGTACATGCTCACGTCTACAGAGCGGCAAGCTAAAAAAAAAAAAATTGGCTGACCAAACTCCGTAGATGGTCGTATTTGTACCTACAAGTTGGTTGTTTGACTTTTTTTGTTGTTAGATTTTTTTTAAAGTTACAGAGAAATAGACACTGTACAATGTAAAAAACATTTTATTGTAACTGAAAAATACGTCTCATAGGATTTGCGAGGTGTCTGAGCACCCTATCTAATGATAGCATGCTACTACTCACAGGGTAAAAGCTTGCTAGTGACGTGTTTGGTTTGTTGACCTGTCAATCTCACTATAACGTCTCCGGTATCAACAAAACCCCACGCGCCAGACTCCTCCTCCGCCTTCTGTTGGATCAACGCATTCCAACGCATAGGTGTGACCGACCCGTGATTGCTGCAGTCGTTGATTGACAGCAATGGCTGCTCACACCTGAAAGTAATGAGACTGATGGTTTTAATAGGGGTAGAGGAAAATGGTCGAGATACACGAGAGAGGGCACGCTGGAGGGAGCATCTGGTGTTTCACACGGACTGGTGGAATGCTTTGAGGCGTTTGTGGTTGGCTATTCCACTTCATGCTGTAGCCTACACCACCAGCATTACCTGAACCTGGCTCGTTGTACTACAATAGTGTCGCAAAGTTTGCGCATGCGGACTCACATCAGGCAGGTCCTCACATTTGGCAGCTACAAGCACCACCGGCGTTGAAGTGACCGGGGAACCACTTACTGGCCCGGAGGGGAAAATATAGGTGGAAGCCAGTGGAATTACCCTTACGCAGTGGTGTAGTGGTCCACGGAGAAGTGGGTATACTCTTAATTTTTTTAAGCAGCCCATACAGCACAGGATTACGCCCTAAAGTGGGATGCTGACTGAAAAATAAGTGGGTATACCTGCGTATACCCAGGACTACACCACTGCCCTTACGAGCGTGCAACCAAAGACTTGTGGCCTGCTTTTCAGAAAGACGGGGGAGTCTCGCTGCACACGGACAGGGAAGTCCGCTTTTAAATAACTCTCTATATTGTTTGTGTGTGTGTGTCATTCCGTGAGTGTTGTTTACGGTCGCAGCGCAACTGTGGTTTGCACTGGTGGTTTGCACTGGTGGTCTGATCCTTGTCACGTGTTTAGATAAGTAGTATTGCATGTTTTCCACGTCAAATGTATTAGTGGATAAATGTGTCTTAAGTCATATTTATTGACTCTTGGAGTGTTGTGGTAGAACCGATGAATTGCTGTGTCCTGCTTTAACGTATTCACGTGTGCTGTGTTATTTATTCAGACTCTATTGTGTACCCAAAGTTGTGTGTTATGAGTGGGCCGACGTGAGCTTTTCCTATGAACTTTAATAAAGATTTGTATTATTACTGCTTCAGATCGCCTGATTGTTTAGAGTGCTTTGACCGGACCAGACCGGATTTAAGGTGGTGGCAGCATATCGCTGGTCACTTTCAATGAACTTCCTAGTAACGCCATCTAGTGGAAATATAGGAAATATTACAGTACTTTACTTTCATAACCACCGAGATCACACACACATACAAACATACAGCCACCTACAATTCATTCCATTCGTTTTTGTCAATGGTTTAAATAATCAAACTGGTTATCCAAGTCTCCATTCTTTTCCATTCTAATCTGATGACCCTCAGTGATTACACATTTCCCGAACCCACTCTATAATACTGGCTGTAGAGAGAACTATTAGATAGATAGATAGATAGATAGATGGATACTTTATTAGTTAAAGTAACACAATGCAACAATTATACTTCAAGATTAGGGTAAGGATTAGCAGTTTAACCTTAAAATAACAGCTTGAAAAAATTGGGGCGCTACAATGACTTTTAATATGGGGAATCGCCTCCGTGCCATTGCCATACCAGGGTCCATAGGCATATAACTTCGTTCTGTAGTTTTGCCTGTAGTTTGTCAGCTTGGGGCCATCTCCAGCAAGGTGGACTCTGTGGCAGATGCTGTTAATAGGTTAGCAGCTCAGATCCAACAGATCCAACTAACCTTGCCAACTCCAAGCCATCCTACTTCGCCACCGGGCCAGCCCACCAAGAAGCCTCGTCTGCCACTTCCACAGACCTACGCTGGGGACCCGGGATCATGTCAGTCCTTCCTGACACAATGTCTTCTCGTCTTCGCCCTCCAGCCTGCAACGTTTCCAACAGACGGCGCCAAGGTGGCCTATGTCATCACCCTGCTCACTGATAGGGCCTGTGACTGGGGAACAGCCACTTAGACCAACCATGAGGGCGTTAGAGAGGATTTTGCCCTGTTCTCTTCTGAAATGAGGAAGGTTTTCGACCGTTCGAAACAGGGCCGGGAGACAGCACGGGAGGTTCTGCAGCTTTGTCAGGGATGCCAATCTGTTTCTGACTACGCCATTCAGTTCCGAACTCTGGCATCCGAGTCTGGCTGGAACAAGGATGCTTTTTATGATGTATTTTTCAATGGCCTGTCTGAGGAGATCCAGGATGAGCTCCTTCCCCATGACTTACCTACTGATTTTGATGGACTGGTGGACATGGCAATTCGTGTCGGCACCAGGCTGAGCCAAAGGCGTAGGATGAGGGCTTGTAGCAACCGATAATGTAATAACGGCCAATAACGTAATAATTTAAATGTAATAAAACCAATAACGTAATAAACTGCCAATAATGTAATAAAGTTGCCGAGCCAATAACGTAATAACTTTTGGCCAATAACGTAATAACTTATTACGTTATTGGCTGGTTATTACGTTATTGGCCTTGCATTAAAAAAAACCTTTGAAAATGTAATAACTGAGCCAATAATGTAATAACTGAGGTATCACTTCATTTTATCTTCAATATCTGGACAGAAAGTGTCCCACTTAGCCTTAATATTGCATCTTGCAACAGATGCTTAAATATCCAACCTTACAGATACCCCTCCACCCTCAACCCCCCCTCAACAGGAGGCCTTACAGGAGCCATTAAGAGTCATTTTGGATTAATATGTCACTCTTAGAGTTCTGTTATAGTACTCTGTGTATCCAACTCTGTGACCATGCGGGTGCTTTGATGGAGTCTTTCTAAGTTCTGAGTTGCAGTTTTAAGTATGGTATTGCAATTCACTGCCGGAACGCTAGGGGTTGTGGGAATTATTTTACCGTCTCCATTGGTCTCAGTCGCCTCGACTGGTAAAATGTTTTGGAGGCACACGCCGAGCTACCATAAGCGGAGCCATATTGGCTCAGTTATTACATTTTCAAAGTTTTTTTTTAATGCAAGGCCAATAACGTAATAACCGGCCAATAACGTAATAAGTTATTACGTTATTGGCCAAAAGTTATTACGTTATTGGCTCGGCAACTTTATTACATTATTGGCAGTTTATTACGTTATTGGTTTGGTCATGGTGTAACAAAATACAAAATTACTCCACTTTTAAGTATTTTGTTACAAATTACATTCCATTTTTTATCGCCCCTATCAAATACAAATTACAAAATACTCAAAAGTAAATTAACTAGTATTTCAAATACAAGTAATTGAAATACTGCCCATCTCTGGCTGTACTCCTTATCTCCGCCTGAACGGCTGGCTGTGGAGAAGTACATTCCCTGGCTGCAGGTATCATCCGTCCCTCCTCTTCTCAGGCAGGGGCTGGCTTCTTTTTTGTCAGTAAGAAGGATGGCTCCCTTAGGCCATGCATTGACTATCCTGGGTTAAATGATATCACAGTCAAGAACAGGTACCCACTTCCTCTTATGAATGAGGCATTTGAGTTGCTACAGGGAGCCACCGTCTTCACCAAACTGGACCTGCATAATGCCTATCACTTGGTGAGCATCAAAGAGGGGGATGAGTGGAAAACGGCATTCAACACACCCACGGGCCACTATGAATATTTAGTCCTTCCTTTTGGCTTGACAACAGCCCCAGCTGTGTTCCAGGGTCTTGTCAATGATGTGTTGCGTGATATGTTGAACAGGTTCGTGTTTGTTTATCTGGATGATATTTATCTGCCACCCAGTTTTGGTATGACAATCATCCTGTGGAACGAAATTTATTTGGCAAGAGATAGGGTTTTGACAAAAGAAATTCCAGTGATGATATGATGATGATAAGATAATATTGTGACAAGGCATGCAGGGGGTAGGGGGGTGGATACCAAAGGGTGGAAAATCAGTCCTGTACAAAATCAGGCCACCTTTGTGTAATATCTGTATCGCCCAGATAGCCTTATACTTCCACCTTTATGGTTTTTCCAGCATAACATATGAAGTTGAAAACAATGTCATGAAAACAAATTAAAATGACTAAAAACTCTGATAGCACATGTTTTTAATTTCTGAAAGAGGTTTCCCTGATCCCCTGATGCAAACACATTAAAATCTTACCTCTTGGATACACAAACAACTGCATTGCATTGGATATTTAATAGAATCATGATATACCACAGATTGATGCTATTTGGTATTTTGATGCATCACAAAGTCTATAAATCCATATAATCTAAAATGTAAATAATAATTGGTTGGTATTAATTTGAAAAATTAAGAATAGAAATGCCTATAATTATTCAAACATAGGTGGAATATACAGTAGGTGAAAATGGAACGTATCCAATGACTAAAAAACATGAACACATTGACAAACTGGAAAAATGAAGTGGCTTAACATACCTTTGATTAAAAGCTGGTGATCTCAGGAGGGGAAGAAACACACAGCTGAAATTCTTTCTTTCTGTATACATTCATCTGAGGGCAGGTAAAGTGTTGCATTAAGTCCTGTGAAAAATTACTTACACTCTGAAAGATTATTTTCAAACTCTTTAATATTGTGATTTATACATTATTTAGTTCCACAGTTCAGTTACAACTCACACAGCCCATCCTCTCTATTGTTGATTATTTAATAATTTCCCCAAACTCACAAGAGGCTGGTTTACAGATAGACATATTCAAACTTCATCCTAGTGTTCATTTTTAATCTCAAATTCAGAAACACCTGTATTGAGTTCTGTTAGGCATTCAAGGAATTATATCCAATGCTATTTTAGTACAACTGAACATGCACACAATTCAAATTGTTAATACAATTTTGTTATTTCTTGTGTGTTATCATCGTAATATTTTAAAATCCCTCTAAAATATATAATTCAATCAGTTTCAGGTAACAATTCACACTATTCAATAACTACAGAAAACGTACAAATGGACAGCCTAGACTGTGAAGAGAAAGACAAAATAACTGTGCTCAGTTGGTTCATACCTTTATCTCAGGAAAGAAGCGAAGTAATGGCTCTTCGGAAACACAGATATAAACTTTGCTACTGTGATGCTCCTCCCTGACAGGTATGATTCAATGTGTAATCTTAAGATCACATGGTTTAAGGGAAACCAGAGCTCTGACTGCTATCAATTCTCTTGCCATTCTGCCACCATCTTGGCATGTTTATTTTGCACTTACAGCTCAGCCTTCATCTTTGATGATTATGTTTGAACATATGTGGAATATAGGTCTAAATGGAAAGTATCCAATAAGGATTAATTAACTAAGCTGCCATCTATTTCACAGGGACCTGGCCCTTCCTGCTTTTCCTGTAGGTCAGGGCATCATTCAATCAGTCACAATTAGACTCCCAATGGGGTTTCTAGACCGCCTTTTAGAAGTTACATCATTTACCGTCTTTCTGGCTAATCTAGACCATTTTGCCAGGTTGAAAGCTGATACTGTACTCTAGTTGTGTTAACAATGCCAGTCTAGATAAAGATCCATTCATGAAACACCCGAGGGCTTATGAGGACAGACATGATGCCTGGAACACTCACCACACAATTGTCTGGCAGTGATAACACAACTAGCGTACAGCATCAGCCAGCAAAATGGTTAGCCTTTCTATGATCATCAAAGATGAAGCCTGAGCTCTGAGAGCCAAGATGACATGCCAAGATGGCGCCAGCATGGCAAGGTGGCTGGAGCAGAGAACTGATAGTAGTCAGAGCTCAAGTTTCCCTTAAACCACATGATCTTCAGATTAGACTTTAACTGGAATCATATATATCCTATCAGGAAGGGGCATCACACTAACAAATGTATAATCTGTGTTTCAGCAGACATTGAGCCTCTACTTCGCTTCTGTCCTCAGATAAAGGTATGAACCAACTGGACACAGCTGTTTTGGCTTTCTCTTCACAACACTGAGACTGAGAAAAGTAATATTAAGCCTCCTCCTTTTGCCTTATCTTATCTTATCAAGGCTGTCCATGTGTGTGTTTTCTGTAGGTATTGAGTTGTGCAAATTGTTACCTAGAGTAATGTTTCAGAAAATAACAGTGTGTTCACAAAGATTATTATAAAATATAACAATGGTTACACACAAGATATGACACCATTTTATTTTAAGAAATTGTATGCATGATCACTTGTGCTAAAATAGAACCTGGTTCCTTTAAATGACTACCGCAACTCAATACAGGTGTTTCTGATCTTGAGATTTGAAATGAACACCAGGATGAAGTTTTGATATGTCTCTCTGTACTCAAGCCTCTTGTGAGTTTGGGGAAATTATTAAATAATCATCAATAGAGAGGATGGGCTGTGTGAGTTGTAACTGAACTGTGTAACTGAATAATGTATAAATCAGCAGAATTTCGCAGTACTACCAAGTTTCAAAAGAAGCTATCAGAGGGTGAGTTGTTTTTACAGGAATGACGTTATTAAAATGCAACGCTTTACATAAATGTATACAGAAAGAAGATCACTATTTCAGCTGTGTGTTTCTACCCCTCCTGAGATCACCTGCTTTTTACCAAAGGTATGTTTAGCCACTACTTTGTCTCCAGTCTGTCAATGCCTTGATGCATTGTTTTGTGGTCATGGGATACTTTCCATTTTCACTTACAGTATATTCCACTTATGTTCGAAAATACATTTCTATTTTCAATGTTTTCGATGTATAACTTTTGGTTAATTATTTACACGAAATTACATTCATTTGAATGTGTTTGCAGACTCATGTGGGTTCAGGGAAACTTCATTCAGAAATTGAAAATATATGTATTCATATACTATCAGAGTCTTTTAGTCATTTTAATTTTGTTTCGTGACACCAACTTCATATGTTATGCTGAAAATACCATAAAATACAGATATTACACAAGGATGGCCTGATTTTGCTGATTTTGAAGTCTGGTTTTCCACCCTTTGGTATCCACCCACCACCCACATGCATGCCACTTGCAATATTATATTATCACTGGAATTTCTTTTGTCAAAACCCTTGCCAAATAAATCTTGTTCCACAGGATGACTGTCGTGGGTGGCAGAGCAGTATTGTCTCTCAAGAGACTGCTTAAGATTCTAGCTAAGTTTATAATGACTGAGCAACCTCTAAGAAGACATTGTTAATGTAAGTCCATTGTCTTGATGCATTATATTGCCTAATAATTTTTTTTTAGATTAGTAATGAATAAAATATTAAACTGATTTTTTTTAATAATTATTGCATGGTAACTGATGTGTAATATTGCTATGAAAAGCATAGTCTATCTATGTAACCTAATTAGCCTAGGTTTGTTTGTTTGCCTGTCTGTCTGTCAGCGGAATTACAGAAAAACTACCCGCCTGATTTTCATGACATGACACGACATGACTTAGCTTGGGCCAAGGAAGATCCCATTACATCATGCTTGTTTCTGGAGCAGAGTTATCAAATTTAGGACACCCCAGAAATTAAGCTTGGAAGTCCTTGTTTATAAATCTGGACCTCAGTGTTACTATTACAGTTTTACAGTATATTGAAAAACATAAAAAAACATTGAAGGTCATTGGTTGAGAACCATCTAAGTGCTTTTAAAGTGATTCACCATTTCTCGTTCTGTAGAATGTAGAATGCTGTCTCCAGTTTATAATTATAAAGAACATCACCTGTGTATGTCTGATAAGTGTGCAGATTTGCATACTCTTCTGGCTTATGACTTTGGCTTCTGGGTAGGCTAAGCACTGATCCCCTGAGCATAGAAATACAAACAGTATAATCACAATGCCTAGCTTTCATTTACAATCACTAAATACATAAAATATTGCCACAGAATATTTTACAATATGCGTGTAGAACTTCACAATTTGTGTAGTTTGTGTACTATGGCTATAACATCATTCCTTAATTAGGCAAACAAAACATCATACGTGACAACACTGTTAAGGTTCAAAATAGAGTTCTTAACATATCACAAGGAACAATATTTAAGGTATACATTTCCATAACATATTTCTGTTATTGTAGAATCCTTAAAAGATGGACACTGAATACTCATCCAGAAAAGGTACTTCACCTTCTCTTATACGTGGTGTGTGTGTGTGTGCGTGTGTGCGTGTGTGTGTGTGTGCGTGTGTGTGTCTGTCTGTCTGTCTGTCTGCCTGTCTGTCTGTCTGTCTGTCTGTGTGGGGGGGGGGGAGGGTTAAGCCTAATTATTCATACAGCAGCCATGTGCCTAACGGCCATGTGCCTTACATTAACTGATCCAAAGAATAGAACACTTAGCCAATCAGGAAACCGTATTTGATCCTGACGGATTTAATCAGTTTTAAACAAGAGCTCTGATCAATGTATCTGATGAAATTGTCAACTTTTCAAATGTAAAAACAACAATGTTAAAGAAATGCTATGCAACAGCTGGTGGGCATCTGCTATTGGGCTGCTTAAGACTTTCTGTCCAAATATGAGAACTAGTAGGCCTTGTTAGATATTCATAACTTCACATAATGTATCTACATCTCAACAAACCCCTGCAAGTTAGTTAGCATAGCACAAGGCCACAGCCATCAGGCTTGGCGCCTGACCTTTTCTCTATGTTGATGGGCCATCAGACCTGGTTCCTGGCTTTTGTGCATCTTGGAGCCAGAGCTATTAGACTCTGATTGTTGGTTGTTGTCTACAGCCACGACAAGATTGCTGAAGCAAAGACATTAGCATCCATATGGCCCTACCTGGCCATTGGATTGTTCTAAGCTATACATCCCCTTTTGACCTCCAGACACACCCATTCCCTCCCCTACACACATACATTAATTCTACAGTATAAATTTATGTACATCTCTGTAATGTTTGAGAAGAAGAAGAAGACCAACCCGTTAGCAGCAGACGTGCCTAGTGCATACTCATGCTGTCTCGAGCTGACTGTGTCTAGAGACTGAATAAACACATTATTTCGCTAGGCTGTCTTCTACAAGTCTGTTATTCCTGAACAAGCTAACTTGAACCAAGCGTGGGCCTTCGACGAATTTGCCGGAGAACAGCACATTCTTTCAGCCTTTAACCCTTCCAGCACGAAGGGGCCCCGTGGGGCACTTTGTGATATTTTTATTAATACAATTTTAAATCTCAGCGAGTTTTTGTCCTACAAACATAAAACTAACACCCACAGCAACCTTGAACCCTTTACTTTTTAAATATATACAGTTTGAAACTAAAGTATAAATCTTCACTTTGTAAGGAGGATATAACTAATCCCTTGCACATTTCAGCCTCTGAGTGAGGTTTTGACCCTCCCATTAGCAAATGACAACTATTCATATGATAAGGGCATGGTAATTCACTGATCACCATTGGTTCCTGATGTGTCAAGAAAACCTGTAGGGGGTAGTGGGGCACAAAGACATTCCAGGGCTATTACGTCATGGCCATTGTCATTTGACCAAGGTGTCCCAGAATGTTCACACCTCTCTCATCAATATGCATAGTGGTCTAAGTGAAGAAAAGTGTCACTTTCTATAATACTCATAATTAGTATAGAAACCACACACACTTTCTGAATGCTAAACTCACCTATGTGGAGCAAACACCTATGTTTACAAGGTTCAGAGTAAAAAAGGAAACTTCCAAAATATTAACAATGTGTTTTTGTACAAAGTCTGAGCACCTCTAAAACTAGATTTCATTTTAGTGTCTTTAGATTTCATTTTAATAAAAAAACTTGTTTTGCTACATTCCTTTTACTTTCATTAATTTTTTGCTGAGGTGTTCTAGAATATAATCATAAATGCCACTTTGGCCTCATGGTTTTTAGTTAGGTGAAATATACAAAAATATCAGGCATGGCAGAATACTTAACAGAGTCAAAAAAGGCCTTAGTGTTGGAAGTGTTAATCAAACATTTCAATTTCTATCATTTTAGGAAAAGCCAGGAGTTGCAATAGGTCTCCTTTTGAAATGTAAGTATCACAATTACGTTTTTTAAGAATATGAATCTCTAAGACCAACAAGATTAGATCGCCCCCAACCTTTATTTGAGCATTGACGCCCCTTCAATAAAATATGCTGTTGGAAAGACGTATTGTACTAATTTCATGAGTTGTCACAAGAATATCCACACATATACATAGATATAAATGTGTGTTCGTAAGACCGCAACATAAAAGAGCAGGCAGAAAAGGAGGTGAATATTTAAGTTAATTTATGAATTAAGTCGAAAAGTAATTTTCAAGACAAAGGTTAAGGGAGATGCATTAATGTGAAAAACGACATTGTTACCACCCCCTTATGCGTGTTGTCGGTATGTTAGTAACTAAGAGTAGGAGTGTTTGCAAAAAGTGTGTGTCCGCAAAAATTAAGTGAGAGAGGAGCAGAAGCTCCCATAAAAAGACTTTCACCCACACAGACACACACTTCCTGCTTTTGTCATCACCACTTATAATCTTCCCCACTGCAGGCCCACAGCCTGCAGCCTCTGTGTGGCCAGTACATGGACTGACCGCAGGGGGTCGTAACAATGTAGTTATTCACATTACAGCAATTCATTTTACATTTAGTCATTTGGCAGACGCTTTTGTCCAAAGCGATGTACAAGGGAGAGAATAGTCAAGCTACGAGCAATATAGACCTAGTGTTTAAATACTATTTAAATGAGAAATACAGATGAGTGTTAGAAAATGATCTAACTATCTATCCTTCATAGGTGAACAGATATGTTTATAAAATGGTGCATTAGGGTCTGCATCTTTGTCCAATCATATGAAAGAGGATTGCCATCAACATTTTTTTTGTGGAATAGTGAACATATTCTAAGTTGTACTCATTCAATAAATCTCTTCCAGAGAACCTTTCCCCATAAGGAAACTGATTGAGCAATGCCACCTACTTAAAACAGGCTACCCAGCATGTTATTTGCTTCCGACGGAAAAGAGTGACATTGATGGAAATTCAGCTGTCAGAAGATGGACCTTTGGAAAAAGAGACAAAAATAAACGTACTAAAACCATCCTCATAGTTGGAGAAACAGGAACTGGGAAAAGTGCTCTGATCAACACCATGGTCAACTTCATGTTAGGGGTGAGATGGGAGGACAGAGTTTGGTTTCAGATCACGGAGGAGGATAAAAAGAAATCCCAGGCAGCATCTCAAACTTCTGCCATCACAGTTTATGAGCTGTTTCTGGAAACAAGTTTTTCATGTCTGAGAATTATTGACACTCCAGGGTTTGGAGATACTGATGGCATGAAGTTTGATCAGAAGATTGCAGAGAACTTGCTAATGTTGTTCAGATCTGAAGATGGCATTCATGAAATTGAAGCTGTGGGTCTTGTGATCAAAGCAAGTCAGAATCGCCTTACTGTCTTTCAGCGTTATATCTTTGATGCAGTTCTCTCACTATTTGGTAAAGATATTGAGAGAAACATAGTGACGTTCATCACACACTCAGATGGCCTGCCTGCTGCCAATGTCATCAATGCCCTCATTGAAGCACAAGTGCCTTGTGCCAAAGATTCCAGAGGAAAACCTCTTAATTTCATGTTCAACAACCGACAACATGAGACCTATGAGGAGGATCAAGAGGATATCTACCAGGGTTTTTGGAAATTGGGATACAAAAGTGTGGAGAAGTTCTTCAGTAATCTGGAAGGCTTTGAAAGAACCGAGCTTAAGAAGACAGAAGGTGTTCTAAGAGAGCGCAGCAGACTGGAAGCCTGTGTCTGCAACCTACAAGATGCCATGAAGATGGAGGAACTGAAACAGAATGAGCTTAAGCAGACTCAAACAGCCTTGGAGAAAAATAGAGAGAAATTTGGGAACAATGAAGACTTCACCTATGAAGTTGATGAGCCTTTCAAAGCCAGGGTCCCAATCCAGTCATCTTGGTGGCATTTGACCCAGAAAGCAATGTGCTGCCCCATCTGTGAGGAGAACTGCCACTATCCAGGCTGCTGGTGGGTGAAAGATCTGTCCTGGTGTAGCGTCATGAAAGATAACAGGTGCACGGTGTGTAGTGGGAAGTGCCCTGTCTCTGCACATGTCAAACAGAATGAGATTTATGTGCCTTCAACTAGAAAGGTTACAAAGACTGCTGAGGATTTGAAACAACAGTATGAAAATCAAGTGGATATTAAGAAAGCACTTGAAAAAGAGTTAAATAACACAAAGGTTAAGAAATCTGAATTGTTGGAGGGGGCCTACCAATGCATCATGGAGCTGGAAAAGATTGCTTTGAAGAAGGATGCTTTCTCCACTCTTGTTCATTTGGACTTCCTTATTGAGAAGATGGAAGAGACAGGAGATGATGAGAAAGTTCAGACGCTGGAAAAACTAAACAGGCACATTGAGGCTTCACACAAAGAAGGTTGGAGTTACTGGAGGGCGGGTCTTGACAAAGTTTCAGGTAAATAGAATTCTGAACTCCATTGATTTTAAGAAATGCTCATACTCCTATAACTGTTCATAAGGGAACCGATTCAAAATCCCCTCCTGATAAATGACTGTCATATCTAGACCAGTAGCCTGTATTTTTCAGGGTAGAAAACCCTGGGTGGCAGAGCAAATTTGACAAGGACACCAATTTGTTCTTCTTTTTGTGTCTCAAGAGACTGCTTTCATTCCTTGCAAATATACAGTGACTGAGCAACCTCTAAGAAAACACTGTTAATATAAGGCCATTGCCTTGATACATTCTAATTCATTATAATTCCAATTTTCAGTTTAGTAATGAAGAAAATATTAAGCTGAGCAAAATTGTTTTTGTGTGGTAACTGATCTGTAATGTTTCTATGAAAAGCATATTCTATGTGATCTAGTAAACTCTGCCAAGGAGGTTATGTTTTTGGAGTAGTTAGCCAGTGTTTTTGTTTGTCTGCGGGATGACAGAAACATTACTGGCCTGATTTTAACAACCGACACTTGTTGGAAGGGTGCAGCATAGACTAAGGAAGAAACCAATATATTTTGGAGTGGATCCAAATAACGCGACAGATCCACAAATAATTGAACTTTCGTTAACAATGCAATATATGGCATTTGGCCTTGACAGTGCTCTGTCCAAGTTCAATTTATAGACTAGCCTTGTAGTCGTGTAAGATTGGTGCCAAGGGCTCGTGCTGCAGGCGAGACGCTACCCAGAGTACAGTATTTGAACATAGATGAAGGTATCCAGTCTATGAGCTACAAAGCTTTATCAGTCAGCTGTCCTATTCGATGCTATGGACAAGATTGTTAGTTTCACACACGCATTCACACACTCAAACACACACACACACACACACACACACACACACACACACACACACACACACACACACACACACACACACACACACACACGTTTTTGTCCTGGCATGAATTAGATTCTCTGCACCACTAATGGTTGGTCCTAAAGACACTTGGATACTGATACACACACATACATACAGTATGCGTTTGTGTGAGTGTGTGTGTGTGTTTGTGGGGGGGGGGGGAGGGTAAAAAGAATGGAACGGAAACCCTAAACAACCATCTACTGGTGAACATCAGTATGGCAGTGCTCTTACAGTACCTATCAGCCTGTAAATAATCTCTTTGGTGATGAGTTTGTAGCTTACTTTGTGCTTGAATAGCATGGCCAGGGCCTACCATTTAGCCAATATGTCAAAAAAGGATAGCCTAATTATTCATACAACAGACATGTTCCTAACATGAACCGATCCAGAGAATGGGATGATACAAAGCCAATCATGAAACCTTATTTGATCCGGACAGATTTGATCAGTTTTATACAAGGGATCTAATCAAATGAAATAAAAAAAAACTGTCTAACTGATATAATATTTATGTTTAACTGTTTGATGAAATTAAACAGAAAATGTCTAACTGATGTAAATGTACAACAATATTAAAGAAAAGCTATGCAACAGCTGATGGGCGTATGTTTTTGGGCTGCTTAAGACTTTATGTCCAAATAGGAAAACAAGTAGGCCTATAATCAAACATTTCATTTTAGGGAAAGAGCAGTTGCCATCCACCAGGAGTTGCATTTGGTCTACCTTTGAAATGTAAGTATCAAAATTAAGTTTTTAAGAATATAAATCTCTAAGACCAACAAGATTAGATCACCCCCTAACCTATATTTGAGCACTCACGCCCCTTCAATAGAGTATGCTGGAATGAACTAAATTCATGAGTTCACAACAGCAATTCTCCTCTGAAATACAGATAAGGATGAGAAATGTATCAAATTCTTTATCCTTCATGTGAACAGATATTTTCATAAAATGGTGCATTACTGTTAGCCCAACAGCACACAAAAAAAAAGAAAAAAAAAACATTTTTGTCCAATCATATTAAAGGATATGTCCATGAACATGTTTTTGTTAAATACTGAACATATTCCAAGTTATACTCATTCAATACATCTCTTCCAGAGAACCTTTCCCCATGAGGAAACTGATTGAGCAATGCCAGATGATAAAACCAGGCATCCCAGCACGTTATTTGCTCCCGACAGAGAAGAGTGAAGTTGATGGGAATTCAGCTGTCAGAAGATGGACCTTTGGAAAAAGAGACATAAGTAAAATAACTAAAAACATCCTCATGGTTGGAGAAACAGGAACGGGGAAAAGTACTCTGATCAACACCATGGTTAACTTCATGCTAGGGGTGGAATGGGAGGACAGAGTTTGGTTTCAGATCACGGAGGAGGATAAAAAGAAATCCCTCGCAGAATCTCAAACTTCTGCCATCACAGTTTATGAGCTGTTTCTGGAAACAAGTTGTTCATGTCTGAGAATAATTGACACTCCAGGGTTTGGAGGTACTGATGGCATGAAGTTTGATCAACAGATTGCGGAGAATTTGCACGTGTTGTTCAGCTCTGAAGATGGCATTCCTGAAATTGAAGCTGTGGGTCTTGTGATCAAAGCAAGTCAGAATCGCCTTACCGACTTTCAGCGTTATATCTTTGATGCAGTTCTCTCACTGTTTGGTAAAGATATTGAGAGGAACATAGTCGTGTTCATCACATACTCAGATGGCCTGCCTGCTGCCAACGTCATCACTTCCCTCAATGAAGCAGATGTGCCTTGTGCCAAAGATTCCAGAGGAAAACCCCTTCATTTCATGTTCAACAACCGACAACATGAGACCTATGAGGAGGATCAAGAGGATATCTACAAGGCCTGGTGGAACTTGGGATACAAAAGTGTGGAGAAGTTCTTCGGAAATCTGGAAGGATTTGACAGAACAGAGCTTAGGAAAACAGAAGGTGTTCTAAGGGAGCGCAAAAGACTGGAAGCCTGTGTCAACAACCGGCAAGATGCCATCAAGATGGAGGAACTGAAACAGAATGAGCTTAAGCAGACTCAAACGGCCTTGGAGAAAAATAGAAATACATTTGGGAACATTGAAGACTTTACCTATGAAGTTGATGAGCCTTACAAAGCCAAGGTCCCAATCAACCCATCCAGGTGGCATTTGACCCAGCAAGCAATGTGCTGCCTCATCTGTGAGGAGAACTGCCACTATCCAGGCTGCTGGTGGGTGAAGGACCTCTCCTGGTGTAGCGTCATGAAAGATGGCAGGTGCACGGTGTGTAGGGGGAAGTGCCCTGTCTCTGCTCATGTCAAAGAGAGTTTGATCTATGTGCCTAAAACTAGAAAGGTTACAAAGACTGCTGAGGATTTGAAACAACAGTATGAAAATCAAGTGGATATTAAGAAAGCACTTGAAAAAGAGTTAAATAACACAAAGGTTAAGAAATCTGAGTTGTTGGAGGAGGCCTACCAATGCATCATGAAGCTGGAAAAGATTGCTTTGAAGAAGGATGCTTTCTCCTCTCTTGTTCATCTGGACTTCCTCATTGAGAAGATGGTAGAGACAGGAGATGATGAGAAAGTTCAGACGGTGGAAAAACTGAACAGGCACATTAAAGCTTCGCACAAAGAAAGAGGGAGCTCCTGGAGGGCCAGTCTTGCAAGCACATTTTCAGGTAAATAGAAATCTCAACTTAATTCCTTTTTAGAAATGCTCATAATAAATGGTCATAATGCAACAGATTAAAACTCCCTCCTGACCAATGACTGTCATATGTCTAGACCAATAGCTTAGGTTATCCTGGGTACCAAAACTTGGGTGGCAGAATTGTATTCCCACCATGGTTCTATTCTCGGTTATATTACGGATGATCAGTCGTGTGTTAGTTCTCATAAGTTATAATTAAGTAATCAGTTTATAATGTTGTGTACCTTTCAACTTTTAATGACAATCACCTAGGTTCATAAACACAAATATTGATCCATCATCATACAAATGATATGACACGGCCTTCATTTTAGGCTAAGTCATTCATGTCAATAACAGAGCCCCAAAAGTCCTTCTGAAAAACTGAAGGAATATCCTAAACATTCACTTTGAAGATGTCACAAGAAAGTAACCATCATACTTTTTTTGTTAATATGGTGGCTTAAATATATTATTTGTGGTTGAAAAAGGTGTATTTTGTTAATTTGCTGTTGGCTTTAATTGAGTGTACCTCCGTGTGTTAGAAAATGCATATGTCCTTTTACACGTCAAGGCCTAGGTGCCCAAGGTTTCATAATCCGTCCATGGCTTTAAGGTATACATTATATATTAAGGTATTATGTTTGTTCTTGTGAGTATCAATGGTTTACTTACTAATTCCATGGCAGGGTGCGGAATGGGTCTCCACACCAGCAATGGTTCCACTCACAGGAGGAGGGGCTAAATATTGTGTATCACTCAATGCAGCTATTTCATATCTGAGATAATGCCCTTAGTTTTTGAGGAAGTACCTGCTTGACAACTTAACCATGTGACAACTTAACCATGTGACAACTCGCCCCACAATTCCCTAAATCTTTCCATCTAAATTATTATTCCTGAGCTATTACTCCTGCATGCTTCTTCTTAATATTTGGGATTCCTGAGAGTAGTACTACTTGTCTTACAGTGCCAGTCCACAGAGACTATCTTCACATTGTGCCATCAATGGAGGAAAAGAAAATCCCTGACGAAGAATGGGACAGTCTCTCTGAGTAAGGCTCTGCACACTTTAATCAACATTATTTCTGCTCAAATAAATAAAGATGTAACATTCTTACAGCACTCATCAATGATATTCTTGTTTTCTCATTGCTTTGCATTGCTAGTGTGGACTTGTATACTGCAGACTGGCCTGAGGCCAGTACATCGGAGAGCACTAAGGTGCCAGTGGTGCCTACAAGCAGTCCTTACAACACCAACACTGGGTAATATCTAGTAACATTTTGTATCCAATGTATACATTTTGGAACTATATTATTTATGACTTAATTACTGATACTGTTTTAATTTTTAGTGGGGGCAGTACAACCTGCACAGGAGGTGTAGTCTGTATTGTTTGTGAGAAAACAGCAGTAAAGTCCTGTCTGAGCTGCACAGCGTCCTACTGTGACACCCACATCAAGCTGCATTACACAGTTCCAGCTTTGCGTATACACAAGCTCGTGGAGGCAACTGCAGAAGTGGAACAAAATATCTGCCAACAGCATAACAGAGACCTTGAGTTCTTCTGCAAGACTGACCAGATCACAATATGTGTGGTGTGTCTAGAAAACAAACACAATGGCCATGACATCCTTCCCAAAAAGATAAACCAAACGTCAAGTAAGGTAATACATGACAACACTGTTAAAGTTCAAAATAGTGTACTCAACAATATCACAAGGTACAATATAAGGTAATTATTTCCATAACATATTTCTGTTTTTAAAGGTTCCTGAAAAGATGGGCCCTGAATGCTCCATCAGAAAAGGTATTTCCTATTCCTTTATACCAAAGTGTGTGTGTGTGTGTGTGTGTGTGTGTGTGTGTGTGTGTGTGTGTGTGTGTGTGTGTGTGTGTTTCGGTGTGTTTCGGTGTGTTTCGGTGTGTTGGTGAGTGTGTGTGTGTGTCTGTGTGTCGGTGTGTGTGTGTAGTCAACCAACTGTTACCTGTTGCCTATCCACTTCATGCCTAGTGGCACATAAGGCCTTCACAGAGCATTTCCACTTCTCCCGGTCAGCTGCAATCGTTCTTGCTTCAGCCCACGACCTCCACCCTGCCTCTTTTCTTTCTTTCTCGACTGTGCGTCTCCAGGAAGTCTTTGGTCTTCCTCTTCTTTTCTTCCCCTCTGGTGCCCAAGTCATTGCTATGTTGCAGTCGTTGTTTTGGTCCTGCCTTAATGTGTCCTATCATCTTCCACCTTCGCCGCTTCACTTCCTTACTCAATGGCTTCATGCCGGCTCTTTCTAGTAGCTCTTCAGTGCTGACTCGGTCTTGCCTCTGAATTCTGAGGATTCTTCTCAACTCATTGACTGCTTTGTTGTCTCCCTCCCTTTTCCTTTTCAATGTAAGTTTCAATGTAAACTTCCATCTGATTCCATTCTCACCTTGTCCCGCTGTTCTTCTCATTATCCAATCCATGATTATCAAGAATAAAAACCCTGACATGTTGCATCCTTGTTTGACACCGCTGTTAATGCCAAACCACTCGCATATTACTCCTCCGTCTTCTACTGCACACTGGAAGTCTTCGTAGAATGTTTTCTGATAATCTTCTCTGGAATTCCGTACTTCTTCATAATTAGCCAAAGGCTTTCATGGTGGACAGAGTCGAAAGCCTTTTCAAATCCACAAAGTCCAGGTGGAGTGTTGCTTGCCACTCATTTACTTGCTTGATGATGTTCCGCAGTATGAAGACTTGTTCTGTTGTTCCTCTTCCTCTTCTGTAGCCAGCTTGTTCTTTTCTTAGCCGTGAGTCGATTCCACTTCTGATTCGATCAATGATGATCCTGCCAAGTATCTTTCCGACGACTGGAAGTAGGGTGATGCCTCTTGAGTTCTTGCATTCTTTGAGGTTTCCTTTCTTTGCTAGTTTGATGATAAGCCCCCTCTTCCAGTTCTTCGGGACCTTCTCATGCTTCCATATTTTTCCCAACAATTTATGTATCTCCTTTGTTGAAAACTCTATGTCTGATTTTAATAACTCGGCTGTGATTTTGTCAATTCCCTGTGCTTTCCCATTCTGAAGTCTTTTCATCACTTCCTTTACTTCACCTAGTGTTGGTTCATGTACAGCAATCATGTTAGTGAGTTCACATTCTTCCTCATCAGTTATTGGGTTTTCTGGTGGTTCCCTATTTAGTATTTCCTTGAAGTGCTCTGTCCACTTGCACTGCATCTTTTCCGCTGATGAGGTCGCCATTCTTCGCCAGTACTGCTGTAATCTGTCTAGGTCTCTCGTTGCACAGTGTCTTCGTAAGACCGTACAACGTCTTCATTTGTTGTTTTCTTGCCGCTTCTTCTGCTTCACTTGCAATGTTTTCCATCCATTTCTTTTTGTCTGTTTTTATATTTCTCATTGTTTCTCTATCAACCGCTATATACTTTGCTTTAGCTGTTTCTTAATTCCTTCTGAGCGTGTGCCAAGGATTTTCTTTTTTATTGCTTCCCGCTGGTCTACAAGGTTCCATGATTCTTCACTGATCCACGGCTTCTTATTCTTCCGTGGTCTACCCAGGATTGCTTCAGCGACTTGCTTTCTCCAGAACCTGAGAGTCACGCTCCACCTCTTCGTTGACTTTTATTCCCAGCCCTTCATCTTCCAGCACCTGGAACCTGTTTCTCAGGTTGATGGTAAAAGTCTTCAGGATGCCTTCATTCTTTCAACATAGTTTTTGTTATATTTGACTCTGTGCTTTTCTTTTCCTTCTGCTTCGTCCTCAGTCTTAGCTTGACTGTGTGCACACAAGGTCCCTTCCAATGTCTGCAGATCTGCATACTCTTGTGTCTTTCACTGAATTCCTGAATCGTTTGTTAATTAGCACATGGTCTATCTGGTTCCTGGTTTTCCCGTCTGGATATACCCACTACCCTTGTGGACATTCTTATGTGGGAATAGTGTTCCAGTAATGACTAGCTCGTTCATGCCAGATATTTCACACAGCCTTTCTCTATTGTCGTTGCACTTTCCGAAACCCGTGCCTGCCCATCACTCTTTCGTAGCCCTCATTTTCATCTCCCACCTTGGCGTTCATATCCCCGGTGACGATCAGCATGTTCTGTGTGTTCCTGCTGTCTAGTATGTCTTTCAGTCTCCTGTAGAACTCGTTTTTTACTTGGTCTTCTGCATCTTCTGTAGGTGCATAGATGTCGACAACCGTAAGCTTGATGTGTTGGGAATGGTACCTAGCTTGAATGATCCTTTCACTGACTGGTGTCCAATCTATCAATGCTCTTGCTGCTCTTTTAGACATCAGTATGCCCACTCCTTGTCCGTGGTTGTCAATATCTCTTCCTAAGTAAATGATGGATTCTCCTTTTGCAAGCTCCACTTTTCCTAGCCCTGTCCAGTGTGTTTCGCTTATTCCCATGATATCGATTCCTCTGGTTGTCATCTCTCTTCCTACTTTAGCAAGGTTGCCACTCCTGCACAGCGTTCGTACGTTCCAATTTCCAATTTTCATGGTTTTCTTCGGGTGTACTAGCGGCCTATTCGGCCCAAAAGCGTCCTCTCGGCTTTGGCCCTTGGGTGTCATGGTGTCTTTCCTGTTGCAAGAAGAACTGGCTATAGCGTCTCGCAGATTATGTGAATTTGCTCTGTTTCTGGTTTCTGTAATAAAGTGTTTTTCCGGGAGCGGGTTATCGGCCCTCAGCCTAACCTCCAACCTGGAGAACTAGTTGGATCACTCTTCGTCTGGTCTCTATCCTTCGACCTGTTCGGCATGGGTGACCCTGCTAGGAGTACAAGACTCTTGCCGACATGGCTCTAGGGATCATCGAGATGCACAAACTGCCCCACCGCGCTAAGGTGGTGATCCGTTCGGGACAGAGTCAAACAACTACTACCAACTAATTAAATAGAAAATGTTTAACTGTTCAAGACCATGTACAGACCATTTTAAAGAAAAGCTATGCAACAGCTGATGGGTGTCTGCTACTGGGCTGCTTAAGACCTTCTTCCTAAATATGGAAGCTAGTAAGCCTATAATCAAACATTTAAATGTCTTTCATTTTAGGAAAAGGGCAGTTGGCATCTACCAAGAGCTGCAATAGGTATCCTTTTGAAAGGTAAGTATCACTATTCAGTTTTTAAGTACATGAATCTTTCAAACCAACAAGATAAGATCGCCCCCTTACATATATTTGAACATTGATGCCCCTTCAATAAAGTATGCTGTTGGAAGGACATATTCAACTTACTAAATTCACAAACTGTCATGCTATGTAAGAATATCTACACATATAGATATAAATGTAGTTATTCACATTACTGTATTCATATTCACTTAAATATGAAAAGAGATCTCCATCAACATGTTTTTGTGGAATATTCAACATATCCTAAATTGCACTCATTTTCATCTCTTCCAGAGAACTGATTGAGCAATGCCAGATGATAAAAACAGGCATTCCAGCACGGTATTTGCTCCCGACAGAGAAGAGTGACATTGATGGGAATTCAGCAGTCAGAAGATGGACCTTTGGAAAAAGAGATGAGAGTAAAAGTACCAAAACCATCCTCATAGTTGGAGAAACAGGAACTGGGAAAACTACTCTGATCAACACCATGGTCAACTTCATGTTAGGGGTGGGATGGAAGGACAGAGTTTGGTTTCAGATCACGGAGGAGGATAAACAGAAATCCCAGGCTGAATCTCAAACTTCTGCCATCACAGTTTATGAGCTGTTTCTGGAAAGAAGTTCTTTATGTCTGAGAATTATTGACACTCCAGGGTATGGGAATACTAAGGGCATCAGGTTTGATCAACAGATTGCAGAGAACTTGCATGTGTTGTTCAGATCAGAAGATGGCATTCATGAAATTGAAGCTGTGGGTCTTGTGGTTAAAGCAAGTCAGAATCGCCTTACTGACTTTCAGCATTATATCTTTGATGCAGTTCTCTCACTGTTCGGTAAAGATATTGAGAGGAACAAAGTAGTTTTCATCACACACTCAGATGGCCAGTTTGCTGCCAACGTCATAAATGCCCTCAATGAAGCACAAGTGCCTTGTGCCAAAGATTCCAGAGGAAAACCTCTTCATTTCATGTTCAACAACCGACAACATGAGACCTATGAGGAGGATCAAGAGGATATCTACCAGGGTTTTTGGACCTTGGGATACAGAAGTGTGGAGAAGTTCTTCAGTTGTCTGGAAGACTTTGAAAGAACAGATCTTAAGATGACAGAAGGTGTTCTAAGAGAGCGCAAAAGACTGGAAGCCTGTGTCTACAACCTACAAGATGCCATCCAGATGGAGGAACTGAAACAGAATGAGCTTAAGCAGACTCAAAGAGCCTTGAAGAAAAATATCAATACATTTGGGAACAGTGAAGTTGATGAGCCTTACAAAGCCAAAGTCCCAATCAACCCATCCAGGTGGCATTTGACCCAGCAAGCAATGTGCTGCACCATCTGTGAGGAGAACTGCCACTATCCAGGCTGCTGGTGGGCAGAAGATCTCTCCCGGTGTAGCGTCATGAGAGATAACAGGTGCACTGTGTGTAGGGGGAAGTGCCCTGCCTCTGCTCATGTCAAACAGAGTGTGATCTATGTGCCTTCAACTAGAAAGGTTACGAAGACTGATGAGGATTTGAAACAAGGGTGTGAAAAGGAAGTGGATATTAAGAAAGCACTAGATAACACAAAAAATAAGAAATCTGAGTTGTTGAAGGAGGCCTACCAATGCATCATGAAACTGGAAAAGATCGCTCTGAAGAAGGATGCTTCCTCCACTCTTGTTCATCTGGACTGCCTTATTGAGAAGATGAAAGAGACGGGAGATGATGATAAAGTTCAGACGCTGGAAAAACTAAGCAAGCAAATTAAGGCTTCACACAAAAAAGGATGGAGGAACTGGAGGGATGGTCTTGAAAAAGTTTCAGGTAAATATAAATCTTAACTTCCTTGCTTTTTAGAAAAGTTTATACTATTAATGGTCATAATGCAACAGATTCAACAAATTCATTGTCTCTGCTTCAGTGCCAGCTGTTGATATTTTCTTCTTCTCTTTTGGTCAAGTTCACTGTGCCAGTCAAAAAAAAGTTATATGAATGACTATATTTTGAGACTGACAATCAATAACAAAGTATTCAGTGACAAATTTGGCAAAGGCCCATTTTACCAAACAGCAGCCTTTCTGCATTGCAGTTGCACTCCAATAACTACTTGGAGAAAAACACAATTATTTCATGTTTCATTCATCAGGTATCAGGCAGACCAACACACCTCAGCTCAGATGGTTGTATTTTGAGTTCAGTAATGTGAGGTTGCAGGACATGACCATACTATGCTGTATTGCATGGCCTGTGAATGTATGCTATTTTAGCAGTATTTACATGTGGAGAGTGTATAAATGTAATTTTTAAATGTCAAATTATTGTAATTATACACTTTAATGAGTTGAATTTACTTGCTTCTGAATACTGATAATGTATATGCACCAGACAAAAGATAACTGTGAATAAAGAATTGTCACATAACATTACAACTGCAGACAAATAAAATACATGTTTTTTATATTTTATTAGCAGGGGCCTACAGCGCCACCCGATCTTACTTCAGTGCTAAACCGCTCTCACCTGATCCAGCAGAAAGTCGACCCCCGCCCCACAAGGAAAAACCAAAGCAACAGTGAGGATACTTCCTCCTCCCATCACAGGACAGTATTAAGCATATCTGAGAGATATCTGGACAGCAATGAGTCTGTGAGCCTGTTTCCTTTGTCATGCAGCAGTTTGGTGAGTTAGGATCATGGACACATATTAGTGCTCTGGACACATATTAGTGCTCTGGATCTTTTGACTATGAATAATATGACTTCTGGTTGATTATTGTGCACTAATATTGTTTATGACATAACTGAATTTCCATGAGAGAGCCCATCAGAGAGGTGTTAAGAGACCAGTTGTCAATAGCAATCCAGCTGTGTGCCAGTTCTTTTCCTGCATATTTGCCCTGTTTTTTTTTTTTAGATTCATATTATTTTTCTTTTCTTTCTCTATTTCAACTTAAACAGTAACTATAATCAGTCCATAGTTATGATAAATTTCTATACACATAACAACTTGTAAAATGGGTTTTAATCAAGGTGTTGTTGTGATCACCTGCTGAATGTCAAAGAGTATCTATATGAGATGCAGTGCAAGGACACTGAAATTGCAATTGTAATTAAAGGCACCCAGTGCAACTTTCGAGGCTTAAAAATAAAATTTCAATTTCTAGTCTTTTTTACACGTAGTAAGTTTCAATAACTCCATACCATTACATATCGACATTCAAGGAGCAAAGATGAGACGTCGTCGTGTGGTGAGAACTGATAGAAAATCGATAACAACAACAATCGCCGCCATTTTCTTTATTTTTTGTAACCTACTATAAATACAGCAGGATTCCAGTCAATGAAAAAATGGCCTCTCCCCACCGGCGATTGTTGTTGTTTACGATTTCCTATCAGTTCTCACCACACGACGACGTCTCATCTTTGCTCCTTGAATGACGCGTTCATGCTCTTGCCGCTGCCACTCAGTACGATGTAGGGAGTCTTCTGGGACTTCTGCTTCTCTTGCAGCAGAGCTACAGTACCCAGAGGAGTGTCACTGCTGCTCATCTTCTTCAGGAGCTGCATGAGCGAGAGAGAACCACATCATCAGTACAGTACAGGCACACACACACACACACACACAAACACACACACACACACACACACTCACACAAAGAGGAAACTTACAGCTTCTTCCTCCAACTTCTTCATCCTCGACCCCATATTCATCTTCCCTGAGCCTTTTCCATGGAAACGTTGCGACAGCTGTCAGAAAGCCTTAGAGAAAGGGGGGACAGGTGGTTTACACACCTGTAAGTCTACCTCTCACACTTACACTGACACACACATACAGTATATAATATCTGCCTGTAAAGTACCATAGCAGCTCAGTCCGTCACACACCAAACACACACACACTGCAGGACTGTTCCTGCAACTTCCACACAAGGTCCCCAGAACACGAACAGAGCCACTAGTAATACTGACATTTTGACTAGAAGGAACCAATGCACACAACTACAGCAAGTAAGGCACAGCCACACACACGACTTATTTTGCCATGACCGACCAACCTAATCAATAAATGAATGAATCAGTCAATAGACAATCAATAGGTTGCCTGCCACTGATGTATACAGGTCCAAGTGATTCCAACCCACAGGGGCCCCTCTAGTGGACAGAAGATAAACTGCAACAGATGCCAAAATCATTCTACCAAAGTACTGACGGATCTTATTTTGCCCCCAGCCCCTCTTTCTTATCTTCTCTTTCATTTCTATACTGGACTTCTGGTTAAGAGCACCATGACAAGCAGAACTCTGAGAGGACTGGACAATAAGTAGTAAGACATTTGGACAAGAGTGTCTGAAAACCATTCATCTTGCAAAAAAATAGTGTCAGTAAGCTGCACGCACACACACACACACACTCACATCTTGTCCTCGATGCAGTAGTTGTCATTGTGGATGATCACTCTTTGTGGAGCCTTCACCCTCGCCATCTTCTGCATCTGAGTGTCCAGCAACCCTTCCACAACGCCATTATTATTAAGGACACACACACACACACACACCACTTTTCACATCACCAATTACCCCATCAACTACACAAGTTATTCATATAAAGAATTGTAGGATATGACACTCACAGACACACCACAAACACATCACTCACTCACATACACAACACAAAAATCACTCACAGACACAACAAAGGGCATTCTCACCACAAGATTTCATGACTCAAACACACATTAGTAAAAGACATTTAGATCAGAGAAGCTTGAGTTTAGGGAGAGCTCGCATCCAGACAGCTCTGTATTGTGCTGGGTGCATGTCTAGTGTGACGTGACAGCACACATCTACCAATCCACACACACACACACACACACACACACACACACACACACCTGAGGTTCAGCACACATCTACACACACACACACACACACTCACACACACACACGCCTCCGCACACATCTCCCCATCCAGACACACACACACACACACGCACACACAAACATCCACAGACACACCTGTGGCTCATCACTCATCTACCCATCTACACACACACACACACACACACACACACACACACACACACACACACTGGCTCAGCAGACTCTTAGCTCACCTTTATTCTTAGTCAGTTTATATGGCACAAACAACACACAGCAACACAAACGTGCATTTAGGGTGGCGACACAGGACACACACACACACACACTAGCATGCTGAGGTCACAGTGAATTTTTCCTCTGCATTTTCCCATCCTGGACTGTCCTTCCTCCAGGGCAGCCAGGAGCAGCCGGCAGCCTTTATGGCGCCTGGGAACCAGGTCAAGTGATCTGTCTGTCTTGGATCAGACATGGGACTAGACGCAGTGGTCTGAAACTGTGACAGAATTGTGTTGGGGGAATAGAGAGTAATTTACATTGGCATTGTTACACCCCTCTAAACCCCCACTGGCTTTGCAGTGGCAGTGCAGCGGCCTTTGGGTGGTGAATGGGCAAAATGCTGTTTGCCCTCAGAGAGGCCTTGCATTCTCACCTTGTTTGGAGGCTGGTGAACACCATGCGTTTGGTGCTGGTGTTTTGCAGTCAGTATTGTATCCCCTATTTTTGTTATATAGAAATAAACTCTATTTTTGTATACTGTGTGATTTGTTTCCAATGTATGTTGCGGCTCACAAGCCGGGCCACTAACAAGCATAATGATGCAGTCCCTCAACACCGGTCAGCGTCTCCTCTGCAGGCACAGGAGTACACACGCATCACATAAATGTTCTCTGTGTCTCAAAAGCACAGCTGATATTTGTTAATCTAAGCATGCATTTCATGTTGGCCTGAGGGCAGGCTGTTGGCCTATTCTTGTATTCTTGTT
Organism: Sprattus sprattus; assembly: GCF_963457725.1. NCBI lineage: Eukaryota > Metazoa > Chordata > Actinopteri > Clupeiformes > Clupeidae > Sprattus > Sprattus sprattus. The sequence continues at coordinate 70,631,131 of NC_137920.1, forward strand.
TTTTGTTAAAAACAAACACTTTCAGAAAGTGAGGTCAAGGGGGTGTAAGGTTGCATTTGTGGTCTGGTGATGGATGGAAATAACAGCAATGTGACAGTGCGCCAGTAAAACAGAGATATCTAAAATAATTTTTAAAAAAATCTACAAATCTAGAACTAGTCTGACCTAACATTATCATTTTGATGAGGTTTTTAACACACATTGAGAAAGTTGCCCATTTTAACAGGCCAGCTCATGTTAGCCAGCAATCTTAAAATGGCAGTAACTCATCTGTGGTCTCATGATGGATGGGAATAAAAGAAATCATAAGGAGACAGTGTGCCAGTTATACAGAGATAACTAAAATAATGCATTAAACATTTAGAACTAGTTTGACCTCACAACCCCTTGCCTTCAATTCCTGAATGTGTCAGTCATAGTATTATCTCCACATGCTTTTTGTAATAGGAACATGTATCCTAGCCATATTATATTATAAGATGATCATGTTTTTGTGTTTACAGAGGTCACACTGGGCTTTTTCACATCTCTCTCTCAATTAAGAATAACATTGCCCCTCAAAGCATTTGATTTTTCACTACATAAACTCTAAAACATAGACTTTTATTACTTAAACCAGAAAAACAGACCTCCACAAAGATCAAAGATTACTACGTCCTGAAACTTCAACTTCTAAGACTAGCAAGTCCTCGCTACAATATAAATGTTCAAAGTTAAACACTGATAACAACATCAAAACATCTACAAAGATCAAAGATTACTACAACACTTCTCAGTAGTGACATTAAAATAAAAGCACATACCCAAAACATAATGCAATTGTAACATAATACAATAAAAGTCACAAAGTCCTGAAACATCAACTTCTAAGACCAGCAAGTCCTTGCTACAATATTAACGTTCAAAGTTTAACACTGATAACAACATCAAAAAGATCATGCTTATTTTCAAGATAAAGTGCATGTTCTGTTGATGACTGTAGATTGAAGCTTGCGGGATAGGTCAACCAATCCATAGAGTCATCGACTTTTGTGTGGATGATGATGTCGCAATTCAATAGATTCGCTGTGGCCATGATCTCTGCATCAGTTGCACAGACTCCATCACGAGAGATGCCAGAGGTGTTCACACATTCATTCACATTTTTGTTCAACTAGTCCTGTAGATTTTTTGTCAAGTCAGTGTTCATGTGGTGGACGACTTTATCTCTGAGAAGGGAGTGGTTGTCCTCTGATCCTGTCAAGATGTAGCTGATGGCCCTTGAAAAAGCAGTTCCCATCATCTTTGGCTTTATTTATGTATGCCGGTCCTTTGTGGGTCCACAGTACACAACTTTAGCAAACATAAGGCCAATAGTGGTGCTAAGATACTTCCTTCCTGAACTTGGAAGTGGGTTGAAAGTCTTGGTCTGCTTGTGTTTCTGTGAGATGTAGATGTCATCATTGTCTGGTTCTTCACATGGTATTTTGAGTGTCTTTTGCTTCGGGCTGTCATTGGCAGATTTCCTGGGAGAATCATCAGGGGACTGGGGTGGTGGAGAAGCCTATTCATCCTGTTGAATTTTAAGTTTGCTGGCGTGGTAAGTGTTCCTCAGCATAAATTACAGGGTTGTGCACTTTCAGGTGCCTCTTGATAATAATAATAATAATAATAATAATAATAATAATAATAAATGTAATTTATGGCGCACTCTACAATCACCTGAATCTCAGAGTGCAACAGTACATAGTTAGAACATAGTTAAAAACAACGTACAATAAAATACATTTAAAAAGTTAGAAACACCTTTCTGAATAAAAAGGTTTTTAGGTTTTTAGGCCATGGCCATCACAGTCCCCCGACCTAAACCCCATAGAAAATCTGTGGAAAGAGCTGAAGCCAGTCTACAAGCGTTGACCTAAGAATCTGAAGGATCTGGAGAGATACTGTATGTAGGAATGGTCTCAGATCCCGTGCCATGTGTTCACCAACCTCATTGCACATTATAGGAGAAGACTCAGAGCTGTTATCTTGGCAAAGGGAAGCTGCTCAAAACATTCAATCAAGGGGTGCCAATAATTGTTGCACACATGTTTTGGAGAATACTTTTTATTTATTGTCAACATTTTTTTTTTCTTTCAATATTTTTACTTCAATGAAAAGGAATGATTTTTGTGAATATTTTGAGTGAAAGAGTAAGAGGATAAACAGCAAAGACATATTTTTTCATAGCCTGTTTTGGTCACATTTACTAAGGATGTCAATAATTGTGGAGGGCACTGTACACTGCTTAGCCCCAAAAAGATTTAAAGAGAAATTTGAGCCTGTCACACTAACTACATTAACCTAGACTGATGCATTGGACTATGACAGGATGGGTGGGGGCTGACTGCTGGCTCAAAAGACTATATTTTCACAAGCCATAAGCTCAAACTTAGCTACAGTTTGAGGGACAGTCAATTGTTGTTGAACATCTTGTGCTGTTCTACAGATAAGATACTAGCCCACAAAGTTAGCAGCTGTGGTCCACTAAAGTAAAGCTTTCTTAAAAAGAACCTCATCCACAGTCAAATTAATTAATTATGTATTTTCTGGGAATGACTAACCTTGAGACCAGTGGCATACTATTCCACACGGCTAGATCCAGTAGCCCAAGCAATGTCTGAATGTTTACAAGCAGTCGTGGCTGCAGCCTTGGCGGTGCAGACCTCTGCTCCTATTGTACTATACAGCCCACTTACACTGAAAGTTCCACATTCTTACATGTCACCAGTCAGACAATTATCTTGCATGACTGTTTTGCTCTCGCAGGCTCATATCACTATTAACCCAGCTACACTTTTACTTATGGCAGAGGATGGTAATCCACATGATTGTGTAGCAAAGACAGATAACAACTATGGCAGCCAGAGCTCACCTACAACATATGCCTTTTCCAAAAGCTGATTAAACTATTGTTTGATGATGGTTTAAGCAAATAAACCTTGAACACACAGCCACGCACCACTACTTCCACACAGGCAGCTGAACTAATTGCCCTGATTGCTCACACCCATGCAAAAAAAAAAAACGGTTTCATAGGGGAAACAATAAAGCTGACAAGGCCACTAACCAGGCCACTAACTATACCAAAGTATTTTATTGTCAGATGCACAGAATGACACAGGGTCAGACTGGGCACTGAAATTCTTAGGACAAGGCACCGCACAACAACCTACCATAACATAACATAACATGACATACACTGTACAAGTACTCTGAACATAATTTACACATTAAACATATAATAACCTATACATAAAAATATACAAGATTAATATACAATACAGTATGCTTAACCTATAATAACCTATACATATAATACTAACTTATACGTATACATATAACAAATAACACATATAATAAACTATGCTAACCTATTACACCTATACGAATCTACAGACAAATCCAGTGGGGGAGTTACAGGTAGTGCAATTTTTCTGATATAATTTTACAGCTAGTGCAAACAGTAAGTTGAAAGTGACAGTATATGGAAGTGTAGCTCAAACAGTCATTTGAAAGTGACAGTGTATGTAAAGTGACGAGTGCGAAGTGGCAATAGTGTATCAATGTCCATTTAGCAGCCTGATGTCCCTCGGGAAGAAACTGTTCTCCAGTCTGCAAGTACGAGACCGGATTATACGGTCTGGATGGTAGCAGTGTTTTAGGATCCTGACAGCTTTTCTGAGGCATCGTGTGTGGTAGGTGTCCTGCAGGGCTGGGAGCTCCCTGCCGACGATGAACTCCGCAGACCTGACCACACTACTGTACGTAGGACGTAGCCTTCCATACCACACTGTGATGCAACCAGTCGGGATGCTCTCTATTGTACATCTGTAGAAGTTGCTGAGGATGAGTGAGTCCATGTCAAACTTCTTCAGTCTCCTAAGGAAGAAAAGTTGTTGCGGGCAGCTTTGAACACCTTGTCCGTGAGAGCAGCCCGGGTGAGGTCATTGCTGATGTTCACCCCGAGGAACCTGAAGCAGCTGACCTTTTTCACTGCGGAACCGTTGATGTACAGGGGTGCGTGCTCCTCCACCTGCCGTCTCCTATAGCCCACAATCATCTCCTTTGTCTTGCTGATGTTGAGAGAGAGGTTATTATCCTTACACCATATAGTCAGGGTATCAACCTCCTCTCTGTAGGCTGACTTGTCATTGTCAGTAATGAGGCCTACAATGGTTGTATCGTCAGCAAACTTAACAATGTGTGACAGTCAATGTCAATCAACAATGTCAATGTCAATGTCAATCAATCAATGTCAATGTCAAAGTCAATTTCAATGTCAGTCAACAGTCATGTGTGAACAAGGAGAACAGGGGGGGTGAGCACACAGCCCTGGGGGTTGCCTATGTTGGTGATTACTGTGGATTAGGTGCATTTACCGATTCTCACCACCTGTGGTTTCCCCATCAGGAAGTCGAGGACCATTTGCATAGGGAGGTGCTTAGTCCCAGGACTAGGAGCTTCGGGACGAGTCTGGAGGGGATGATGGTATTGAATGCTGAACTGCAGTCAGTGAACAGCATCCTCTATGTATTCCCTTTGTCCAGGTGGGAGAGGGCGGTGTGCATGGTCAGGGCTATGGCATCGTCAGAAGACCTGTTGGACCGGTTCGAAACTGCATAGGGTCCAGGGTGGTCAGCAGCAAGGAGCAGATGAATGATTTGACTAACCGCTTGAAGCACTTCATGATTACCGAGATCAGTGCTACCGGGCGATAGTCATTCAAGCAGGTGACCTTGGTGTTCTTGGGCACAGGGACACTGCAACACTGCAACAACCATCTGACATGTACACAATTGAAGAATTCAATCTCAAAATACTAAAAGATATGCTGCAATATCGAGCCATGGTAAAAAAAAAAAAATGCCTCAATAAGTGAGGATAATAAGCATATATTTTTACTTCTTATTAATATTTTATGAGAATGATGTTTAGTCATTTATTATTGATTTTATTGACTTAATTCCAAACTATTAAAAGCAAATTGAGAATTCAAGAGTGAAATTAGTGAAATTAAGCATGCCTGTTGTTATCACTGTTTGAAATTATGTATTGAAGAACCTCCACTGCCTCAGCCTAATGAGTACTGGGAGGGCGGGGCGTTCCTATCTCTGAAGGAGTTACACGAAAATGAAACAATGTGTGGGTATTCAGACTCGGCCGTCCTGGTAGTACGAGGTGGGATCAACCATTAAGATGTAGCTGTATGAGAAGGAACAAAAGAGAAACAGTGGTCAGTGAAGAATATCTATAACTGTGGCAAGACTAATACTCAGCATTCTGCTTGTCTTGAGGCGTTGTGCACTTCTGATAGCAAGATGAAGTTTGAGGATATTCTGTTGGAAATCAATGGGTTTGGACGATTCCAGAAGTTGTTACTGAGCCTTAGCGTTCTGGGACGTTTCACCTTACCTTGTCACTTCATGTTAACCAACTTCATAGCGGTAGTTCCTTCACATCACTGTGACATCAGTGGTTTCGATACTGAGGGTGTCTTTGGGAATCTCACTGGTGAGCAGAAACTGGTTGTCAGTATTCCAGCAGAGGCAGATGGGACACCCTCTTCCTGTCTTATGTACTCAGAGCCCCAGTTCCACCTGCTGTTCAACTCTTCCAACGCCACTGACCTTCCTGCAGAACGATGTCGGAATGGATGGGTTTATGACAACAGCACTTTCAAAAGCACCCTGGCCTCTGAGGTAAAAGCAATGCTTGACCCAACTCCATATTCTGTCTATGATTTGAACAGTCACTCAACCATGCAGGAGGAATTTGATATTTTTGTCTTTCTCTGTAACGTGCCGTTTTTCTCTTTTAGTGGGACTTGGTGTGTGAAAAGAAAGGGTTGAATAAAGCCACAACCACCATTTTCTTCATAGGGGTCATGTTTGGAGCTGTTACTTTTGGAATTCTAAGTGACTGGTATAGTTTTTGGAATATAGTGATTTTTTTAAAATAAGACCTGCCACATTACAGATAAAAAGGAGGAAACTGTCTAATTACATTTATATCTGCAGGTATGGGCGCAAGACAATGCTGTTGGTCTCATATGTATCAGCGATGGGCTTTGCATTGATCAGTGCCTTTTCCAACTCCTACACAATGTTTGCTGTGCTGAGATTCCTTACTGGTTTTAGCATCACAGGCATCCTCATTATCCCCTCAGTGCTTAGTAAGTCCTCTAATTTCTTCCTTTTAACCCTCCACATTGTTTCACTTCCAGGGCTTATTTCAAAGATTTTTTTTCAGTTTCAATCCAGTTAGTAAGCTAGTGTAAGTAAACTAAGAATTAGGTTGGCAGTCCAACTTTTGCCCTCTTGGCTTGGCTGTTTATTTCTCTTGGGGTTTAATGATGGTAACATGTCACACACATTGAACATCAAGGCCTTCTTCTTACTGGCTGTAACATTATGCGCAATATTAAAAATATAGCACACTAAAGTAGTAGCCTAGAAATGCTAAGCCCCTTGCACACTTCTTCGTATACATCATGCTACATGTTATTGAAATGTATTGCTATAATGATATATAATGGCCATATCAAATAAGTCCTCTGAGCTACATAATGGCACTTTTTATGAACACCCAAATTACCAAATGAAATGCCTGCAAGTTGTCTCTGTGTGTGTGAGGGTGCTAGCGTAAGCTAACCATACTTTGTATAGGAACTAGTGTGAGCTTGCTTGCCTAATTAGCTTTCGTAAGCTACTGTTATCTAACCTTACTCACGTAAAAACCCATTGATTATGTTTGTTTGTTATGTGTAATCTCAGTCCTGCACGCTATTTTCCCCAATCAATACACATTGTTACATTGTAAGGAGGTGCGTCAACCAACTATTTTGAAATAAAAGTAGCCTAAGATAGATTCCAAGTAGTAGCCTAGGTCTAATTGGGAGGGTCAATGTTAAAAGTAGTCCAGCACTGCTAATATTTACAATAGGCAAGGCTATATTGACAGAGGGGGCTAAGATAGAGTTTATTAAAATAATTAAATGATTCAAACAGACCACCAATGGGCTCATTCACATGGTTTATTATCATTAGTTCAGGGCTCTCAAGTTTTAACCCTAACCCTAACCCCCCGGTCAAGCCCCCATTCCGTATTCCGCCTGCCCCGCCCCTGTCGTATGCATTTAATATCTGCTATTTTGCGAGTTTGAGCATTACAGAGAACACTTTGAAGAAGCATTACACAACCAGCACACCTTGATGGTCGGCACACCCAGGAGTTGTCTTGGCGGCAGATAGAACACCAATATGCTCATTTGTGGAAACATCAAAACAAATTTTTGAACTTGAGCCAGGAACATTGTGTTCCACAGAACTAATTAAAAGGATGGTACGTTTACTGGAAGCCAGTAGGGTTTTTGGAACGTTGGAACATGTCTCACTGGTCCGACTAGAAGGCTTTGCCAATGGCTTTTTCCATTGGACTTTGTTGATGATTCAACAGTGTCATATGTGTGTCTGTGTGTGTATGCACAGATACTCTGTCCCTACCTTTCAGGCTATTTGTTTAACTTCCACTGTGAATCATCCTTACTTGATTTATCATGTCATAAATCACTCATTGCATTCATCTACCTAATAGGTCAATTTATGTAATGTAACCAATATGTTTTTACAGAAATTTGAATAAGATAAGAAATTTGAATAAGGCCAGTAATGAAAAGTGAAAGTGAAAGTCCTCTCTATGGCAGAGGTGGTGTAGACACACACACTCTGAAATTCACCTCTGCATTTAACCCATCCAGGGAAGTGACACACACACACACAGTGAGGTTACACACTAACCCGGAGCAGTGAGCTGCCATTAGTGGCGCCCGGGGAGCAGTGATCGGGGTTAGGTGCCTTGCTCAATGGCACTTCAGCCGTGGAAGTGGGCATGGGAGAGCAGTGGTTTACCACTTCCCCCGCCCACATTTTTCCTACTGGTCGGGGAACGACCTGGCCACCCTATGGTTTCCGGCCTGAAACCCTAACCAGTAGGCCACGGCTGCCCCTGTAGCCCATGGCTGCCCCTAATTAATTAAATTATACAAGACACCATCACCACACAAACTTTAGCAATAAATCGCTTATCCCCCCCTAAGGGCAGGCTTTAAGCACGTAGATATTTTCATGTTATTCCTCTATGCATTTAATTTCTGCCATTTCGCAAGTTTGAGCATTACCAAGAACACTTTGAGGAAGCATTACACAACCTGCACATACAGCTGTGGCACCTGTCATAATTTGCAGAAGGAGGAAGAAATGAAAACCCAAAATAGTGGCAAGTTGACAAGGGGATGTGCTCCTTAATGATGGCCATGCTCAATCATTGAGACATCAGAAAATGGGAGGAAAACTATAATAACTATAAGAAGACTATAATAACTACTTCCTTGTAACATCAGACTATCCATTCACAGCCTCCCTTTGTTGATCTTCCATAAAAGTATAACTACTCAACGAATCCCCAAACTCAGAATCTTCTGAAAGACACTTCAACTTATAACTGCATGAAATGGTTAAGAAGGAAAGGTTAAGAAAGGAAAAAGAGTGAACTGCAGTCAAGTTGTCATTGCTTGTGTCAAACCATTGTGAATTTGTCTTAACATTAAAACAGGAGACGACTTACTCCTTGTAGAAACTTTCGGAAGGTCAGTCGCACGCAATTCCAGGATGCTTTATTTTCACTGGTTGCTGGATTAAATCTTACCCAGATACAACTGATACAAAATACATGTTTTTTTCTGATTGGCTATTGTCTAGCCCATTTTTTTTTTTTGATTGGCTGATAAGTGACACCTCACGGCAGAACTGCAGGGAATTCGGTGAGACGTGCTTGATTCCTCCATGGTGAGGGCAGTCAAGGTCATGTTGGCGCGCTGCGGCACATTAAATAGCCTAGGGTTTTTTTTCAGCGTGAGAAATACGATGTGTGGCGGGAGTGCGTGACAATAGACCGAAATGAGTGACTGTGACGCTCAATGCGTGACACTTGAGAGCCCTGTTAGTTATTTTGAGTAGACCTACCCATTCTCTATGTAGCCCTAGTTGTTGCTAGTTCACTTAAGGGGCACTTATCGCAGCGTCTAAATTGGCAGCAACCCAGACTCTGGCCCGCCACCTAGTGGCGAGGAAAAATACTGGCCCGCGGCCCACTTTACTTGCCGACCCCTGCACTACAGGTGAATATTTCTTCTGTGAATACTGATAGTTTTTCTCTTCTGGTCATGTGACCAACCGATAACCCATCCTAAATTAGTATAACTTCCGGGTATACTGATCATCAACCCTTTCACCCATCGTCTATCTTTGTACAGCAACATTAACTAATAGTCCATAATGTTCCATAATAGTTCATAAACAAATGTTTGAAAAGTATTATGTAAATTAAATGTTACAAAATAAGTAAGTGCACAACAATGACAGACACACTGCGGCTTAGGGTGAAAACAGGCAGATACTGCATGAACAATTTATTCTTGTTTGTTTTCTTTGGAACAATCTTACCTCAGTTCTTATACATGCATAATTGTCTTTCTCAGATGTGGAATGGGTGGATATTGGAAGCAGAAAGTTGGTGGGTTTGGTTGACAGCTTGTCATGGACGTATGGGGGACTCATTTTCCCTCTCATTGCATATGGTGTTAGAGACTGGAGATGGCTCACCTTAGCCGTCACCTTCCCACTTATTCCAGCCATCATATCTTGGAGGTGACCATCATATGAAAGTGATAGACATGAGAGATAGCTGTAGTTATAGTTATAGTATTTAACTAAACAACAAAATATTAATAATTCCAAATGCCCAAACTGCTGTCGAAAAAGGTGAGTTTTCTAAACTATTTTTATATATTCACAAGGAAAGAATCAGAGAATTCTAATGAATGTAAAATGTATTCACCTAAACTAATGAAAGGTTAAGTTTGAACCATAATTTCAAGTCACTCATTGACTTTAATTTGCTGTAAGGAATGGCAACTAGATTCAGCATTTTCCATTTTCTTAGGTGGTTCCCAGAATCAGCCAGATGGTTAATTGCCAATGGGCAGCTGGAGAAGGCCCAGTATTACCTTCAGAAAGGTTCCATGATGAACAAGGGAAAGGTCACCTCATCAACCAACGCAGAGGTTGGTGTGACAACCTTCCTGGTCATAAACCAGAGTTTCAGCCACGTACCCATCCATTTCTAATTACAGTTTCTCGCTTGATCTTTTCACCTATTTAGAGTCTTGCCTCAATTGTGGGGGCTGAGAAAGGAAGTAGAAAGTACTCATATTTGGATCTCGTGAGGACTCCCAAGATGAGAAAACTGGCAATGTTAACAGGCATAACATGGTATGAGATAATATAAACTTCTCCGAAAAAAGGGACTTTATTTCTGACTAGAGAAAGTGTGAAAGATTTTGTCTGCGTAGATTGGATCAGTTCCTCTCTTACCCCATATTAGCTGTGTGGGTATTCCAACCTCACCAGTTTACCAGGACAGAGAACCATTCAGCACCATATATCTTCTAAGATAGTGTTGTGTGTTGGGTCTAACTCGACCCTTCAGTACGATGAGGATGATTTAGGTGGTTCTTTAGAAGTAACATCTTGGCAAAAGTAGTTATTTAAGAACACTAGTGAAAAATAAAGAATGGATATTCTTCATTTGGAAACAATTTGGTCAGTTAGTTCCAAATCACCTGTAGACAAAAGCCTTGCTAATACTGAATCCTATGCACAGACTGATATCTTGGGAATGTTGTATCCAATATGCCTTATGACATTCCTTTCCTCCAATGTCAGGTTTGGTGTAGCTTCAACAGCCTATGGGATTGGTTTTAATATCACAGGCTTTGGAGTAAATTTGTACCTCACCCAGTTCATATATGCTGCTGTTGAAATTCCTGCCAAACTCTCTGTGTTCTACCTACTGGAGAAGTTTGGCCGTCGTAAGACTCAAGCTGGATCCCTCCTTCTCACAGGTGTCTGTCTTGGCATCAACATATTTATATCCAAAGGTAAAATATTGTGATTTTTGTTTGTATAGATCATTGTATAATGTCCGTTTGAGTTGACATAGTTTAAGTCTGTCTTGTTTTTAGCATGTTGTACTGTAAATTGGGACATTAAAGACTGTTTGTCTTACTCTGTCTCTGTGGCAGAGCAACGAGTGGTTCGGACCATAGTAGCAGTTCTGGCTAAAACGTTCTCGGACATGTCTTTTGGTACAGTGGTTCTATATACGTCAGAGCTCTACCCCACAGTTATCAGGTGAATGAGAGCATACCTCTTAATCTCATATGTAATCTATACCCTAATCGAGAGGGCCTGTTTGAAAGTAACTGTAATTTGTGATTTTGCAGTCATTACAGTGTTGCCAGCCTTTGTGGATTTCTGGGAATTATACAATTTGTTTTAATTCCATAACCATGAATGGCTTACCACATTCAACAGTTCAAAGGCCTACATTTTACATTCAATCCTGCAAGTTTGATTAATTTGGTATAAACTTCTCGTGCCCTTCAAGGGTTACATTGAAATCAAAGGGACCTCTTGTCATCTGTATGCATTCTGTGTTGTGAGTGCTGTCATTACAACTACATTTTCTTGTCCACTGCATCATTCGACAAAGGCAAAATGGATTGGGGTACAGCTCCTCCATGGGATGGCTAGGTGTGGCTGCAGCTCCTCTGATTTTGCTCTTAGAGGATGTCTGGACGAGCCTTTCCCAGGTCGTCCTGTGCTCTATTGCTATTTCCACCAGCCTATCCGCCAGCTTTCTACCAGAGACGCGGGGCAAGTGTCTCCCAGAAACCATTGAGGATATTGAAGAAAAGAGGTACTCCCGATACCCACCATTGGAGTATTTTTTGATTCAAGTCAAAGCCATTAAGGTATTAGTTCTATGAAATTAACATTGTGTTTTGAGATATTTTGAGTTGTTTTGATTTTTGCGATCCATATTTCTGCAATATTCCATATCAAACGAATTGATTTGTGCCATCTTTCTGTTTAAAAAAAACAATCTTAAATAGTTCTGAATTTACACAAAGCATTACTCATCTATGGATGTTTATAGAACAGTCTTTAATTATAGGGATGACCCAGTTGGAGTTCCAGTTACGAAGATGGAAGAAACACAAAATGGATTATGATGACCCAAGCGTCTTTCATCTCAGACACATGTACAGTATAATTGTAGACTGAAGGGAAAATCAAAACACTATCTGTGAGGAAACCAGGACCACTTGTAAGGTTTCGATTTTAAGAGGGAGTTTTTCCTTGCCCTTGTCACCTATAAAATAAAAATCTTTGCAAAGTCAAAAAAGTGAATCAGTCTTGGAACCAGTTTGTCAGATAGAAGACTAAAGGGGTGTGGGGGTGGGGTTACCATAAATAACACATGTGCCACTATGGCTTTGGGGGGAGGGGGGGGGATAAACCCAACGAGGCAAGCCGGGGTGGAGGCTCGCATTTGTAGAGAGAGTGAGAGAGGGAACCAGAGTCTGTTCAATCAAGCGTCTTGAGACAATTTTATTGTTTTTGTGCTATATAAATATTTCGTTGAATTGAATTAAATTAACATACAAGTCAATGAAAATACTGTATTCATCACTGATGAAAGAGTTGTCGGCTTGGTTGGATGTTTCTGACCTTTGGTCAAATTGCAAAAAAAAAAAAAAACTGCTAAATGACAGTAAAGTTAGTTTCCATTAAATAAAACATCAGCTTAATTCATTCAGTTCATATTACAGTAAAGTAGGTGTCCATTAAATTACACATAAGCTCAATTCATTCAGTTCTCATGGCTTCTGTGCAAAGCAGAATAACCCAAGAACAAAACAAATCGATCACATTTATATGGCATGAACCAAAATAGAACTAAAAACTAGAGCTGTGAAAAAATAACGTGTTAACGTGTTATGATTAAATTACAGGATTAATGCGTTCATTTTGTAAATGCATGTACAGAATGAGCTTCCAATATACCCACAATTGACCGTTTGCAAAAGCCCCGCCCCCTTACTTGCAACGTCGACAAAACTCCAAGGACTGTCAACCCATAAGCATGGCGAGGACGGGGGCAAGCACTATGTCTGTCAGTGTCAATGATTTTTTTTTTAGTAGTATCTCCGCGATATCCTCCGGATCAAGGCAAAAGCGACATATGCAGTGGAAGGATATATCCAAAACATTAAGATCAACAACGAAGGAGGCACAACAATAATCGAAGCAAAAGCATACAGGTCTCAATCAAAAAAATCAGAAACCCCACGACCTCTTCATTAAATGCAACCAGCCCAACCTTGTAGACTAGTCTGTTCTTTCACCGCTGGGTAAAATCTGTATACAATATTTCAAGCTAGCTAATAACCTACAAAGATTATTTATTATTATCCTTTATTCCGTCTCTGGAGAGATATCTATCTAGGTAGCTAGCTAGCTAGGATGTTGCCAATCTAGATCTATACTAACGAAGCAGTGTGAAGCAAGATAGCTGCTAGTAACCTTAGTGTTCAAGGGATGTGCGTGCTGGTTGCTGAAAGTATTTCACAGTCACTGTGGTGAAATGTAGCTTGTAAAATGATGATCCAGGATGATCCTGATGTAATGCTATGGCTTTATATCAGATCGCCAGGTTATTGCTCTCAGGTTGTGCCTTATGAATACTTTGGGATACTTGGGAGGAGGTTGCCCATTCACAAAATGCTACATAGCTTAAAATAAGCTCCTGGCAACTTGTTTGCGTATGCTATCGTTAGCTAGGATAGCTCAGCGTGCAATTTTACAGACGGTAACATTAACATTTTGATTTTAACATTAACAAAATTGTTGGAGAGACAAGTTACAGGGGTAAGAGCAAAAAAAAAATCCTGAGCCTGATTTTTTTTTTGTGTGTGGGTGATTGGGAGTCGTCCTGTGGGTCATTCGCAGGGTAAAAAAAAAAAAAAAAAAAAAACATTTAGAAATGATTGATTGCAGATTATGGTGGGACTTTTGAAACTGCAATACCAAGAAAGGTCAACCATAGTACTCCACCTCACACCAATATGGTACTAACACATTTAGCATTCACAATTTCTTTTGATATCAAGTTTTGCTGCTAAGCTTTGTCCTTGAAAAGTTACAAGATGACCTACAATCACTGGGTGACATGTAATAAGGGTATGTGAAATTCAGTCAGTGGAAGAAGAAGATTTGATTTGCAACCATTTAATTGAGGATTTATGAAAAAGGACAGCGATTCACTTTTAAAACCGTTAAAGTGGAACAGTAAACTGTATATAATACTGTAGTTTAATAATGCAACATTTCCATAATTACTTTGTTCAAAAGAAATTATCGTAAATTAGTTTACTATGAAATTAATAGAAAATATATCAATACAATTAAAAACTGTTATGAAACAATAAATGTTGCAGAATTAAATAAGGCATTAATCACCTGTGTTATTGCCGGTAAGATGGCAGGGGATATGGGTTGAAGGATGTTGGATGGGGTCCAGCGGGCACGTAGTTGGACGGCTACCTGTTAGGATTTTTGAGACCTCACTCTCAGTGAGAGGGATGAAAGAAGGAAAAGATGAGCCATTGATGGTTGCACCTTTAGGGGGGGGGCAGACAGTTGGTCGAATTGTTTCCCAATGGCTGCCACTTTCTCTGTGAAAAAGGAAGCAAAGTTATCAGCTGTGAGTTGAGTAGCTGGGGGAGGAGGAGGAGGGTAGAGCAGAGTTTTGAAGGTGGAGAATAGTTTCCGAGCATCAGTTGCACTGTTGATCTTGTCATTGAAAAAAGTCTTCTTAGCAGCAGTGATGCTGGATGAGAAGGAGGCCAGCAGTGTCTGGTAGCTTGCAAGATCGTCCTGTGCTGCAGATTTGTAAGATCATGTAAATCATAAATCACTGATTTATATATATATATATATAAAGTGTCTATCATAGGCATATACGTACTGAAGGTGAGGTGCTCACAAATCCCCTATGTGTGCACTCAAACTTCAAAAACCTTTCACCAGAAACGAGAACCTCGCTTTTAAGTAGGACTTTTCAGTGTTCTTAACATTTCAGTTTTTTTATTGTCTTAGGTGTAGATGAGACCATTAAGCATCCTATCATTGTTGAAGTCAGGCCCAATGAAATCACCAACTTTCATTGCCATAGGATATAGTGGTGGGCAGGGGCAGAGATTCCATTTTATTGTGGGGGGGACAATACATGGTAACATTTCAGAGAGTAATTCCGGGGGGTATATTGCTTTCACGAGAGCTAGCTAGGGGTGACCTTATGGTAGGGGGGGGACACGTCTAAATCTCCGGGATTAAATGTCAATGAATGAATAAATGTCACACGATTCAAAAAGGCATTTCCTGATTCACATATGAATGTCCTGTGATTCACAAATGTTAATACGTTTATTTATTTTACAGACTAACAAAAATGCATTTACAAACCGTTCACCATTTGTGAAAATGCAGAATTTTCAGAAGGGCATTCTCTGCAGCCAATTTTAGCCAATCACATGAATGTAAATTTGAGGGTATGACTGAATGTGACCACATTATGTTATATCTGCACAGTGTCCAGTATCTTGGACTACTACACCATAATGGACATTAGACATACACACAATATCCAATACTACAGAAAGAATAAGGTTAGGGTGAATTTCAAACGTCTTTACAGTAGCTGGGGGACTTTGCTTTAAAGCAACATTGGTGGTGCACTGACTTCTAATACTGAGAATGGAGTTTGTGCCACTGACACAGCACACCAGGTACCCATGGTATGGCACAATGACTTTGGTTAAAGTCATAGTCCAAGTTAAGCTATGGGGCGCCGTTTGTAAAATGTTGCACGTTCTAAAATCCTGCTCAGTTTTGGCACATTTAGCATTATAATACGGGGGAAAAAGCACGACAATATTCACATGTCACCTTTTCAAACATTTAGAGAGAAATTGTTGTTTAAGTTGTTGTAAATAAATGTTAATGTTAATGTTAAATGTTATATGTAAATGTTATATATATATATATGTAAATGATAAATGTAAACGTAAATATTAAATATAAACTTAAATGTTTAATGTTATATATAAATGTTAAATATAAGTGTTAAATGTAAATGTAAAATATAAATACTTAAATGTAAACGTAAATGTTAAATGTATATCTAAATGTTAAATGTCCGAATTATGTTCAGTCTACATTTAAGATTTGGCGCCAGAACATTACAATATTTACGGTAATTCGCTCGTGAAGCAACGGGTTTTTTGAATGGAGAAAAGCGCGGTCTTTTATTCACGAGATAACGACAAGACAACAAGATGGCAAGTCCAAATGAATTAGATTTAGCTTTATTTATAGAGAAAGCTGTTGCAGCTGGCGTTAGGGCGGCTCTCCAAAACCGACCTACATTGGGAACAAGTGCTGCAACCAACACCACATCCCGCTCCACGAGCGAATTACCGTAAATATTGTAATGTTCTGGCGCCAAATCTTAAATGTAGACTGAACATAATTCGGACATTTAACATTTAG
Organism: Sprattus sprattus; assembly: GCF_963457725.1. Lineage (NCBI taxonomy): Eukaryota > Metazoa > Chordata > Actinopteri > Clupeiformes > Clupeidae > Sprattus > Sprattus sprattus. The sequence goes on from NC_137920.1 coordinate 70,647,669, forward strand.
ATATACATTTAACATTTACGTTTACATTTAAGTATTTATATTTTACATTTACATTTAACACTTATATTTAACATTTATATATAACATTAAACATTTAAGTTTATATTTAATATTTACGTTTACATTTATCATTTACATATATATATATAACATTTACATATAACATTTAACATTAACATTAACATTTATTTACAACAACTTAAACAACAATTTCTCTCTAAATGTTTGAAAAGGTGACATGTGAATATTGTCTTGCTTTTTCCCCCGTATTATAATGCTAAATGTGCCAAAACTGAGCAGGATTTTAGAACGTGCAACATTTTACAAACGGCACCCCATATTAAGCTATCTCTCAATAAATTAAAACATCCAATGTATATTAAGCATGTGGCGGCACACATTTTCTTAGATCACACAGTCCATATAACATTGCATATAGTATGAACTGGTGGACATGACATTCAGGCTGGTATGTTTGGAGACATGAGGTTGCAGTGTAGGTGTTTCTCCAATGCTCCAATTCTAATATATTTATATAAAACTTGAAAAAAGTGTCCTGATGGGTTCTCTCTGTACACACATACACCAAACATCAACTATGTAGGAGTTCTTTTCTGCTTTATTTCACCAAAAATATCATTAGTAGGACTGCTAACAATCATAGAAAAGTCATCATTGTAACATCACATAGAAAATGACACATGAAATATACAAACACCTAAAAAAAACAAAAAACATTTATACAGTGAACACACCACAGTTACAGGCACTTATGTGATCTCTGCCTTGCACTGTGCCAACAATGGCAGTGGCAGCAGTATCATACCACTACCACTACCATATTGAACATTACTATCACAGTTATCAAGACAATTTCACCACAACCTTGACCTTAATATGTGCATCTACAGGATACTTTCCATTCATGTCAATGGTTGATAGCAAAACATCAGGTTGTTTATTCTATTTGAACTCACTCCATAGTTCTACTGACCCTTTGTCTCCAAGACATTAGGTCTAGACTCGAAAGGTTTAGCAGGAAAGGACCCAATCGCTCCAACAATGGAGCCTTTGAAAAAACATCAGAATCCTGCCTGTTTAGTCACCTGGCAGACATTTATGCCAAGAAAGGTGTGGTATTGTACAATTTCTGCTCATCATACACGCTCCTTGGGTATTCTGAAGAAAAAAAAACAGGAAAATATTCAATCAGCCACTTGGGACCATAGATGTGTAAACACTGAAGTTGAGGCTGAAGTTAAACTAAACTTCTAAAGGTGAAGCGCAGACACTTTTATCCAAAGCAGCTAACACAATAAACAAATATACTGTACATTTTAAACTTAGTAAGAACACATATATTAGAATCTTTGCTTGTGTGTCTACTGACCCTCATTACTGCATACCCCTCATAGTTGGAGCAATGCACGGGTACATCTCATGTCTTGCAATCTAGGCTGTCATAGTCATAACATCATTCAGTATTGCATAAAAAGTGACATCAAAAACAGCTATCAGTTGTCTTGACTTGACATACGTCTTTACATACTTCTAAATGTGTTTAATAAACCAGTGTTCTTACTAATTTACTTTCTATTTTAATACTTCTAAATGTGTCGAATAAACCAGTGTTCATACTGACGTACTGCCTATTTGATACTTCTCAATGTGTTTAATAAACCAGAGTTCTTACTGATTTACTCACTATTTTGTGTTTGACACAGAATGAGGCATTCTGGAGAATCAGGATGTTTACTGTTGGCTATTTAATTCCTAACATTCCCAGTAGGGGGCACTGGTGAAGTATTAAAATGTTCATGATGTTCATGTTTCAGGCTGTGGTTTAGCCGCTGATGTTAAACCAAAAACCATATCTCTCCTCTATTTGTGAAACATGTTTTCCCATAGCTGAGCAGGTACAGCAAGGTTGACAAAACACTGAGATTACAGTGTTTGACACCCAGGGGGTACACATAGATTAGAATAGAAAAGCCTTATTGTCGTTGTATTTGCATAATAATCAATACATAAGCAAATTAATTTAGAATAAATAAATAAAATAAGTGTATATCTGTACTGTAATGTAGGTTATTTTGGATAACATTGTCAAAATGTAAATGTACATTAACAGATTCAAATCGCTGTGTTAGCTGAATGAAAGGAAAGCCATTGCAACAAAACCAAAAAATAACTATGTCTGTTAGCGAAATAGTCTTGTTGTATAAACATGCTATGGTGTTTGGTATGTTTTATGTTTCATTGTCTGTGGGGTAACTGACCTCTTCTGAAAGAGGCATCTGAAGTAGAGAAATCCTGTGATGAGGAGCATGGTCACAATGGCGGGTCTGAAGAAAAATGGATAGTATCTTCGTCCGCAGACTGTAGCTTGGAAAAGAGAGGAGATCTACTTTCAACACTTCAGTATATTTCAATGTCTGTGTAGACATTCAGTGTGAGTTGCATGTTGTGCCAACCACACTACCCTAGGATATTAAGGGTAAGAGGCTTAAAGGTGGCGATCGCAATATTGGCCAAACGTCGTCCAACAGCCATTTAAATTACACCCCTCTTTTTTGTGTTCCTAAAGCAACGTGTTAATTGGCGGGAACTGTTAATGGCTCCGTCCAAACCACTGGGTTCGTTTCCCATTTATAGAGCCAGGACTTTGTACAAACAAAAGAGCCCACACCCACAGGATGGGCAGCTAGTGGACCATGAGTTGGATAAGAATCGTGGACTGACCTTTAACTAGAACTAGATACAAAACAAACAAATGGAAGATCTTGTTGAGATGCCATGGACAGGATCTTGGTCAATGCTGCCTTTCACATATATTAACCATATATTAAGTGGTGTAATGTATAGATAGACCTTATATGTATTATATTGCATTGTATTGTGCCATATATTAACCACATATTAAGTAGGATAATGTATAGTCCTCAACAGTCGTAGTCAGTATCAGTACACATTTGTACCGAGCCTATATATGTATGTGTGCATGTAGTTCACTTACTTGAAATGGTTAGATAGGGTGTTGTCTTCTCAAGAGGCCTTGAGCTAAGACTGGGTGGCACCGTTGTTGTCGGTAGATGTGCAGGCGTACTTCTATCCTCTTTAGCTGTCAATGAGTAAATGTAGGAGGAGACAATGTCATTAACAGGTTGTTGTTGTTTGGTCCAAAGTGAAGATTGATGTAGGTGTTCTTCATCATGTACACAGCCAATGTTCATTTTAACCAGCTATTTTGACAAACAATTGAACAAATAAAAAAAAAGAATATTAAATAATAACTAGGATTTTTTTAGCAGAAGCCATGAAACTGAACACAATCACATAAAAGAGATATTTTGGAAGAATGTCTTATCATTTTGGCAAGTAAGCATATAATAAGTGGGATAATGTATAGTCTGCTGGTCAGTATCAGAAAATAAATCCCTTCAGGACGAAACAAGACCTGTTCTGTTCTTCAGGATCAGTCTTTGTCAGTATCAGTACATATTTGTACACAAGCCTATTTATGTATGTGTGCATGTAGTTAACTTACTTGACATGGTTGGATACGGTGTTGTCTTCTCAAGCGGCCTTGGGCTAAGACTGGCAGGCACCGTTGTTGTCGGTAGATGTGCAGGCGTACTTCTATCCTCTTCACCTATCAATGAGTAAATGTAGGAGGAGACATGTTATTCAAAGGTCGTTGTTGTTTGGTCCAAAGTGTAGGTTGATGTAGGTGTTCTTCATCATGTACACAGCCAATGTTAATTTTAACCAGCTATATTTACAAACAATTGAGCAAATAAAAAAAAGAATATTAAATATAGAATAACTCGTTTTTTTTTTAGCAGAAGCCATGAAGCTGAACACAAGCACTTAAAAAGATATTTTGGAGGAATGTCTTTTGTTTTTGGCAAGTTAGCATATAATAAGTGGGATAATGTATAGTCTGCCAGTCAGTATCAGAAAATAAATCCCTTCCAGATGAAACAAGACCTGTCCTCTTCATGTATTATATTTTATTATATGGCAACGACAGTATGAGCGTTCGGATTGGCTAATGCGTTGTCATGCCAGCCACGTATTTCCCTCCTCACCAGTCAATACGGATCCGTATTGCCCTTTGACGAAAGTGAAATGAGCAAAAGTAATCAGTCTGAGTTTAACTATCCAGATGAAAATGAAAACATCAACAGCAAATGAGGAAATTCAGAAGAAGCAGAGATTTGTTAATGAAAGTGATGAAGGAGACAAGAAACTATAGTTTGAATCACTTGTGATGTAACTTTACTGCAAATTAAAGCCATTTTAGCTGAGCCTTGTTGTCCGTTTTCTATTGATCATTGTAACTTGAAGTAAGCAAGTAATTGGTTGCTACGCAACACCTGAAACACACTGTGTCGTGAGAACACTTGAGAGCAAAACAAAACGACATGTTTTCCATTTACAATTACCATTTCTTTTCATTTACAAAATGAAAGCACCGAAAAAAGCCATATAATGAACAATTTACTGACCTCGACCGTTTGGTCAAGCCGGGAAATATCAAACTTCGGCCTTGGCGTATCAATCTCGCTATCGCTGGATCGATACGTTTAAGCCTCAGTTCGATATTTCCCGGCCTGACCTCAGTCTCGGTAAGTAAGTAGTTAGTATTCTATTGCATGTATTGTATGTGCAGAAGCGCCACAGAGTATTGGCGCGGTCATCCCAATAATAGTAATTGTAATTATGGCAGACTCATGCACATTGATCGATAAGACTGGTAGTATTGTAAATGACCTTACCGTAGGGGAAAGAGAAATAATATTTATAAAAGGTGATTATATAAACGTTCATGTGTATGTATGTATGTATGTATGTGTGTATGTGTGTTTGTGTGTGTGTGTGTGTGTGTGTGTGTGTGTGTGTGTGTGTGTGTGTATGTATGCGTGCATGTATAACTTACTTGTCATGGTTGGATACGGTGTTGTCTTCTCAAGTGGCCTTGAGCTAAGACGGGCAGGCACTTCTGTTGACGGTAGATGTGCAGGCGTACTTCTATCCTCTTCAGCTATCAATGAGTAAATGTAGGAGGAGACATGTCATTCAAAGGTTGAACAAATAATAAAAAAAAATTGGTTTTCAGCAGAAGCCATGATGCTGCAACACAATCACTTATAAGAGATATTTTGGAAGAATGTCTTATCGTTTTGGCAAGTAAGCGTATAAGTGAAATAATGGATACTCCACAGGTCAGTATCAGAAAGGATGAAACAAGACCTGTCCTGTTCGTCCTGTTACGTATCCCTTACCTATTGTATTATATTGTAATGTATTGCATGTATTGTACTGTATGTATGTAGCTATTGTATGTGCAAAAGCCCCATAGAGTATTGGCTAGGTAATCCCAATAATTGTAATTGTAATTATGGCAGAATCATGGACATGGATGGATAAGACTGGAAGTATTGTAATGAAATCTCTATGAAAGGTGATTCTAGAAATGGGCATGTGTATGTATGTATGTGTGCATGTGTGCATGTGTGCATGTATGTATGTACAGTATGTACTGTATGTATTTATGTATTTACAGTATGTGTGTATGTATGTAGGTATGTGTGCATGTACATGTATGTATTGTATTGTATTATATTGGGCCATATATTAAGTGGTGTAATGTATAGTCCGTATCAGTACACATTTGTACACAAGCCTATATATGTATGTGTGCATGTAGTTAACTTACTTGACATGGTTGGATACGGTGTTGTCTTCTCAAGCGGCCTTGAGCTAAGACTGGCTGGCACCGTTGTTGTCGGTAGAGCAGGCGTACTTCTATCCTCTTCAGCTGTCAATGAGTAAATGTAGGAGGAGACATGTCATTCACAGGTTGTTGTTGTTTGTTCCAAAATGTAGGTTGATGTAGGTGTTTTTTTATCATGAAATAGCCATTGTTAATTTTAACAAGCTATATTGACAAACAATTGAACAAATGAAAAAAAAGAATATTGAATACCAAATATTGAATAGCAATGTTCTTCTCAACAGAAGCCATGAAACTGCAACACGATAACTTAAAAGAGATATTTTGGATGAATGTCTCATCCTTTTGGCAAGTAACCATAAAATAAAGTGGCATAATGGATAGTCCGCCGGTCAGTATTAGAAAATAAATCCCTTCAGGACGAAACCAGACCTGTCCTGTTCTTCCTGTTATGTATCCCTCACCTATTGTATTATATTGTACTGCATGTATGTATTGTATGTGTAGAAGCTCCATAGAGTATTGGCTAGGTAATTCCAATAATTGTAATTATGGCAGAATTATGGACATTGATGTATAAGACTGGTAGTATTGTAAATGACCTTACAGTCAGTGAAAGAGAAATAAAATCAAGGTGATTCCAGAAACATGCATTAGAGAGAGTGGTTTACCTTTGACTTGCAAATTCACATATTGTCTGATGGTTCCAGATGGGAAAGTATTGATATCACAAACATAAAGAGCGCTGTCCTGTGGCTCCAGATCCTGCAGGTCCAAATGAAAGCTCTCTGGCCGACCACTTAAAGCATTTTTAATGGCTTTCAATCTTCCCTTGCGACCTGCTGATTTGCTTTCCCCATGAGTTGGACTGTAGACCACAATTTGCTCCTCCCGGTGTTGACCCACCTGTTTCTGCCATTGTATCTGGACAACGAAGGTATCGTTTGAATTCACAGCACATGGTAACCTGACATTCTTACCCACATTTGAAGAGATGTTAACCATGGTTGTAGAACTCATACCTGTTTACCGGACCAAAGGAAAATGAAAATGAATAGTCGTAAATGAAACATATCTCACATCTGTCTCACAAATGTCACATTTGACATTTCAGCATGATCTATTACTCTGCCAATATTATTGTGGTTTCCTGATCGTAGCCTCCTTTATAGGACATTTTGGAATTTGAATCATACAAATGTTTGCAGCTATGGAAGCTAATATGTATTTCCTTTACTTTTGAATCTTGAAGCATTTGGGCTACAGCAGCAGACATGGGTGAATACTAATAAATGATGGCTTACAGCTGTGGTAGCTATGTATTTTCTTTACTTTTGAAGTCTTTGTTGATTAGAACCAAATATTGCTATTTTCCTGTAGTAACAGACATGAACTAAGTACTTACATCATTTTGTATAGTCTGACTGTAACCCAGTGTTTCTCAAAGTGTGGGGTGTGCCCCAATGGTGGGGCGCAGAGACGTGACAGGTGGGGCGCGAATGGACGCGATGAATGGGAGATTTTACCGTTGCAATGCCTTCCATTAATAATCATACAACCCCATCGCACTAGAAAACCAGACTCAAACAAAGAAATATTGTTTTAATTAGCCTATTAAGTATTGTATTGCATTAATTAGTCTGTGGTTAACCTTTCCTGCTAGTCCTAGTCGGAGAATACAGGGGAGACTTTTGTTTACTGCTCCAGGGCCGAAGTGTTATATATTCTGAACTCCGGGGTTCATCAGCACATTTTCTTAATGTTGTCATCTCCCTTTCCCCGTCTGTCTGCGGTTGATGAGCAAATTAATGGCTACTTGATTTGGCCCAAGGATTTATTCTCCACACTGGTTGAGTTCAACGTTACAGCAACACAACTTTACTCAGGTCGCTACATCTGATCTATCCGTGCGCATCACCATTCTCTCTGTCTCTTTAGCTCGCTCTCTCTCGCTCTCGCTCTCTCTCTCTACCACACTAACCCTGTAGCCTACGCGTTGCTCCATTATTCATTATACATTATAGGAGCCTCACCATTATACAACACTGTATTAACATGAAGATGTGACCTGGAATAATGATGCGAAAACCGTGATTGATGTCGGCGTATTAATTGAAGCGGGGAAATAAAAAAAAACGTTCCCGGAGCATGAAAGTGTAGTGAGCGATAGGCTAATATTGACGTTATGGATACATTCGTGACGTGAAATACAAAGGTTGGCGATTCAGTACCAGTGGCGAAAAAGAAAGCTGATCCACCAAAAAATCAACCTAAAAGAACATCGTACATTTCAATAAATTTGACAATCCTACAATACATAAATAAACCAGATCTCCTGACTATGTCTTCCGGTCCCTTCTTAAATTTTGGCGTGCTCATTAGATTCTATCACTGTCAGTTTTTGATACTTTTCCTTTGTCTCAACCATAATAATAATGCAATAACCTTACCAAAGGGGTATTACTGTAAACAAACCTTTGTCTACCACTCACAGACACATTCACAGAGAGAGAGAGACAGACTTCATCCTTACCTGACATGGAGAGAACATGCAACAAGAGAAGGATTCTTTTCATTCTGCCTGTAGCGTCCATGGTTCACTATACTGTGACTGTGCTTACGAGTGAGGAATGGGGTTACATTGCGTGCAAAAAAAACACACCACAGGAAGAACATTTTGTCCGACCAGCAGAAAAAACACCAGGCCTGCAAATGCAAGAGCTGCAAGCGTCTGCCACCTGACAGGTGGTTTCCATTCAGATGTCTGCTAATCAGCCCACCAGCAGAGTTGTCTATCACTTTAAGACCAGACATGTGTGTGTGTGTGTGTGTGTGTGTGTGTGTGTGTGTGTGACGTGCACAAGCCTAACATGTATGTGTGCACGTAGTTGAGGGTGAAACCTGTGGCAGGAAGTCACTGTTGATTTAAGTTTTATTTGATTAAAGTAGATACAACTTCAAACTAAGGAACTAAGTTCTCATTGTATTCTAGTGGAAAGGGGTCTAAGGGGGAACATGTTTTCTTTTTTCATGGTTCTTTGTGTCACCTGCTCTTATTTGTCTCTTTGTCCATTCCATGATCCATCGCAGAAATCAAGGTCTGGCTGAACAGGAGAAGAGAGCGCTGAAGAGAGGTACTCACAGCAACAGGAAAGAAAAACCATGGTAAAAAGTTTCTGATAAGACGCAAGAAAAGAAACAAAAAAAAATGTTGTGAAGAGCTGGCTTTCCTTGGGTGATCGGGGCAGTGTGGCAGGTTTGGTTCCTCACTGGACGTCTGTGGGAGACCTGCCTTTGTCTATCCCTCTCCTGGGCCGGCCTCAAGCAGATGGGTCCCCCCTCTGAGCTGAGGTTCTGCTCAAGGTTACTTCCTGTTAAAAGGCAACCTTGCCCTCTGTAAAGCACAGAAAGAGAATTGTTATTGGTGCTATGTAAAAGAAACAGAATGTAATTGAATACATTCTACAGAGTATATGTGGAGCCCCATTTCAAGTCTCTTAGCATGCAACATGAGAAACATTTCCTTCATTTTATGCAGTAATTATGTACAACAAAAACAAGGTAGGGCCAGTGAGTGTACGTATGTCATGAATGTGGGTAAAAAGTGACGAGTGCGTTCCATGTTACACCGTGCCAAATGGATGATGACAGACCAACATGTTTTACTTGCCTGTCCTGCAACCCAATCTGTTTTCACAATCTCTGAAAGAAATGTCACACTAAGTTAGCAAAGGATGCATTTTTTTTGGGTCAGTCTGTTTGTTGTGGTCTGTGGGTATGAGGCCTGTCCTGTGTGGTTTGTTTTGGTCTGAGAAAAGGGATTTGAACCGTCTGACCCTACTGTCAACTATTTAGAACCATATAGAGACGATGCACACTGAGTTATACACCAAACTGTGTATAAAAATCTTCAAAGTAGGTCTATTGGAGGAAGCTAGCATGAAAAACTGCATGACACACTGGAACAAATCAATACATGCATACAAATGCATGACAAACATATAGACAAAAACTGTGAAGTACAACATGGTGTTTGAATCAGTGCAGCCTGCACATTTTCTCAAAGTTATCTCAATGGTCTCAAAATATCATTCTTAAGTAGATGATTGGCTATTTTAATCTCAACACGAGAAAGTTCCCCCAAAATGAAAATTCTATCATCATCTCTTTCTTTAGACAGCAGCAAATCTCTTTAATGTTGTAATGTGGGAGTAGGCTGTGCTTGCTGAAGTAGTCACTTATAATGCTATAATACAATGAGGTTTTTGTTTTGTAAACACTTGCTCTCTAAGCTTCTCATAGTCATACTGTATATACAGCCGCGGAAAAAATTAAGAGACCACTTCAAAATTATCAGTTTCTCTGGTTTTACTATTTATTGGTATGTGTTAAAGTAAAATGTGCATTTTTGTTTTATTCTATAACCTACTGGCAACATTCCTACCAAATTTCAAATAAAAATATTGTCATTAAGATCATTTATTTGCAGAAAAATGACAATGGGTCAAAATAGCAAAAAAGATGCAGTGTCTTCAGATCTCGAATAATGCAAAGAAAACAAGCTCATATTCATTTTTAAACTACACAATACTAATGCTTTAACTTAGGAAGAGTTCAGAAATCAATATTTGGTGGAATAACCTTGATTTAAAATCACAACTTTCATGTGTCTTGGCATGCTCTCCACCAGTCTTTCACATTGCCGTTGGGTGACTTTATGCTACTCCTGGCGCAAGAATTCAAGCAGCTCGGCTTCTTTTCATGGCTTGTGACCATCCATCTTCCTCTTCATCACATTTCAGAGTTTTTTTATGGGATTCAGGTCTCGAAATTGGGCTGGCCATGACAGGGCCCTGATCTGGTGATACTCCATCCACACCTTTACTGGCCTGGCTGTGTGGCATGGAGCATTGCCCTGCTGGAAAAAACACTTCTCAGAGTTGGGGAACATTGTCAGAGCAAAAGGAAGCAAGTTTTTCTTCCGGGACAACGTTGTACTTTGCCTGGCTGAGGTTTGTAAAAGACCATAAGGATTGAACCAAAGCGGACTGGAGGGTCTCCTAGTTCGTCTTCTCTGATGAGTCCAATTTCACAGTAGGTGCAAGACTCTGTGGCTTGTAGGCCTCTCCAGGTCTCCGTCTAACCATCAGATGACCATGTGTTGGGCAAAGCTGAAAATTGGACTCATCAGAGAAGACGAACTAGGAGACCCTCCAGTCCGCTTTGGTTCAATCCTTATGGTCTTTTACAAACCTCAGCCAGGCAAAGTACAAAGTTGTCCCGGAAGAAAAACTTGCTTCCTTTTGCTCTGACAATGTTCCCCAACTCTGAGAAGTGTTTTTTCCAGCAGGGCAATGCTCCATGCCACACAGCCAGGCCAGTAAAGGTGTGGATGGAGTATCACCAGATCAGGGCCCTGTCATGGCCAGCCCAATTTCGAGACCTGAATCCCATAAAAAAAAACTCTGAAATGTGATCAAGAGGAAGATGGATGGTCACAAGCCATGAAAAGAAGCCAAGCTGCTTGAATTCTTGCGCCAGGAGTAGCATAAAGTCACCCAACGGCAATATGAAAGACTGGTGGAGAGCATGCCAAGACACATGAAAGTTGTGATTTTAAATCAAGGTTATTCCACCAAATATTGATTTCTGAACTCTTCCTAAGTTAAAGCATTAGTATTGTGTAGCTTAAAAATGAATCTGAGCTTGTTTTCTTTGCATTATTCGAGATCTGAAGACACTGCATCTTTTTTGCTATTTTGACCAATTGTCATTTTTCTGCAAATAAATGATCTAAATGACAATATTTTTATTTGAAATTTGGTAGGAATGTTGCCAGTAGGTTATAGAATAAAACAAAAATGTACATTTTACTTTAACACATACCAATAAATAGTAAAACCAGAGAAACTGATAATTTTGAAGTGGTCTCTTAATTTTTTCCGCGGCTGTATATATATATAAACACACACACACTTTATAAGGTACACCTGTTGAGCTGCTCGTTAACGCAAATACTGTATCTAATCAGCCAATCACATTGCAGCAACTCAATGCATTTAGGCATGTAATCATGGTCGACCTGCTGAAGTTCAAACCGAGCACCAGAATGGGGAAGAAAGGCGTTTTTACAGGGTGCCCCTCCTGTCAGCTAAGGACAGGAAACTGAGGCTACAATTTCACTCAGGCTCACCAAAATTGGACAATAGAAGATTTGAAAAATGCTGCCTGGTCTGATGAGTCTCGATTTCTGCTGCGACGTTCAGATGGTAGGGTCAAAATTTGACGTAAACAACATGAAAGCATGGATCCATCCTGCCTGTATCAATGGTTCAGGCTGGTGGTGGTGGTGTTATGGTGTGAGGGATATTTTCTTGGCACAATTTGGGCCCCTTAGTACCAATCAAGCGTTTAAACACCACAGCCTACCTGAGTATTGTTGCTGACCATGTCCATCCCTGTATGACCACAGTGTAACAATATTCTGATAGCTTCTTCCAGCAGGATAGTGCGCCACGTCACAAAGCTTGAACTTGAACAATGAGTTTACTGTACTCCAATGGCCTCCACATTCACCAGATCTCAATCCAATAGAGCATGTGGTGGAATGGGACATTCCATGGATGTGCAGCCAACAAATCTGCAGCAACTGTGCAATACTATCATGTCAATATGGACCAAAATATCTGAAGAGTGTTTTCAGCGCCTTGTTGAATCTATACCACGAAGAATTGAGGCAGTTCTGAAGGCAAAAGGGGGTCCAGCCCGGTACTAGCAAGGTTGAAGTGGCTGGTGAGTGTAAAGGACATTTATCAAAAACACTTCTGATAACACTGTTGTTTTCAAATATAAAAAGTTCAACTTGTTTTACATTTAAAATTCATTAGTTCATCACTCATTTATGGAGTAAAGCAAACAACTGTCCAGCTGTAGGCCTAGATTGAGAAAAGACATTTATGTTGGATGAGCTCCCCCTAGAGGCCTGTGAAACATTACATCCAGTTATTCACCGACCAGTCAAATATGTACACAAAACATAAAAAACCTCCTCTTGTTTCACCAATACATGTGACATCACAATTACATTCAAAAGTTCATTAGTATTATTATGATTATTTTTGCTCCAATATCCCATCCACATCGCCTGATTACTAGAAGACAGCAGCAGAATCCAGTCCTTGGTAAGAGAGGACTGGCAGGGGTCACAGTAATGACCTCTCATAAGACAGTGTGAAAGGACAGTGTTTCAGCACACAGATAGAATGTGTTAGAGCTCTTGTTCTTCCTAGAGATGAAACCACAGAACCCAAACCAGCAGAGTTGTCACCTCTGTGGGACTGAGGCCCTGATGTGAGGTCACACTATTGACCAGTGGCTTTACTGTGAATAACACATTCTTGTAACAGCCGACTGAATCCCTTCGTGTTTGATGGAGAGGGCAGTGTAGAGATGGAGAGGGCAGTGTAGAGATAGAGATGGAGAGGGCAGTGTAGAGATAGAGATGGAGAGGGCAGTGTAGAGATGGAGAGGGAAGTGTAAAGATGGAGAGGGCAGTGTAGAGATGGAGAGGGCACTGTAGAGATGGAGATGGAGAGGGCAGTGTAGAGATAGATATGGAGAGGGCAGTGTAGAGATGGAGAGGGCAGTGTAGAGATGGAGATGGAGAGGGCAGTGTAGAGATGGAGAGGGCAGTGTAGAGATGGAGATGGAGAGGGCAGTGTAGAGATGGAGAGGGAAGTGTAGAGATGGAGATGGAGAGGGCAGTGTAGAGATGGAGAGGGAAGTGTAGAGATAGAGATGGAGAGGGCAGTGTAGAGATGGAGAGAGCAGTGTAAATATGGAGAGGGCAGATGAACAGAGACATGGGCATTTCTGTGCTTAACAGGTTGGTTGTGGACATGTCCGGGTTCATTTATAGACAACTGCTGTAGTGGTCACTCTCTGTGCTACTGTAAATCAGATTCCAACCCGGACTCTCCTCGTGTTTTGGTTAACTATACCTAGACATAGGTGGCGCTTGACATCTGAGTCCTCAGATCCAGAGACGTCTATGTCTTTATCTAGGAAAGGGCCCATACAAACGCTCATACATTAGGCCAGTGGTCACCAAACTTTTTAGGCCCAAGATCACTGACCTTTGCCTTGGTGAAGACAAGATCTACATATTGAGGCGTTGAGAAAAAAAAAGACTGTCCAGACTCCAAACTGTACGCTTATCTTTGTATTGGGCCTAGTTGTAATTGAATCAAATCAAACAGTTTGGTCCAGCTTTCAAATTGATGTGACCAAGAACACATTTAACCAGGGGTTCTCAATTATATAAATTATCAATCCATCTCAAACTATAGCTTTTCTAAATTATTTCAACAGCCCATATAGAACCACAGACAGCAATTATTTTATTAGTTTAACGCTGAAACTATCGCTGCGGTCCAATAGTCTTAAAATGCTGTCTTACTACCTTCCTCTCTTAAAAGAGAGAAGGAAGGACAGTCCCAATTCGCTTTTTTCTTTTATCAATTGCATTTACTTGTTTAGAGGGAATTGTGTGAAAAGCGAAAATTACATGAAACATGGAAATAGTTTATGTGCAAAAGTAAGCGAACCCCCACTTGCATTGGTAAAGTCAAGCAGGTAACTGATTTGGTGAAACATGTTTGGGTGTTTAGTCAATTAAGCAAACCAATCAAATGAGACATCCTTAGGTAAATAGTTGGGCAACACAGATTTAGAGAGGAAACCAACCAAACTACTGTAGTGCCAAGGTGTACCCACACAGATCAACAATGCTGAGAGGAAAGGAGATATCCGAGCGCATCAGAAAGGAGGTACCGACAGCCCATCAGTCTGGAGAAAGCTATAAAACCATTTCTCCAAAAGATTCCAGCTCGATCCATCCACTGCAAGACAAATAGTTTACAAATGGAGGGCATTCAACACGGCCACGACTCTGCCTAGAAGTTGACGCCAATCAAGACCATCACCAAGAAGCACCAGAAGAATAATAAATCAGGTAAAAGCCAAACCACACATAAACTCTCAAGAGTTGCAGACCTCTCTGGCAGCATCTGAGGTCAATGTACATGCGTCTACAATCAGACGAAAATTTTATAAACATGACATTCCTGCGAGGGTTGCTAGTAGGAAGCCACTGCTCTCAAGAAAGAACAAAGCTGCCCGTTCAACTTTGACAGAAATCACTTGGACAAACCAGAGGAGTTTCTTTGGCCAACAACCAGTAAATTCAGCACCAAAATCATTCATTACCATTTCATAACCAAGAAATCAGGTTACAACACTTTACCTTCGTAAAGTTCACTGTTAACCTGATCAGCTATACAGTAACAAAAAACACTTTGACATTTGAAAAGCCACGGTCTGCACTTTATTTTGTAAAGTTAAGTACTGAACTGAAAAGCCAACAAACAAAATCAAGAATATAGATACAGCATTGAAATCAAATGATGATGCACAACACATGCCTAATTTAGCTGATGCCAATGATTTGAATGATGTGACATTGCATGTTCTGTACAACTAACTAACCATTTAAAATGCCTTACTGTGTCTTCACACAAAGTTATGTACATAAAATTCAGAATCAGGTTGACGTTAAGCAACAGATCAGTGTTTGTGTGTGTACGTCAGTGTGTGTGTGTGTGTGTACGTCAGTGTGTGTGTGTGTGTGTACGTCAGTGTGTGTGTGCGTCAGTGTGTTTGTGTGTGCACGTCAGTCAGTGTGTGTGTGTGTGTGTGTGTGTCAGTCAGTCAGTGTGTGTGTGTGCGTCTGTGTGCGTCAGTGTGTGTGTGTTTGTGTGTGTGAAAGACAGAGAATGCAAGGTTGTGGTCTCCTTGTGAAGCTGACAGAGGTTACTTGGTGATGGTGTTTCTGTGGGGGAAAAGGAGAGAGCAAAGGTGAGATGACATAATAGTTTGTGGTAACGGCTGTTATATGATGGGCAGAGAAGAATACAATGATCAAATATCTAAAAAAGAATCTAAAAAAAAAGGGAGAGTGAGTGAGTGTGTGCATGAGTAAGGAGAGTAATTGAAGTGCATAGAGTCCATGTGTGAGAGTGTGTGACTCACGCGTTCATGCTCTTGCCGCTGCCACTCAGTACGATGTAGGGCGTCTTCTGGGACTTCTGCTTCTCTTGCAGCAGAGCTACAGTACCCAGAGGAGTGTCACTGCTGCTCATCTTCTTCAGGAGCTGCATGAGCGAGAGAGAACCACAACATCAGTACAGTACAGGCAGGCAGGCAGCCACACACACACACACACACACAAAGACTTACAGCTTCTTCCTCCAGCTTCTTCATCCTCTTCTCCGTCTTCATCTTCCCTGAGCCTTTCCCGTGGAAACGATGGGACAGCTGTCGGAAAGCCTGAGAGAAAGAGGGGACAGGCGGTTTACACACCTGTAAGTCTACCTCTCACACTTAAAGACACATACAGTACATAATATCCTTCACATTCACAAACACAAACACAAACTAGTACTACTGGTGTTTCCGCTAGTAGGAACAGAACCAACACACAGACACAGAGAACACAAACAGTCACTAGTACAACTGGCATTTCCCCTAGACTAGTAGGTACAGAACCAACCCACACAACTACAGCAGATAAGGCACAGCAACTCACACGAGTAGTTATGACGTGACCCACCAACCTATTCAGTAAATCAATCAATCAATCAATCATAAATAGACGATTACCTCTTTGGGAGTGAGCCTGCGTCCAGACTCGTCCACGTACTCGATCTTGACGTCGGGCTTATAGGCGTCCTTCTCCTTGAACTCCTGTGTGAAGCCGCGGTACTCCTCCCTACGGCTGTACTTGTCGTCTATCATCCTGAGGGGCAGAGGAGGGAGGTATGAAGGGGGGGGACACAGGGACTCACTCCCTCACTCACTGATGCTTTAGACCACAAAAGTGTTTTTAATCTTACGCCGCAGTTCACACTCTCTCACACACACACACACACACACACACACACACACGAAAACGAGGTCCTTCCCAGTCCATAGTGTCAGTTAGCTGTAAGCAGGCACGCATAGACACACTTACATCTTGTCCTCGATGCAGTAGTTGTCATCCTGGTTGATGATAATTTTTTGTGGGGCCTTCACCCTCGCCATCTTCTGCATCTGAGTGTCCAGCAACCCTGCCACAGACACAACAACATTATTATTGAGGACACACACTCACACCACTTTTCACATCTCCAATTACCCCAACAACACAAGTAATTCATAAGGAATTGTAGGACATGACGCCCACAGACACAACACAAACACATCACTCACACACCACACAATCACTCAGAGACACAACAAAAGGCACTCTCACATAATATCACGAATCAGACACACATAGGTATAAGACATATATAGAAGCAGAGGAACTTGTGTTTAGGAAGAGCTAGCAGACAGCTCTGTATTGTGTTGTGTGCACACATCTACCAATCCACACACACACACACACACCTGTGGCTCAGCACACATTTACCCCCCCCCCCCCCCAGACACACACGGGTCAGCAGCCACTCAGCTCACCTTTATTCTTGCAGAGATGCAAAGCGGCAGCCAGGCCAGAGTTCACAATGGGCTCCTCATCCAGGATAGTGGTGGAGGCTGTACCAAACTACAGGAGAGGAGAAGACAGGAAGAAGGGATGAGGAAAGGGAGAGAGGAGGAGGAGAGAAAACGTGAGAAAGCATTTGGTGAGTTAGAGAAGAGGGTAGAAAGGTACCAAGAGACAGAAAGAGGAGAGAAGAGAGTGAGTGAGGAGACAGACAGACAGGAGAGGAGAGAGTGAGATCTGACAGGGAGGTGATCTAGCAGGTGAGGGATCTGACAGGTATTAGATCTGACAGGTGAGGGATCTAGCGGGTAATAGATCTGACAGGTGAGGGATCTAGCAGGTAATAGATCTGACAGGTGAGGGATCTAGCAGGTAATAGATCTGACAGGTGAGGGATCTAGCAGGTAATAGATCTGACAGGTGAGGGATCTAGTGGCTGAGGGATCTGACAGGTGAGGGATCTAGTGGGTGAGGGATCTAGCGGGTGAGGGATCTGACAGGTGAGGGATCTGACAGGTGAGGGATCTGACAGGTAATAGATCTGACAGGTGAGGGATCTGGCAGGTAATAGATCTGACAGGTGAGGGATCTAGCAGGTAATAGATCTGACAGGTGAGTGTAGTGGGGTGTGACTCACGTCAGCCTGCTTCTGCTCCTCGTCTAGGTTGACTGTGCTCCAGCCAATGTTCTCGTCCGTCTCAGACTCAGAACCGCCTCCTCCCTCACGCGCAGCCTCCTGCTCAAAGTCCTGAAACACACACATGAACACACACACAGATATTTAAATACGCACACACACACAGAGATATTTAAAACACACACACACACACACACACACAGATATATTTAAACACACACACAACAGATATTTAAACACACACACACACACACAGATATTTAAACACACACACACACACAGTAAAAGGTTTACTCCACCGCAATACTGCTGTTCATCTCTTTACTTCTACAAAGGGCATGGATGTTACTGTGCTCAAAGATGAGCAGTCTGCTCCCTTCCTCACCATGATGTCCTCCTGGTCTTCACGGTTGCCTGAGAGGCCGTAGGTGGGGATGTCACCCAGCGTGCGGCAGAACTCGGAGGTGGCGTTGAACACGATGTTCATGTTCACAGACTCAGGGTCATCGTCCTCCAGACCGCCACGACCCTTCAGCTGCTCCACCACCTGCAGAGAGAGAGAGAGAGAGAGAGAGAGAGAGAGAGAGAGAGAGAGAGAGAGAGAGAGAGAGAGAGAGAGAGAGAGAGGCGAGAGAGGGAAAAGACAGAAAGAAAGGGCGAGAGAGGCGGGCCGAGAGAGGGAGGGCGGGAAAGAGAGGGAGAAAGTAAAGAGAGAGGGAGAGAGAGAAAGAAAAGGAGGAAGAGTGAAAGAGACAGAGGGAGGATAAGAGGGAGAGAATAAAGGGAAATGCCGAGTGAGACAGATGGACGGGACAGGACAGGTGACAGATCTATGCTGACAATTCTCAAATCAGGAAATAATGTACCAGGGTCTGTGTGTGTGCAGGAGAATTTGTCCACATCTGTATGTGAGTATGTATATATATAAATAGCTGCGTATGAGTATGTACAGGTGTGTGTGTGTGTGTGTGTGTGTGTGTGTGCTGACCTTCTCTGCGGAGTCTTTGAGCAGCTGCTGCTGCTGCTTCTGTCTCAGTTTCCTCTGTTTCTCCAGCTGCTTCTGGAGCTCCTGCTCCGCCTCGTCCTCCTCCAACACAACCGGCTCAGATGGAGCAACACCCTCTGAACACACACACACACACACACAGACACACCAACACACACACACACACACACACACGGGAGTGGGGGTTGGAGAGAAAAGGAGAGAGAGGGGTGACGTGTGGGTAGAAGAAGAGAGAGGGGTGACGTGAGGATAGGAGAAGAGAGAGGGGTAAAGTGGGAAAACAAAATGAATCTCCAAATACAAAATATCCATTACAGTACAGCAATGCCATGTCCCAGAGGATATTAAAGAGGGCTCATTGGCCACAGCAGTGTATTACAGTCAATAATCACAGATATCAAGCAGGGCTCATTGGCCACAGCAGTGCATTGCAGTCAATAATGACAGATATCAAGCAGGGCTCATTGGACACAGCAGTGCAGTGCAGTCAATAAATACAGGTCAATTTCTGTAACTTGGGGCAGTGTGGTCAAGGCCATCTGCTTAAACTGCAGCTGCCATGTTCACGTGAACCACCAGTAGGGTTGATGGGTGGGATATGATCCATGCCGTATTCAGACCTGCCTGACGTACCACTGTCCTCAACTTCAGAGGTCATTTGTAGAATATTTAAAAACAATATACGTGTGTGTGTGTGTGTATGTGTGTGTATGTGTGTGTGTGCGTCACATCAACGGACAGACACGGCACTCACCGTCATCACTCATGTCCATGTCTGCAACTCTGATGTCATCAGACTGCTTTGGGACATCCACAGCCAATCGGCTGCTGCTGCTGCTTTTCTCCTCCATAGGCTCCTCCTCTTCCACAGGCTCCACCGCTTCCTCCTCAATCTTGTGCCGACCACGACCACGAGACCTGAGAGGGATGAGCAGAGGAAAGAGAGGGGTAGAGAGGAGAGAGGGATGGGAAGAGGAAAGAGAGGGGTAGAGAGGAGAGAGGGATGGGAAGAGGAAAGAGAGGGGTAGAGAGGAGAGAGGGATGGGAAGAGGAAAGAGAGGGGTAGAGAGGAGAGAGGGATGGGAAGAGGAAAGAGAGGGGTAGAGAGGAGAGAGTGATGAGAAGAGGAAAGAGAGGGGGAAAAGGGGTAGGGAGAGGAGAGAGGGATGAGAAGAGGAAAGAGAGGGGTAGAGAGGAGAGAGGGATGGGAAGAGGAAAGAGAGGGGTAGAGAGGAGAGAGGGATGGGAAGAGGAAAGAGAGGGGTAGAGAGGAGAGAGTGATGAGAAGAGGAAAGAGAGGGGGAAAAGGGGTAGGGAGAGGAGAGAGGGATGAGAAGAGGAAAGAGAGGGGGAAGACAAAGGGTAAAGAGAGGAGAGAGGGATGAGAAGAGGAAAACACAGCGTCAGTGGACAGAGTGAGTGTGTGTGTGTGTGCATTTATTTGGGTGTAGGTAATCACTTTGTACATTTAAAGGGAAACTTAAAAAAAAGTTTCAACCTGGGCCCTAATTTTTGAGTTCCAAAAATCATCCATAAGATTCAATTGCGTGGCCATTTTTGAGTTGCTGGTTTAAACTTGTGTTCTTATTTGTGTGCATGCTCAGATCTAAGGGTGTCTGTGTGCCTATGTGTGTGTGTGTGTTTGTGCACATCTTTATGTGTATCTGTGTCTGTATGTGTGTGCACGTGTGAGTGTTGAACCTCGAGCCGAAGTCTGTGACGCGTGTGTCGTCAAGCAGCTCATCAGATGGCCCAGCCTTCTCCTTCTTCCTGATCTTCCTCACCCTCTTCTTCGTCTTCTTGAAGCCGACCTGTGGTCACATCGAAAAGGAAATGAGTGTGTGAGAGAGAGTGAGAGTGTGAGTGCTAGTGCGAGTGTGTGTGTGTGTGTGTCAGAGAGAGTGTGTGTAAGAGAGAGTGTGTATAAGAGAGAGTGTGTATAAGAGAGAGTGAGAGTGTGAGAGCGTGAGTGCTAGTGCGAGTGTGTGTGTGTGTGTGTGTGCTCACCATCTCCTGCTCTGTGTAGTACTCTGATGCGATTTGGAGGGCTGGCATCTGCAGGGTCTGGGCATCGTTGCGGAGCGCCTCCCTGATGGCCTGCAGCTCGCGCTCCCTCTCTCCCTCGGCGCAGCCCACCGCGTTCAGCCTGAAGCCCTTCTTCTTCTCCCCGTCGATCTCCTCGTCGTACTTCTCAAGCATGTTCTTGGTCTTCAACTGCAGAGGACAAAAAAGGGGGAAAGGAAACGGTCAGGATGATGCCATTCATTTCCCTCGGGATCAATAAAGTATCCATCTATCTATCTATCATTACTTCAGTCTGTTTCAGCGTTTGTTCTCAGAACCCATAAGTGCTCTGTGCTACACCACAAGCTATGCTTTTGCAAATTTCTGTTAGGAGTAGGCGTAAACAACTGAACATGTAAACATGTGATTGAATAAAGCTCTATGCTTTCATTTATATATTCTCTACAAGTCCATAATAATCCACAGGAAACTCCTCAGGACTAAAAGCATGTTAATATAATGCATGCTGGGAACATGTTCATAATGGAAACATTTAAGCCTATAAGTCATGCAGTTTTACATATGTATGGTAAAGCACTGAGCACTAGAGCACTGTGTAACGCGGTTCCCTGAGGTAGAACGCACCGTCGCCATGTCATCCACACTCTCCTCCTCATCATAGGGCTTGTAGTCCGGCTTCTTCTTCTTCAGCTCCACATTCTTGTCAGCCCTCTCTTTGTCAACCATATTCACATTCACAAGGATGTCTTCCTTTTCATCCAGCACCCCTAGATCACACACATGCACGCACACACATGCGCACACACACACACACACACACACACACACACACGTTAGTCAGTCAGTGCCTGCATGGATCACATTTATAGATACACTTATTTCGTACATACAAATTTGTATGGCATATGTGTCTGCAAAAAAGTGTACATTGTGTGTGTGTGTGTGCATGCGTGAGAGAGAGAGACACACACCTTTGTCTTCCAGTGTGAGGATGACAGTCTGTCCCTCTTTAAAAGAATCAATCTTGTGCTGGACAGTCAGGCCTCTGAGATCACGGGAGGTGTATGCAGACTACAGAAGCAGAAAGGGTATTACAACCTAATGAATGTAGTGGAGACTTCGTGTTATTCATTAGGACTATTACACTCATCTCAACACATAGTGAAAGGTGAATTACTTATCAATTTATTTAGAGAAATGATCAACATCATGGTGAATTACAATAACAAAGCATACAGTGGGAAAATGACTAGTATTATTATTACTCATATTCTACCCTTACAAAGACCTAGTGAAACATTACTAACAAATAAATAATTTAAAAGATAAATACTTGATAAAGTGATGAACAACAATCATAGTGTTTAAAAATATTGTGTTTCATAATCTATGGAACGAGAGAGTAGTCTTGTGAAGTTTGTGTCTGTGGACCAACCATTTTGTCATGAGCAAACTCCTGTTCCACCAGACTGCTCACACCGAACTCCTCATCCATCTCCTGAAGCATCTTAGCCTGGAGGATCACACACATACACAGCAGAGATTAACTCTGGCTTAACAAGATGCTGCAAATTAAGAGATTGTGGAGGAACCCAGGGTGCAGAGAGCTTTGGCTCACCCTCTTCTCCGCCAACTCCTTCTCCTTGGTCAGTTTGCGACTCCTCTCTACCCAGGCTGCTGTGTCATCCAGCCAGGGCTCCTCCTCTCCTAGAGTCTTCACCTTACTGGAAGGAGAGAGAGAGAGAGAGGGTACAGGACGAGAGAGAGTGAAGGAGAGGAGAGGAGAAGGGACGAGAAAGAGAAGACAGGACAAGAACGAGGGGGGAAACACAAAGGTAAGAGGAGTGAGAGAGAGAAAGGGAAGAGGTGGGAGACAGATGAAATGTAAGAGCATGTAGGAATGATGGGAAAGTGGCACATTATCTAGGTACGACACCAGATATGACTAAGAGAAATTTCACTGTTGCATGTCTGTCAGGGATCATCCCCATCTGGACTGAAGGCTGCCCCTAGGACTCCTCTAGGCCAGTCTCCCAGACCCCTGCCTCCTCTAGGCCAGTCTCCCAGACCCCTGCCTCCTCTAGGCCAGTCTCCCAGACCCCTGACTCCTCTAGGCCAGTCCACCAGACCCCTGACTCCTCTAGGCCAGTCCACCAGACCCCTGACTCCTCTAGGCCAGTCCACCAGACCCCTGACTCCTTTAGGCCAGTCCACCAGATCCCTGATTCACTCTATGTCATATCCAGACATCCCCTAAAAACAGGCTTCCATACCCCACACTCCCACGACAACAGCATTCCAGACTCCCTGTACAATATGATTCCATACCCCAAAACTTGCTAAAATAGGCTTCCCTAACCCAGACTACAAACACAATTTCAGACTTCCTGTACAATAAAATGTCATTCTCCAGACTTTGTGGACAGCAGGGTTCCTACCCCAGAGTGCCTGTCCAAGAAGTTCCTTACCCAAGCTTCTGATTGAGCAGGCGCTTCTCCTTCATGGCGGCCAGTTTCTCCCTCATCTCCTTCTGCTTTTTGATCGTGACGGGGTTGATGGTCTCCGCCACCTTTGGATCTTCTTTGGTGCCCAGCTCTGACCATGGACACAGAAGACAATCAATAATAATAATAATAATAATAAAAACAATAATAATAATAATAATAATAATGCATTTTATTTGTAACTCACTGGTCATTCAAATGAATCTCAGAGTGCCAACATCAACAGCAACCCAGGCACAAACAATGAATTTGTGTTTGAGTATGACATGCAGTAATCCCCACCCCCCCATCTATACACTGAAACCTAGTTTCTAGGTATTATGCTGTTCATTAACAAATACTGATGGAAGTCCCAATGTTACTCAAGTTGGCCTTACCTTTCTTGGCTTCATTCAGATCAAGGGGCTTCAGGCCAAGTTTCGCCCTCAACTTGCTGTTGATTTAACACACTTTCAGTTAAAACATGAAACCAAATAATGCATCGCAAACATTTATATTTATATTTTGAAACTATGCTAGGTAAAAGCACCTAATTTGTACACAGATGTTATCCATCAATGACACTTACTTCGTATCCTCAATACTAAGGGAGGCATCTCCACTTGCAGACTGTGGTCCAATTTCTGAAAGCCAAAGAGAATGTTACATGTTAAAACGATAACTTGCCTGTCAGTTCTTTCAAAACATTCAGTGCAGTGTACAGCTTGACTTTAATAATATCACAGGACAGTGTTACATTTCACATACAACAGGTAAATAGGCTGAGCTGGATGTAAACAAACATTGCCTTTCGTCACTTAAGTAGGCTCAACCTGCAGATTAGTTAGCCACCCAACAGGTAATAAACCCTTACCAGTAGTCTCCTCATATCCGGGATCTGTTTTTTCTTTCTTTACTCGCGGCTCTCCGGTGCTTTTATCGCCTTTACTGCGACTTTCCTTCTCGGCCCCCCGGCTACTTCTGTCTCGAGACCGTGACCGCTTTCTCTTCTCTTTGTCTCGGGTACTGTCACGCTCCTTATCCCTCTCACGGTCCTTGTGACGGTGTTTTTTGTGCTCACGGTGTCGCTCCTCGGCATCTCTATCGCGGTCCTTTTCCTTGTGTTTCTTGGAGGAACCCATGGTTTAGAAAACTATTTTAGCTAACTAGCTAGCTTAGTTACCCGTTACCTTGCGACTCTGGTAACTCAGCTAGCTGGCTAGCTAGGTAACGTTACCTTGCTAGTAGTTTGTCAACACAGTTACAATCAATTTGAGCGGAAAGTTGAGCTGTCTTCGAAGAAATGGCTAACACGAAGTCAGTCTCTTCTTCAGAGTTGGTACAAACAAACAACACTCCTTACAAACACACTTGATTGACCAACGCACTTCACACGTCCAATGATTCGATTAGGCGAGGAAGTACTTATGTAACACTGCTTCGCCTTCCGGGGCATGGGTTCTTTTCTTCTTCTTGTGTGGTTTAGTTTCTCTTTAGAAGCTTTACTGCCATCTACTGGAAATTTATATTTAACGTGCTTGGGTTAACTTTATATAAAGGAATATATTTATTAAAGGACTGAGGCATTGCTAATTCAGAGAAACAAAGAACAGACAAAAATAGAAGTTCCAGAAACAGCACTTGATCCATGGTTTGGAAGATTGAAACGCTTTTGTGACAATATTCTCCAAATGGATTTGCCACTGTTACCAGTTGTACGTTAAACGTAGGCTACCTGTGGAGCAGTAACCATGAAGCCAAAAGCACATTTGTCTTTAACATATCTTTAGGAGAGGCAGGTTTTGTGAGGTTTTCATAGAATTATTCCCAAGCTCTGCAGTTTTGTTTGGGACTTATCTTTGTTTGGGGCTGATCTATTCTATTTAAAGTCTGAAAATGAAATGCAAATAGGTTGAAATGATTGCTCTGAAACCAAGCGGAGGGGAAGAGGAACAAATGTTTCAACAGTGCTCTGTGAGCCAGACCAGTAAACCGTTTTTCAGGATGATAAAGAAGGTACAGGAATGAAAACACGGGAATTCTCGCCATAGCCATAGAGAGTATTCAGTGGACTACCTTTTCTCATATTTTGTGTACCCATAACTTGAAGGTGAAAGGTGTAAGATGGCATCAGTTTAGCTTTCTCAGATTTTCAGTTTTCAATGTAATGATCAAAGTGTGGTAGTAACATGGGTACAACTTGTTGACAGGTAGGCTTATACCTTCTGCCTACCTGCACAGCGGAATAATGATATAACAGAATGTTAATTCAGCCATCAACCTTGTGGCATATTTTATTAAGGAACTCACACTTGCTGCTCTCCTTGAGAGTTAGGGAAGAACAGACAGAGAGAAGGGTGAACATAAAACATCCCCCTTTTTAGATAAGTACTATCACACGTGAGTCATGTTGTATGAGGCGCAACAGCACCTCCTCCTGGATAAATATAATCATACATACATTCATACACAACCATTCTCAACACAACTAAGAACAAAATAAAGGATTGTATTGAAAAATGCAAACATAGCACAGGTAAATACTATACACCTTTATAAAAATCTGTTTTGATGTATAAAGGTGGTCATGGAAGCAAGGATACATTTATCTCCCACTATTCTTTAGTTTCAGTTCATTTGGTTACTGCTCTGTCTGTGTCTAATAGTATGCTCAAAATGTGCAGTCCTTAATTGTAAACCATCAACAACAGTTAAACATCAACAGTGTTGCTTCAGAAAGCGAGGTGTGTATCTGACTGGCTGTTGAGCGCAAATGTCAACACTACTGCACCTTTAAATATAAGATGAGAATACATAACAACAGGTTTAATGAAATCATATTTAAAATAACTAACTAATTACCTAACTTACAAGCAAACCAGCAAACTTATTTAATATATTGGATATAGTCAGTATGTGTACAATATCTGCGGATCTAAATGAAAAGACTAGTGGAGAACACAGGGAAGTACAAGTACATCTAATCGAAACTGTCATGGGATTTAAAACAACCATGTGTAGGAAAGGGACATTTTGTATCAGTTAATCTGTCCATTTACTTAGAAGAAAAGGGAAATATTTCTGTACCCTGAGTGAGAGCTGGCTTTTGGTTCCCAGAATTAATTTGATACAAATTACCACAGAACATGTATAATATTCACACCTTTACTTTTACTGATCGGAAACAAAGTACAAAGCAGAAACATAATTGCTCATCACAAGACAAAAGGTTGTGAGCAAAGTGAGCTGCTTACTTCTTCCATGTATGCAGAGGCATGAAGAAGAGCATAATGACATCAGTGTTGGGAAATCTATGACAGTCAGACATTTCACCAAAGAATATAAATGAAAAACTTGAAAAGCAAACTTTATAAGCTTTAAAAGCAAACTATACAAACGATACATATTACCCCTAATAGGCCAAAGAACACAAGCAACAACTTCATAAGAGGTATCGTCATGTTGGGTATTTAGGCTGATTCAACCAACACTGTGCATCGATCCACTTTGATGGGTTAGAGGGTCTGTGCTTAAACGATTGTTAGAATTACACAATCCTCCTTTCTGCAATAGAATTTAAAATGCAGATCAATAAATGACTGTGATGGGCATGTGACGTTAATGTGAATAGACATGTATTAAAACACATTGTTTTGCCAGTGATGATTGCGTACATCTTTACACAGGGGTAAAAAAAGATGAAACCAACAACGTTATATTTATTAAAGAAAAAACTCTTGAGAAATACAATATTAAAAGGAATGACATATATTAAAATGAATTGTTACTGTTAAGTTACTGCCAAGGATTTAACTACTTAAATGGCAGACCAAAACAATCACAGTGGAATCACACTTCAATGACTGATTTTACTGCGCTTAAAATAAATCTTAAAATAGGGCTTATCCTCAAATGCAATTAGACGAATTACATGCATATAGTATATAATCCCTTAAAAGGCATATTATCAGTTCTTACTATTTATTCAAACAGACAAACAGCAACTTGGATCTTTATATTTTTTCAATAAGGACCCTGAGTAGGCTGCTGACCATCTTGGACAATGAGAGGAGCATTTTCAGTGGCAGACTCCTGTCACTGTCATGCTCATCGGACAGGCTGAGGAAGTCCTTTGTCCCCAGGGCCATATAGCTTTACAACGCCACGCAGAAGGGGAGGGGGAGGGAGATGGACTTCTCTGCATGAGTCTACCTGAGTCTGCCCTCCTCTTCTCACCTCACTATATTCCATCCTCACTGCCCATCCTTTTACTGGCTATACTAGCCCCTTGGACAGACTTTACTTTTACTGTACTATTTATCACTTTGCACTATCCTCACACACACAAGCACAGTACTTTATTTGCACTATCCACACATGCATATTAGGGCTGCAACTAACGATTATTTTGGTAATCGATGAATCTCTCGACTATTTTTTCAAATAATCGACTAATCTAATGATTATTTCCCATAGCAAATTTAAATAATGACTCAAAATGTTGACTCTGCAAGTTAATACAAGTGTAATCATAATAAATACATATAATATTAATACAAATAAAGTGCAAATATGCTTATAAAAGTAAAGAGAAAGTGCAAATAAAATTTTAAAAGTAACTCAAAATAGCAATCAAGCCCCTGAAAGTGCAAAATAACTCAAGAATAACTGGGCTGCAAGTGAAAAATTCAACATATGAAATATTTTCTTGAAATCTTTTGTTTTGAAGAATGCTAAGTGGAGGAGGTTTACTATTCAGAACAAACGAAGATACAGGCTACTCTGGTATTTCACTGATTTACTACATTGCACTTTACATAGCTGGAATAGCGTTAGCAAGCATCCTCCATGAGATGTTCTGTTTTTCAGCATGTAAGCTAAACCTAAAAATAAGTTATAGATGTCTATGATAATTGCTGCTAAACACTCACTGTGATTGTGCTCCCACAGCTCATTCTTTTTGAAATACTGGAATAGTGCATCTTTAACGACTTATAATTGACCATCATTGAGAAAAGTGACAACACTTTTGTTAGCCATATCTCTGAATGTCTGAATAACATCTTTAAAATAGGTCAATATTTTATAATCGTTATAACCTTGATTTTGCTTGATCTTGAGCTTGGATTTTAAGTGAGATCTGATTTATTTTCATCCACATCAAATAAAAAAGAACCCGAGCTCTGTGTTACTTAAATGTGTAGGCTTTTACAAAACATTAATTTAGGAAATATTGCCATTTTTGAGGCATACACATTTTGCTTTACAGAATTATGCACTGTATGCACCTACGCGGGACGGGGTGTTGGCACTGTGCGCTTCGTTCTGGCTTCTCTGGGAGTGTGGGTCGGCACTTTACGCTGTGCTCTGGCCTCTCTGGGAGTGTGAGTTGGAAGTTTATGCTGTGCTCTGGCCTCTCTGGGAGTGTGAGTTGGAAGTTTATGCTGTGCTCTGGCCTCTCTGGGAGTGTGAGTTGGAAGTTTATGCTGTGCTCTGGCCTCTCTGGGAGTGTGAGTTGGAAGTTTATGCTGTGCTCTGGCCTCTCTGGGAGTGTGAGTTGGAAGTTTACGCTGTACACTGACCTCTCGGGGGGTGTTTGCCCTCCTTCTGTGGTATGCTGGGGAATGTGCGACTGAACTGGTGATTCGAATGGGAGACGTGACTTAGTCCCAATCATAGTTTGACGGGGTGCGACTCCATCAGGGCACATATTGTACCAACCATCACCCCTGCAGCAAACAGATGTGAGTTTCAAGCATAGAAAGCAGAACTCTAAGGTGCAATGTGGACAGGTAATGTTTTTACACTGCAGTGTGTTGTGCTCTACAAGTGTCCAACAGGTGGGACAGGCACGCACTGAAGGGCAACATGCTCCAGGAACATTTTCTAAGAATATGTCTTTACAGTTTAATAACACTTTCAGCTTTGGATCCATGCAGTTCTTGTTGTCACATTTGTCAGAGCGTGGGTATGGTCCTTTCCATTCCTCCAGGCAATTCCAACAGAAGAAAAACTCTTTCCCCTTCTCCTCAGTGCACAACAGGCAGTCCACACAGAGATTGGTTTCGTCTCCTCTCTCCACAAGGGTGTCACAGGCAGGACACTGCAGAGAAAGTAACACATCAGATACACAAATTTACAAGTTAAAGCAAGTAACTTATGTGGTGGGAGAACTATATATCTATCTCCTTACCGCTCTCCAAACATTTCTGTTATTACATGTGATAGAACTGAATACTACTTTTACTTTTGTGTCATTTATGACATCACTTAATTTAGTGTGGAGGTCGACCGGAAGTTTGTAATTTTGAGTGTTAGATTTGTAACACTTCCTTGTTCCAAAGAAAAAAATCCTGATGAAAAATGAATGGGGTTTTGCTAAATCTGTGAAAATAAGGTGTGAGCCAAACAGCGGGAGTAAAAAACCTAAGCATTTGGTAACTGACTGGCGCTTGCCTCAGGCAGCATGTGAAACTCCAGAGTGGTGTCCATGGGTACAGACAACACACCACGGCTCTTACGAAACTTACAGTGTTACGACTCTAGCCCCCAAAACATCTGAATTATACAATGCAACAGATCGTGGCTATCAAATTCTTAGGTAATCGACATGTTAACCTGAATACCTTTCCCTTTGCAAGTGTGAAGGAGTACCTGTAGTCTTTATATGTCTGGTGAATATGCAGTGCGAACACCAGAGTACCCGCACTCAAACTGGCTGATGTGATGAGACCAGAAGCTGAAAGTGGAACTAATTCTGATATGCCACAGCAGCTGCCTCACACAAAATATAGGAGGCATAGGCATAACAGAGTAGGGCTTTGAACTTGAATATATACTGTAGAAGCAGTAAGGCAATACACTTACAATGTCAGCTGGAGTGGAGAGTGCGGTCAAGCATATAAAGAGTGTATGTAAAGTTTTAACCACTTCATAAATTATGTGCACACAATTTCATAATACTTTAAAATCAACAATTTTTTTTTACTCTTTTGTATTTCTCATGAACTCTTTCTTACCCCCTCCCTTCCCCACTCAGCCTTAAAACCCATATATTTAGCAACGCTGTAATACATTTTAACTGACTTGTTTTTCAATGGGGCTAACCTGACATGTTAGAGGGGGTAGGCTTTAATGTTGCATAATGTGGTATAATAATGGGTATAATGGGTTGAGATTGTTGAAATGTCCACAAAAAAAAAAGATCTTGGCAGCCCCCGCTGGCCTTGAAAATGCTTGGCAAGGTTAGGGTCTTAATTAATGAGATAGGCCATGACCTCTTCTTTCAGCTCCCACACTGTGAAGAACTCTTCCCTTGGGGAGACATCTCACCCACATTGAAAGAGCAGGTCCTTGTGCCCTGCCCCTATTCCCTGCATAGCTCTGTGATTAGCCTCAATTGTAATGATTAGTTGATTTGTTTTTAGATGGTGGTGTAAGTTGGCTGTTGATCCTCATCTGAATGAAAGGGATTTCTCGCACTTTTTGCAAATGGCTTTTTTTTGGATATGCTTCAATAAAATAATAAAATAAAACACTTCTCTTCCGTCACTCATCTTCACACGTGTCACAGGTAAACCTGTCCGGATGCGTTAGGTTATTCACTCATTCGACTTTTTCTACAAAGAAGTAGAAAATTCTTAGAATTTTTTAGTACCGGTAATGTCATCACACTTATTAGAATATACTAAACATTTAGTAGTAATGTCATAAAACTTAAGTTCTTTAAGTGAAAAAAACTCAGTAATTTAAAGCCATTTCACTTGAAGTTATCCACACATTTGACTATATCTACAAATCGGTAGAATATACTTAGAAACTTGTAGTAATGTCATCACTTAGTAGAATTTACTTAACATTTAGTAGTAATGTCATAAAACTTAAATTATGTATGTAAAAAAAATCAGTAATTTAAAGACATTTCACTTAAAGTTATTCACACATTCAACTATATCTGCAAAATGGTAGAATCTACTGAGAAACTTGTAGTTATGTCATCACACTTCATTTTTTTAAGTGCATTGTCATATACTTAACATTTAGTAGCAATGTCATAAAACTTCAATTTTTGAAGTGCATTGTAATTAAATTGTTTAAGTACAGTAGACTTCATAAGAAATTGGGGCTAATGTGCATATGTACGAGGAGAAGGTGTAGAATCTTTGCTTGAAATAGCCATCCCATACAATTTGAATGGCTAGTACCGCTGGCACCACAACTACATGTCATTTAGTTTTACCCGTAAGGAATGATGTAACATTGAATAAACGGCGGTTAATACACATTTTAACAAACATAAAATACTGTATTGCAGTTTATATACAGTATGGTGCCTTAAATATTCTGTACTTTTCAATATGTATGTATAACCACTTACATGTTTTGCCTCCCTGGATTTGACAACAGGAACTTCAAAACCCAGATTTTCCTCAAAAGTCTTCCTCTCCTCTTCGGTCAAGAAAGCAGCCTCCCGTACCTCTGGGTACGACCACTTTTTACAGCATACAGGGCAGGACAATGCACGGCCCTTCGATGAACACAGTAAAACCACATCGTGTTACAAATATGTTTTAAGTCAGGGAACACGGGTCAACAACATTTTTTTTATTTCTTTCGATACTATTGACATGTTAACCTACTTATACAGTATATCTTACCTTTTCCAGCTGATGAGTACACCATATTTTGATTGTGGTCGGGGAAAGGGCATGGCCACAACGCATCTCTGCTTTCGGAACCCCTTCATCATCATATGCTGTGAAATTAAACAGAACAATTCAAATTTGATGGTCTAGTCACATTCATTATCATGATCCGAAAAAAATGCATAATTAGCATATGCTGTTTTCATATAACTGAAACATTTAAAGACTTTGCATTTTAAACTTACTAAGATCGTCAGCCCTAAGAACTAATTTCATTGGAGGATTCCATGTGTGATGTTTGCTGTTGGCTCCTGACATCGCGACGTGTTTTTCAGGATGTTGGCACAGACAATTGGTTCTGTTGCAAAAGACTGTGAAAACACATAGTCAGCAATGTGAGAATTGTTCTGGAACTTATTTTGACGGCATTTAGGCAGATACCTAGCCTAACGATGTCATACTCATAATTCTAGTCAGAATATGAACTTCCAGACCTCAAATGTTGTGGGCGGGGCTAAGTTCGGTCTGGTATCCAGGCTAGCAGATACCATTACATGATCAGGAGAAAACCTTGAAGGATACGTAGGCCAAGTAGGCTAGAGGCAATTTCAAACATAACCACTAAAATCGACTGAAGTAAATTATTAGTAATCATGTAATTTCAAGTTACTCCTAATCTTGTTTTGTTGCTGGCTAAAACCTGCAGCATGGGCCTGTAGGTTATCGAAAAAATAAGGTTTACAATATGGTATGCATAAAAAAAAACATGCTGTCTAAAAGCAACAATAAACAATGCATTTCTGTGCTTTAACTCATAAAAAAAACATCACATCAACAGTTAATGTAACTTGCACAGGTCTTAAAACTACTGTTTTGTAGTGTTGTATATGTAGGTGGCTGACTTGGCTGCCCTAAAGGCATTTTTACACTTGTACGATTCTCTCCGATTTGGTCGTAGAGGGACACTTTGGCACGCCTTGGCACGCCTTGGTAACACCTTCACCCAGGTGTTGCCGCCCATCCGACCCGTCGGAGAGCTGGTCGGAGACAAACGCTTTTTTCTAACTTTTCTTAAAGAGACGGAGAGAGTCGGAGACCCCCTTGGCTGTGATTGGCCAGCTTACGACATCATTTCCAAACAACATCATTTCCGGAATCACACACGTCAGGACCTCACATTTCCTGTTTTCTGTCAAAATGTTTTAGTACGACTTTGGTAAACTACAAAGCTGCACAGCATGCAGCATTAGGCTACCGTATTTTATATAAACCCTCGAAAAGTACATTTCTCCCGACCACTGTTGGTCTGTTGGCTGGTGGCTCGGTGTTGAAAGTGCCTTCTCCAACCAGCTTCAACTGACATCTAACGTAATTTGCTACGGAGTAATGGCAGCATTACTTTGCATCTATTAAATAGGAAATGTATTTCATTTATGTGTAGAACCTATTTAGAATGACTGACTTTACATAAAACGGCAGTGAAAGACATTTGAGTCAAACATTACTTTTGCCTCAATGAGGGTGGCGTGTGAGAGCATAATCGGCACGACAACGTTGTACTTATTAGCAGCGAGGCTAGCTACATTAGCAGCACACTTTTGAGAGTTATTGTGAATACGCTAACGCTTGATTTAGCGGAAAATCTAGTAAACGTACGTACCACCTGTCTCCTGTTCTGTTGTTGTTGTAGTTGTTGCTCAAATCGCTACAAGCACGTCCTCTGCTTATAACTCAAACTAGTCCAGCTCCACCATCAACCATTGTCTGTTAGTTGCCATCATTCGCTGTTGTGAGGATTCCCGGGAGGATGAATTTATACAATAAACGACTACCACACACACAACGATTTCTCTAAGATCGTCTTCTTGAAAATTGGGCATTAAAGGTGTCCAGGCAGAGGATAATAAGTGAGTGTGCTCCTGTATGTGTTTTTCATCATATTCATGGTTGAAAAGGCAGTCTCACAACTGTATGTTGAGGTATCAGAATCAGAATCATGTTTATTGGCATGTATGTGTATGCATTCTCTTGTTGTGTTTCTGATATAACTATAACACTGCATGTGGATTGGTATGAAGACACCAGGGGGTTTATTTTTCTGCCCCTTACTTCATAGTTCTACGGGTATTTCTGTTCGAAGTGTGCATGCTTTGTTTTATAGTGACGTTTCACGCTAACACTTTTGACAAGGGCAACCGTCTCGTTGCAGATTAAACACATCGGTTTTGTCCTGCCCACAAGCAGCACAAATGCAAAGCCTACTTGTCAGTCCACTCTGTCTTAAATTCGAGAGTTTTGGAATCAACTTAACGTGTGTGAGAGCCTGGCAGAGGATCATTAGTAAGTGTGCTAATGTATGTGTTTTTCAACATATTCATGGTTGAAATCGCAGTCCCACAACTGTATGTTGAGGTATGCATGTTCTTGCTGTGTGTCTGATATAACTATAACACTGCATGATGTATGATGTTTGATGTATGATGAATACCATGGGTTTATTTTTCTGGCCCTGTCCTCAGAGTTTGGGGGGTAATTTTGTTCGAAGTGTGCATGCTTTGTTTCATAGTGACACATTCACGTTACCACTTTTTGACAAGGGCAACCGTCTCGTGGCCAATGAGTGCATTGTCATAGCGTTAAGGTTACCCAGCGATCATTGCAAATATGAATGTGACAAAAATACCAAAGAAAATAAGAACGTATTCATTTTATTGGATCGTTTTATAATAGTTTCTGTATTGTATGTAAGATATGCATATCGTTTTGTTATAAATCGCTACTATGTTTTTCACAAAAAAATGACCACCACGATGGAGCTACATTTGCCTACTCAAGTGAATATATAGCTTTAGACATGCTAGTGTAGACTGAGCTACATGCCTCCAAGGCCCATGTGACAACACCTGCCCGACAGGTCCAGAAGCAGCATCCGTGTCATGTCAGTGACAGTTGGGAGGAAAAACAATCAATGACTTCCAATGAAGAGGTTATGTGGTAGCTACGGGCTCGACAAACAGTCGTTACCCCACCCAGCGGTCCGGCGTTGAATAGGTTGAATAGGCTTTAGCACGCATAGCCGTCGGAGTAGTATGTAAGCCCGACCAGTACGTTCAATTTTTTCTGAATCAACTGCCTGCCCCCGCCCGCCCATTTTATTTTTGAGGACGGAGAGGGATGCAGAACTATAAATTAGGCTTAAGTGTCCTTTTAGATGGGGTGTACTTTCAAGCAGGCTTAGTAAAGTTAATTTAGCAAGATAAGAGAGTGCTCAAAGAGCTGTTATTCAAACTAGTTCTATTTTCTGTAACAATATTTTTCACCGTACTGAAAGTTCTCTCTGAGGAGGCATTACTATGTGAAATGCAAAGCAATGCCTTCATCGGCCTAGCCAGCTGACTGAAGTGCTCATCTTTCCCTACAAGGCCCCACAGTCTGTCCACTCTCTGTTCATGAGGTAACTCCTTGCTGTTTGCAACCTACTTATCAGCCAGTTCCTCTCTCAGCTTATCAGTATCAAGTCTCAGTTGAGGAAACAAGCACCCTAGCCTTGTCACTACTCAGTATGAACAAATTTGCAAACATCTTATTAGTAGGGTTACTTAAAAAATGCTGAATGTACTTCATTCTTATAAACATCTTTGCTCAGTTAGGTGACTTAAAAGCAATAGCCTACACAGAAAGATCAACTGCAAAATAGAATGTAGGTTTGCCAGATTGCCAAATTAGTTGAAAATGGTATAGTGTATTTATTGTGTACACACTATATGCGTAGGAATGCTTTAATCCGTCAATGTTGACGGATCCCCTTTCAAAGTGAATGATAGGTTGCTCAGAGACCTTGCAAATCCTCTCAGACGTATTTTTCAGTTACAATAATGGGGTTTTTACATTGTACAGTGTCTATTTCTCGGTAACTTTAAAAAAATATGAGCAAAAAGGGGTGACCATATGCGTGATCTGATTGGCTAGAGCCTGTGTTGTCATCTTTGCATTAACGGCAGTTTCATTGGCTGACGCTTGCGTTGCCTCTCATGATTGCGTTTCATACATGATCTGGCAACTTTAGAACATTGACACACATTATGATTTGATTATTAATAAAATACATTTGTACCTCTTAACATACGGGAGATTAGCGGGAGAAATTACAAAACGGGAGGGTGGCGGGAGATGGATCAGAAAACGGGAGAAACCCCGGGAAAAACGGGAGGGTTGGCAGCTCAGGTCTATGGTCCTTTGTTTCATTATAGTACGAGTATTTTCACCAATTTCTAACACAAAAAGTTATGGACTGACCACAGGTCAGGTGTTAATCCTCACCTGTGTGTAGAGATCTGTCCAGGCATGGGCTCTGGTGGCCATCTTCACTGAGGTTGGCCACAGTTAAATGGTACTTCTCACCTGGAAGAAGTCCTGTTACCTCCACCTGCAAACCTGGTATCCTGGTCACCCTGTAGCTGTGGGGGCCAGGAGCGGGGAACTGGATCTGCCCAGGTGAAGGAACACCTGAGGATGATGGAGATGGAGATGGAAGCTGAAACATGAGGTTTTGGTGCTAAACACAAATGTAATTTTTTTTAATAAAAGTGCTAAAATATTAAATACCTCCGGTTTTGCTAACTTTGCTTTGTGTCTCATGTGCATTCTGTGCAAAAAAAAATTAAACATTAGAGAACAGAGAAACTGGGTTCATAATACGAATTTCTTGCCTATCCAGAGACCAGACCAGTTATGCAACAGTTGCCAAATTTACGATTAACAAAACTTGGTTAATAGAGCTGGGGGTTCACTTACTTTTGAAAATACACTAATTCCATGTTTCATGTAATTTTTTGGCTACTCAAACAATTCCCTCCAAACAAGTACATGCAAATGATAACCATAAACCTGACATTTCATCTATGGGAAATTGGTGATGAAAAAAATTAAAAATCATGATAAAACAACAGAAAACTCTTAACTGCTCAAGGGGTTCACATACTTTCAAGTGTCACTGTACATGGTGTCACAACCCAGCCTGGTCGGCCCCGCCCCCCCTGTTATCAGTGCTCTGTTTCCCACTGCTGAGTAGCAGGATCTGCGTAGGTGCCCACAGGTGTGCCGAATGAGGGCTTGACGGGCTCCATATTTTTGGCAAACTGATATGCAAGTATAATTTGGTAAGAAAAACCTGGAGCTGCTTCATAGGTGCGCAAATATCAAAGTAAATTGACGTTCTAAAGCTCGTGCCACAATAGAAGATTCAACCAAGCCGTGGTATAATAACAAAAAAGCCACACCTGATCTGTAGATGTGCCCATCTGCTCCACAACGTCATGTCCCTTGTGATCTTTAAGTAAACAGAGTGAGCAGATTGCTGATTGGTCGGTCCTGCAGTAGAACTCCAGCTGTTTGTGGTGCTGTTCACAGAGGCTTTGATCCTGAAGGTCCTGTAGCTGGTGGTTCTCCAGATCTGGGTCAGAGTAGTGAGGCATGATGCAGGTCATGCAGTAGTAATTCCTACAGGTCAGACAGGTCTTCACAGCTGGATTTGGGCAGACATCACACAGCACCCGTCCAGTTGACACTCTACAATGACACATGAATGGATTTGTTGAATGAATGAATGAATGTTTGTATAAATCTGTTGGTAGGAGCAGTCGTGCAGCCATAATCAAACGGTCAAAAAGCAAATATTATAAAGACCATGACATCACAAGCTGTGCTGGTTTTGAGCCGTTTTTCTAAATGTCCCTTTGTAAGCTCTGAAATACAGTTTTATACAATTCCCAAACAGTGGCGGTGCTACATGGAATTACGCCCCGGGCGAACCCCCTCCAAGGCCTGCCCGGGTCGCCCGTGCCTAAAACCTCCCCTGTTCCCAAAGCCCGCTATGCCATTGCAGTAAAATAACTCAGATGTACCTAATGTTGCACAGTAAGGCTTCTCAATTATGACAAAAATCATAAATATGATATTATAGTGACCAAAATTATATTGGTTTTCAGTGTTATCACAGAATTGTTAAATGAAATTAAATGTGCCAGAAAATGTTCAATATGAAATCACTGAAAAAATTATGCAATAGCCCCGATAAAAAAAGTGTGCACTGGATAAAATTTGGGATGAACTCGGGATGCATTGTTTTTAACATTTTCGCATTGGTGAAAAATTATTTATATTATATATAAATCATTTATATAGCCCTTTGCCCTCGAAATGTGAAGGACAATGAGCCACATTTTCGAATGAAGTGAAGAACAAGTTAAGAAGAAATTTTCCGGGACACATTTTTCTCATCTGGGATTCATCCTTAGCTAACAACAGAATTTAAGCACGCGTAAATTGGCCAGTTTTTTGTTAAGGGCAGAATTTGTGAGAAATCGTTGGTGATTTTGTTCACATCAATTTAGGGCTGCAACGAGAACTGGAGTTACTCGAGTAACTCGATAACAAAAAATGATCGAGGATTTTTTTTTGCCTCGAGGGTTCGTTTAGTTCATATCATGCTCTGGTGTCACCATTTCATACGGACTTTTATTATTGACGTGCGCGCGCATTCAAAGATTTACGTTCTCTGAAGACAGCAGCTCCGTCAGTCTAGGTTTCAGTATGGTAGTGAGCAGTTTAGTTAAGCACACAAGATTCACATACACGTAGAACAATAATGATGTAAGCACTCAAAACGTATTTGTCACAGTATGGTGAAGTACTATTTTAGGCATTGTGTGCCTACCTTATGATAGTACGTAGTTTCATGAAGTGCAGGGTACGTTATAGTAGTGATAGCGGGCTAAGCGGAAATTTAGCTATGTTCTGCTCTTATGTTGATTCGATGTAGTAAGGATGGGTTCATCCTTATAAGTTTATATTTCGACTGTTTAATGTATTATGGATGATATCATGTTGCCTAGTGTGTCCACTATCTATTAATATTAGTTGTGTAATTGTTATCATGTAGCAATAACACATGTTAATGTCATTCAGTGCAGTGCTGATTTGCCCAGGCTATTCTCATTGAACACACATATTGTACGATCATACGCATTGTCATGTAATGGAAATTGATGAATTAAATGGAAATAAAGAATACTGCTTTGGTAATCGTGGGTGTTCTAACAGTCACTGCCCGAGCGATACAACCAAGCAACCTAGAACCAGCAAATACAGTTCTTTAACTCATTAACGTTAACAGTTCACCATGCGGAGCCACTTCAATGTAACGTAAATGTTGACGCTAGCTCATTTACGATTGCTAGATACTATGGACACAAGCGTAAGTTTGAATTTACGGTGTGTGAGGTTATTTGTAGACTATACTATGAGTCATAGTGATGCTAGGCATGATGTTACAGTAAGTAGCAGAGCGAGTACAAATGCACCAAGATCTCATGTCATGCACGTCTCTCCTCCCGCACGCGCGGTCACATACACACAGCTGCTGAGTTTTGACCCAATTGGATTAAAAAATGTTTTCTTTTGTCAGGAATAACAGCCAATTGCTTATTATAACTAAATTATTTCAGGCTGCAACTGTCCCTAAACCCAATGTACTGGTAGCCTACATTGTCTCTATAATGCTCGCATGGTGTTTCCATGGCAGCAGTCTAAAGTTTGCAACGCAAACCAGTGAGCAGCATTTATCATAGCAAGCACACACAGAAACACACACGAACATTACTCCCAAAACAGCACTATAATGCTTATAATTTGAATGCAATGGGGTTAGTTACTTTGATGACATTTTGGAGGTTTTGATAACGCAATCACGGCAACTGCGCGATGCTAGTCGGTCGGATATGTTAGCATGGCGGCTACATTAGCATGGCGGCTAATAATGCGAGTCACTATTGACATGACGTTGTTGAAAACGCAAAATTACTTTAATCCGATTACTCGATTAATCGATGAAATCTTGATAGAATACTCGATTACAAAAATATTCGATAGTTGCAGCCCTACATCAGTTCTACAGACATTCTCGGATTTAAATAATTATAATAATAATAAATACGAGAATATTTGTATCATTAACAATTACGTTTCACATTTACTGGACCTTTGCTTGCTTTCCGCTTTGACATGATTTTGATCAGTCTGAAGTTGCTTCCGCGTTGCCTGTTGAGTCTGTGGATTGTGCCCACGTCTCTTTAGTTGCATGCCCTTATAAGGAGCTGGCGGGGCGTTTCTGTATAAAAATTAGATTGATTGCTCCTCTCTGTATCCTATCGCATTGAATCGCAATGAGTTCAATCAAGTCGTGTCAAATCGCACTGCAAACGGGTTAAATCGTATACATTTGCGTCAGTGATGTAGATGCAAGACACACACATACACACATACACATACACATGCGTACATTGGCGTCAGTGATGGAGACGCAAGACACACACACACACACACACACACACGTACATTGGCGTCAGTGATGGAGATGCAAGACACATGCTCGCACCCACTCACTCACACACACATGCATGCATGCGTACATTGGCGTGAGTGATGGAGATGGAAGACACACACGCGTCGGCCTAGGTGCTGGAGATGCTCATCCCTAGTCTGAACAATATTACACCAGGTAAACAGGGTAGGCAGATTGGAAAACATGCCTTTAGCGGTACCACTTGAGAATAAGGTTCCCCTTATAACGGTTTATAAATTGCTTATAATTCGGTTAATAATTAAGTTGTGAACACCTTATTAATCATTAATAAACCATTATAAACTAGTTATAACACAGTTTACATACATCGATGCAGGGTCACTATTTGGCAAGATCCCCATCCCCAAACCTACTGTCCATTCCTTAACTGGCTATACTAGCCCCTTGCACAGACTTGTACTCTACTTTTATTCTGCACTTTCTCTTTGCACTATCCACACAAGCACAAGGACAGGGAAATGTTAGGACATCCAGAAGCTTATACAACTTATGCAACACACAGACACAACATACACAAATGACATACACATAGGGAGAACACATTCAAAAGGAGTGGGGTAGTAACAGATACAAGAATGGTAGGGAGTGACAGTGTAGGTGTAGGTGCCCAGTAGGAAAGTGATCTTGTACTGCCTGTGTGGATGGTGCAAAAAGAGAGTGCAAGTAAAGAGTACAAGTCTGTGCAAGGGGCTAGTATAGCCAAATAGTGAGCCCGCATCAATGTATGAAAACTGTGCTATAACTCATTTAGAATGGTTTATTAATGATTTATAAGTGTTAACAACCTAATTAATAACCTAATTATAAACCATTTATAAACTGTAGGAATATTTTAATGAGTAAGAAGAAATGTAACATAATTCATTTAATTAGTTAAAGGGTTTTTAGTCACACACAACGATTTCAAATGAGTGAGAAGGGGTGGGTCATTAGACTAAGGTTAGAAGCTTTCTGATTGGTTGGAGTCAGATTAGAAGTGGGCATTTGATTGGGTTAAAGAGACAGCCACTCATGGCTGGAATGGGAGTGTCAGAGTAGGTTTTAAATATTTTGCCGCTGCATTCATTTCTTCAGAAACGCTACCGGTGTGACTTTCTCTAATCTGCAATCCGACTTCTGTTCATTGGGACCGCGTTTAGTTTAGACACGACAAAACCTTTATAAGGGGAGCCTTATTGTAAAGTGGTACCAATTTAGCTACCTGACAAATTTGTATTTAAATAACTACAGTATATTCTATAATTAAGCAATTTAGCACGAGTGGGAGTGGGGTAGGTAAGGGATAATCCCACGGGTGGTGTTCGGCCATAGCCACAGAGGCCGAAGTCGGAACCCAGTTGGGTTGTTCTTGGATAATCTATGGCATGGAACGTCTCTCGTCCAATCAGAAACAGCTAAATAACGCGATAGAACCCAATTGTTTTATAATGGTACGTAACTGTAATGTAATTACAAATACTACAAATTGAATGTGCTACCCTACTTGGTTATTGTAAATTTGAGTTTACAGTAATCATATTACTTAATAATGCATTAGACCCATCACTGGTTATTAATATGACTACCTGTATCCTTCCTCTGTGAAGTCTGGTCTGCCACCTATGGATGCATCACTCCTCATAGACACAATGGAAAAACTGGAGTCTGTTCCGCTGGATAAGGATGCATCACTCCTCACAGACATACTGGACAAACTGGAGTCTGGTCTCTTCATGGCATTCCTTTAAGAACAAGGCACTTTATAACATACATAAGATTACAAAGAAGTTCCAAATAGCAAATAATCTGTATAATAAAATAACACAAGAGCAAATACAAAATCTGAACAGAAAAAAAAAAAAAAAAACTAGTCTAGTGAATTTGCTCCTCTGTGCAGTTAGGTCAGGGTTGACTTACTCTGTGACCTCCTGTTCTTTAAAATGCCATGGCACGCCCTTTGAACAGTCACTCCTCATGGACATCACACTGGGCACAGGAGAAGGCAGCCTTTGTTTTTGTGTCCTATGACCACAAGACACAAATGGTTTTTCAGACTTCAGAGGATTTGGATGATTTTCGGGGGGGATGGGTAGTGTTAAAACGGCTGCCTCCACCAGATGCATCCAGCTGTGTACCTCATTGTGTGGGGTCCGTAAACAGTGAGAGTCACTGGCCATTTGGCCACCCCATGCCCATCATATTCACTGTTTGTATATACTGTTTCATATTTATCGTGTTTGGTTGTAAGTATTTGCATATATTTGTTATATATTATTTCCATAGAGACCACGGATCAGTCGATCTTTGTCAGCCTTGGATATAAGTCCCTTACAAGGATAATTATATTCACGGATCATTGTCTCATTCAGTTCACGGATTCTATCAGTCAATATATATGTATATATATGTATATGAGTCTTTTACACAGATAATCATATTCACGGTTCATCATCAATCATTTCATATTCAACAACCACTTCATGTAGTCACTTCATGTGTGTGTGCAATAAACCAACATCATTGGAACTTTGGCATCCGTTCATGTTCGACCCGGACAACCTGTGGCGATATTCACTCACTATTCAATTTATCAGCTATACAGTCCTTTTTCGGATTCAATCAATATCCCCTATTGTATAGGTAGGGTGCTCTAACTTTATAAACCAGACCACTAGAAATGAAATCACTGGCATAAAACCTCACGATGCAATAGAACTGATTAAAAAAGTGTGCACTGGATACAGTTTGGGATGATCTCGACATGCATTTTTTCTTACATTTTTGCATCCGTAAAAAAATATTTATTTTACATATAATCATTGGTAGAGGCCCTATATACGCTCAAAATGTAAAGAATAATGTGTGACTAATAATTCTAAATTTAAATTGATTTCTCTACTTTTAACTGTTCATGAAGCACCCTCATCTCCACTGCTGTCAAGTAACACATAACAACGTCAGGGACCTACATTTATGTCACATGGTGAAAATCGAGCTCCCCGATTGACTGTAGAGTTTGTTCACTTTTCAAAGTCTAAGTGCAATGAGAAAGGTATCCATAGCCTAACATTTTCAGCACTCATACTCTCTCACTGTCTCAGCCACCCATTACACGTTTATTGGTCGTTATGGCTCATTCTGGTAGTATAGCCATCGTTCGAATGAAGCAAAATCATCCAGAAGCTACTGACATTTTTGGCTGATTTTTGTTATGTTATTCATGCAGAGCTTCTGTTAAAATATTGATAACTTAAATATTTTCGCTAATCACTAGTCTAGTTCTTTTTTGAGACACAGAAATATATTGCTGTGACACACCTGAGATGCTTACTGAGTTAAGGTCCTAAAGAAACAAATATATGAAGTAAAAATGGCATATTTTAGATCATTTATGATTTGCTGTCTGCTTAAGAAAAACCACAAACATCAAATCAAACTATATGTTCTGTACCATATTGAATTGTATAGCATCATATTCTTTCGCATTGCATCGCATTGCGTTGAACCGCAATGTGTTGAATCAAGTCGTGTTGAGTCGCACTGCAAAGCAATAGGGGTAAATCGTATCGCATTAGTAGTTGAGTAAATTTGTATTTAAGTACTTTAACTACAGTATATTCTACAGCAGGGGTTTTCAACCGGGAGTCCGC
Source organism: Sprattus sprattus (assembly GCF_963457725.1). NCBI lineage: Eukaryota > Metazoa > Chordata > Actinopteri > Clupeiformes > Clupeidae > Sprattus > Sprattus sprattus. The sequence goes on from NC_137920.1 coordinate 70,691,843, forward strand.
ATCCCCCTGGTGGTCCGTGACGGCATTGCAGGGGGTCCACGACATGAGCCAATGTTGATCAGGTCACCATTGATATTTTTTTCCATTTGATATTTCAACACATTTTCAGATTACTCTTGAATATCGTGAACCATATCTAAAATAAGGGGATGTCTAAAGGAGATTCACGCTGACAGACTGTAGATGCACTGCACCTGTCAATGGAAGCCTGTGCTTTGCTAATGTTAATGCATTGCGTCCCTAACGTCACGCCTTACGAATATTATTCGTAACGTACAGTCTTGCACGCAGGTTGACAAGCATCTGCAGTAAGGCATAGCCTACAGTGCCCTCCACAATTTTTGGCACCCTTAGTGAATGTGACCAAAACAGGCTGTGAAAAAATATATCTTTGCTGTTTATCATCTTGGTATTTCCCTCAAAATATTCACAAAAATCTTACCTTTTCATCGAAGTAAAATTCTTTAAAGAAATAATTTTTTTGACATTACATAAAATATTTTTCTCCAAAACATGGGTGCCACAATTATTGGCACCCCTAGAAAATCCTATAATTAAAAATGTAAAACATGACTGGTAATATACTTCAGTTAAATTTTGAGTTCACCTGTTTCATTAGGAACTCTTAAGTGGTCAACCATGGCTTCCTGCTTCACTGAGGTATAAATATGAGGTGACACAGGCCAAATACCCTTAGTCATTCATCAAGATGGGAAAGACAAAAGAACTCAGTGTCAAAGTGCGACAAAAAGTGGTTGAGCTTCTGAAATCCGGATTTAGGGACATAAGAAAATATCTAATCAGTTGGAAATAACCACTTCCACAATCAGGGCAATAGTAAAGAAGTTAAAGGCGACAGGAGATGTAAGGAATCAGCCTGGAAGAGGACCTATCTGTAAATTAACCCCACGCACCATGAGGAGGATGGTTCTTCTGGTAAAAGAATCTCCAAGGATCACAGCTGGATAATTGCAGAGGTTAGTTAAGTCCTGGGGTTAGAAAGTCTCCAGAACTACCATCAGACTGTTTGTCTTGAGTTTTTTTTTAGGTTGTTTTAGAGGGTTATCAGAAGTTGTTTTTGAGGGTTATCAGAAAAAAGCCTCTGCTGTCAATCAACAACAAACTAAAGTGCCTACAGTTTGCCAAATGTAAGTCAGACTTTTATATTAGAGTAATATGGTCAGATGAGACCAAAATAAGGCTTCTTGGCAACAAACATCAAAGGCTGGTTTTGGCGTAGACAGAAAGAAAGCCATACAGAAAAGCACCCCAGACCCAAATTGAAGTATGGTGGCGGATCTCTGATGTTGTTGGGCTGTTTTTCTTCCAAAGGCCCTGGACATCTTGTTAGGATACATGGTATCATGTACTCCATCAAATACCAGCAGATATTAAATAAAAACCTAACAGCCCCCCTCTAGGAAGCTTAAAATGGGCCGTGGTTGGACCTCCCAGCAGGACAATGATCTGAAGCACACCTCAAAATCAACACAAAAATGGTTCAACGACAGCAGAATAAAGGTTTTGCCATGGCCATCACAGTCCCCAGACCTAAACCCCATAGAAAATCTGTGGGAAGAGCTAAAGCCGAATCTGCAAATGTGTTGACCTCAGAATCTGAAGGATCTGCAGAGATACTGTATGTAGGAATGGTCTCAGGTCTGTGCCATGTGTTCACCAACCTCATCACGCATTATAAGAGAAGATTTGGAGCTGTTATCTTGGCAAAGGGAGGCTGCACAAAACATTAAATTAAGGGGTGCCAATAATTGTGGCACACCTGCTTAGGAGAATAGTATTTATTTAATGAAAAAAAAAAAATCTTTCAATAATTTTATACAGAAAAGGTAAGATTTTTGTAAATATTTTGAGTGAAAGACCAAGAGGATAAACAGAAAAAAAATATTTTTTCATAGCCTGTTTTCGGGCACATTCACTAAGGGTGCCATTAATTGCGGATGGCACTGTATGTGTACTTTTTGAAGTTTAGTCAAACAAGTAGGCTTATACTTTTGGTGAGTGACTGAAGTTATCTACTATCCTTAACTTTTCGTTTTAATGTCGAGTTAGCGGGTCAGAAGCACAAATGGATAGGTTTTTAGTGACGAGAGGGACAGACTGCGACAACAGAGGTACAGGCTGTCACGATAGAGGGACTAGGAATAATACAATAAAAAAACGATTGTTTAAAAATAATGGTATTAGACAATAAAACGTAATGTTTTTTCAGTTCTGATCAGATGACAATTTTAAAACCATAGGCATATATACTTGTATATATACATTATATTATATAACAACTAGAGCTCAAAATGACGTAATCCCTTCCGGTTTCTGTGCCTCACAAGCTACGAACCTCACGGCACGTCACTGCATTGAGGACACCACGCAGTAACTACTGAGCAACCGTGAGCTACACAGAAAGCGCAAAGACACCCTGAGGAACCGTGTGGAGGATTTAGAGAATAGAAGCCGTCACAACAATGTGAGACTGCTAGGTCTATCAGAGGGTACAGAGGGGAACAACATAAAGGAATGCATTGAAAAGATCGTAGGGACTGGGCATGGAGGTGGACCGTTATATTGTGTTATATTTGAAATTGATAAAGCACTCCGCTCTCCTGGATCTCGCCTGAAAGACGATCAAATTCCTGCGTTCTACTGCGAGAGACAACATTCCACTTACCAAATGTCTTTCTTTTTCTTTTTTCTTTCTTTCTTCCTTTGGACTGATTTAATGAATCCAGTTGGTAGTTGGAGGGTTTTTTGGTAATACTGTTGTTAGATTTAGGTGTTTTTCATTTACTTTCAACTCACATGAATTCCTCCCCCACAACAATAACATTCTCACCACCTTCATTAACACACAAATGGTCAGCAAGACCCTCCTCGCCTGCAGACATTCACACCTTTTCATATATAATAAACCCAATGCCTATCATGCTCCCAGCTTACACCGTGAACCAGACCACATACACCCCCATTATGCTACTTTGAGTATTCTAAATGCAAATTGTATGCTGAGGACAACAGTTCTGAGAGTCCTGGCAATTTGGTAGATCACGATAATCTTTGCCTAAAGGCCCTTTCACCGTTCAACCAAGCACAGTCTTAATGGCAAATGGTCCTTCGCCAACGCTGCAAATAACCTCCAAGGGCTCTAAAGCTCTGGGCATGTTCATGCCTATCAAAAGCTCCACTTCTGCTTCCAGTTTTGGTAAGTGAACATGCTTCAGGTGGGGCCAGTCTTTTAAATCCTCTTATCGTGGGATGTTACACCGATCAACAGGCATTTTGTTTTGTGCGTAGAGCTTTGGCATGTCACAATATATATCAGTGTTGAGTCCAGCTATCTCCAAACCTGACAAGATGCAGCTATCCACAACCTTTTCTTGTCCCACGGTGCGCAGGAGAATCTTCGTTTTTCTTCCAGAGAAGTTCAGTCTATCCATGAGACCTGCTGTACAGAAAGATACTGAACTTCCTTGGTCTAGAAAGGCATAGGTCTCAATCACTCTTTGGCTCTTTTTTAATTTAACTTTAACTGGCACGATTGCGAGCTCACAGTTTTGGTCACCGGCCCAAGTAAGGCCACTAGTCTGTACCGAAATTGGAGTGTTGTCTGCCTCGCTGCCAGGATTGCCTTCGTTCCTTTTTTCTCCGGTACATGTGAAGTAAACTTGGGTGTCTCAAGCCACAGACTTTACATGAGAGGCGTTTCCTACATTCTCTGTTGATATGACCAGAGCAAAGGCAGCCAAAGCAGACACCATTCCTTTTTAGAAAGGCAATCTTGTCACTATGAGGCTCATCATCCAGTAAGGTACACAACTCTATTGTGTGGTCGCCTTCACAGTAGAGACATGTCCTTTCGTCAGTGTGCCTAGGATGCTCATTCTCGGCCGATGTGACAGTTGTGGCAAAGCTGCTTTCTCTATGCCTTCTTCTGCCGCCATCTTTGACTATCGCCTGAACTGGTTGAGTGTCACACACACTCCCAAAGACAGGATCAGTGGCAATCTTTACTTGGCGTTCGAGGAAGACAACGATGTCAAGGAATGTGGCTCTGCGATTCTGTCTCTCCAGTATATCACATGCTACTGTTCGCCACTTGTCTTTCAATTTATACGGCAGTCTTGTAATCACTGAGAGCATATTGGCAGGGATATTCAACTCCTGAAGACCTTTCACCTCATCCATTACATTACAACATCCGCGCAGGAAGAGGCTGTATGCTTGAAGAGCCTTCCCATCCTCTGATCTAATTAAGGGCCATGAATGAACTTTCTCCAGGTAAGCAGAAGCAATAATATACTCGTTTCCAAAGTGTTTGTATAACATATTTTTGGCCTTGACATACCCAGCACCGCCAGTCATATGTTGGCAGCTTGCAATGAGTTTGTCAGGCTCCCCTCTGGTGTACTGCACTAGGTAATGCAGGCGGTCGTCAGCATCATTAGTCTTTGCCTCTACGACCTGTTCAAATGATCGCATAAAGGAGTGAAAGTGCAATGGACTACCATCAAATAGTGGAATTTCTCTCTTTGGGAGCAGTGAAAGATTTTGTTGCTGAACCAACATAGCTGTGATTTCGTTTTGTCTCTCCATTACAGACAGCATATACTGATTCCCGTTGGGAGGTTGTACAGGTGCAGGGTGCAATCTAGATGGCAGAATGTCTTGGGTTGAGTTCCTTAAGGAAAGTTCAGTTTGAAGGTGTGTAAACTCAGCCCTTTCCACTGTTTTTTGCATTGCTTGGGGAATTAGATTTGCAGCTATAGCTCCTCCTTTTCCATTATGGTTTTGTGGCACAAAAGGCTCAGCGTCAACATTAAGTGCGTCAGGAGCCTTTTCTTTGGTTTTGAAGTATGTTTCCATTCCATTCGACCTCTGTGAAACAGCACTTCGCACACTGGATCCAGTCCCAAGAACCTTCAGCTTTGCAATGGATGCAGCTTTATCCTCTTTAAGCTGGAGCTGTTCCTTCCTTCTCCTCAGCTGCTCTTCCTGTTCCTCGAGAGCGTGCCTTTGTTTTAGAATGCTTTGACGAACACGTAGCGATGCAACTTCAGCCTCCGCCTTAAGCTGTGCAGACGAGGTTGAGTACACACTTGATCTTGAGCCTCTGCCTGTATTGGATATACTATCAAGAGGAAATATTTCATCTTGGAGGCTCACCAGAGAAGATGGAGGCACCCCATCCGTACACACTTGAGTCACTTGTTCACCCTCTGGTGGATTGTCTTGAGGGGGCACATCAGGTGGTGGCACTGGAGACCTGTTGGGATGTTTATCAATTTCTGAAAGCCACATTTTAACATCTTCAATAAATCCTTGGTTGTATTTGGTGATGCTCAAGAACCAGGCATCTTGTTTGTCCTATTCATCAGTTGGAATTGATTGAATCAAGGATGCGTGCAATGAACAGGCATCTTCAAATAGTGACTGTAATTCAGGGAGCTGTGATTTAACCTGCGGGGCATTTTTGTCATCTGTCATAAGGTCTTTAAGAGATGAAACCACATTCTTAATTTTGCTTACTTTGGTTTTGCGTTCCTTCTGACTTGTTTCAACTTTGTTAGCAAGGGCCTTTTCAGTGAGAGTGATAGGTCTCTTGTCCTTATCTCTTTTGCCAACAGTTGAATTAGGTTTAGATCCATTTTGAACGTCTAAGACAGACAACACAAAGTTCAGCGTGAAACAGTAACGTTAACAGTCAGAGCGAAAGCACACCGATGCGCACACTGCGTCTTAACAAACAGTAGGCCTACACAGTAGTAATGCAAGTTAAATACCGGGTTTTCCATTGGCAGTGATGGTTAAAGCTGATGTTTAATTGTTGCGTGTTGTGTGGAGGCTTGCAACTTTCCAGCGTTGGTTGGCTCCGTTGCCGATTTTTGCTGACAATTATAGACGACTACTAGTTATTACAGTGCATGAAATGCCCTGTATTGTTATTCCTAGGCATTTTCTTATTATTATTATTAGTGTGCTTGACCGAAGGGAAGCACAGTATTGTTATCGTCAAGTTTTCTTTATTTATTTATTCTCCCCGTTTTTCTTGCAGCTAACTACTCCTCGCCCGTTTGAGATAGAGACGCCATTCAAACACCGAAATGTCCGGCTCGATCCGGTGCAAGCCGCTATGACTTTTCGTGGCGGTACTCCTTGCCACTCCTTTTTTATTCCTCTTTTTCATCACCTTTTTCTCTCATTGACTAACATGGTGGAAGGTTGAGCCATTGTGACGTCACCCACTAAGGCGAAGCTCTGTATTCTCCTGTAACGGCCGTTGACGGCCAGCGACGACCAGCATACAATCATGGATATAAACACTAGAAAAGCTGTTGCTGAACTTCATCTACACACCTGATTTAATTCTTTAAGCCTTATTGAACATATTTTTATCTTAAAAGCTATATATTTGTATTTAACTATTTTGAGAAATTATAACGTTATTACGTGATGTGCCTTCGCTGCAGAACAGGATGGTATAAGAGAGAGAGCGGAGATTCTCCTAACTGGCTGGCTAATGTAGCCATCCCATTTAAGCTATTCATATTACCGCTAAGCTATTTGTGACATTGGTAATTATACAGTATAATTTGTTACATTTCACTCTCAATATTTCCCGCTACAAACTGCTTAGTATTCCACTTTGTAGCCTTCTCTAATCACTCGATTACCTCAGCCAGCCAGATTGGCAAAATGACAGCACCGAGACGTCCATGTATGTTTACCCTGAAGGGAGCAGTAGTGCTTTGCCAAATTGAGCCAGAGATTTTCGAGTCGATTGACAACGAAACTAATGTAAGTTGTAAAATGAATGTTGATGGATAACAACCTAAATCTGAGCCATAGTTGCCAACTCTGGCATCTACAACATTTCTGATTAGCTACGCTAATTTGACTCACAGAGCCTAGTTTGTGTTGATGCGCCGGTCAGTGTCTTTCAATAGAGAGTTAGCCTACACATAGCCTCTTACTCTATAAAACATTAAAGCAAATATGGCGATTATTATTTACCTTATCTGCTGGTAACCATAGAAGATCGTGAAGTAGGCCTACTTGTGATTTGAGTCCAAGCCCATATGTATTGTAGATGAGGTAATCCACTTGGTGCTAGCAAGCACATCAAAACTCCAGTCAAAACGATGGTCTGTCGACAACGCAGATTTCGCTAGGATGTTTATCCTACTTGTAACTTGTTGGTTGCTAGAAAGCTCTCTGAACATATGACCGGTCTTACTATACTGTTAGTACACAGAGTATTCCTATTTTATGGACTGCATGGCTTATGAACAAAGGTCATGTAAAGTGACATTTCTAGTAACGTAATCTTGGAATGTAGCCTGGCTCGCGTCGCTATCATTCTTCCACACTGTCAGTGGACAAGCGTTGGCTCACTGTAGATTCACTTTGTTTGCGTTATTTCAGTGTAGTATTTATTACAGTGCATGAAATGCCCTGTATTGTTATTCCTAGGCTTCTTCTTCTTCTTCTTATTCTTGTTACCTTTTTCTGCGATTAATTCAGCCCGAACCGCTTAACGTAGAAACTTCATTCAAACTTTGTCGCGTAGGGCTTGTAAACGACACTTATGCTATGTATTTTTCACTTTTCTAAACTTTATACTTTTTAAGATATTAAAGAAAAACGAATATAAATGTCTCCCATTGACTTACATTGGGCCATTATGACATCATAATAGGGTCTTTAAACTGGCTTGCACCTGTGCTTTACTGACAGCTGCGCCAAATCAAAGGAACCGCTTCTCTCTCTGTCCCTCTCAATTTAACTGTAACTAGGAACATTAAGACACCATCCATTCTCAATTTTTTTTCTCTCCATCTCTCCATCTTTCTCTCTCAGTCTACTTTCTCTCACACTCAGGGCCTGATTTACTAATATGCGAGCGCTTCTTAATCTGCGTTCGCAAATTAACGCACGGTGTTTTTGCGCATTTTACTTGGTATTTATCAAGCCAGATCTGCGCTGGGCAAACTGTGCTTACTCCGCCCTTTAAAGAGCCTGATTTACTAAGATTGATTTGCGAACGCATCTTTGCCAGGCGCACATTAACGCACGGTGATTCCCCGCATTTTCCGTGATATTTATCAAGCCAGATACGCGCTGGGCAATCATTATTTAGCGCACCGTTAAAAGACTGGAGAACTTGCCAGCAAGTTACTGCCACCATGGAGATTCGAGGAAGAAAAAAATAAGGTTCAGCGAATAGATAGCGAGATAGATATATTGGTTCACGTTCGCTCAATCACTGAACCTGATTCAATGGGTTATATTGTTGTTTTGCCCGCCATCATCTACAGCGAGATGTTTAAAAGAACACGATTATAAATAATATGCTATTGGTGGCATTAATGCATAAACTGTCTATTATAACAATATATATGTGTACATGGCGAGATTAATACGTTCTACAAGGGACATGGGTTCACTACAATATATCCCCACTGAAACAAATACATTTACCAAGTAGACAGGCCTCTCCAAAATCACCGTTGCTCAATCATGGATAAATGGCACTATTCCGAAAGATAAAACTGTCATGGACAGACCACTTCCACGTAAGTAATGGTCATGTTGGCATCACATATGACCTGGACATTCATTGAATATGTGTGCTTTCTTTTTCGGTAAACGTGTTCGCGGATTGAAGGTGGGACTGTTTGCATGTGGGTGCGATCAATTTCTCCAATTACGTTCGGAAAGTTTAATTTCATATATATGAATTATACGAGTTGAAACAAATATTTCTGTTCGCTGTCTCTGTCTATGTCTTTGCCTTGCTGCTGCCATATCAACGTTTTCAGACTCAGTGGAAATGCGCTTGGTTAAGACGTGCTTTTATGAGGCGGAGAATTAGCCTGCAAATCAGAGATGTGCGCTCGCCGGGCAGTTTAGTAAATACCACGCAGTTCATCATTAGGCGCACTCCTCCCATTAAATAGCGCTACACGCCTACGTTACCACCCACGTTTCCGAACCATCCCACCTGTTTGCAGGTACACACCCTCAAAGCGTTAATATGCGCTGCGCCAGCTTAGTAAATACCGTTTTTCGTTACGACCGCTATTTTACGCCAGAAAATGGGCGCAATCCTGTTAGTAAATCAGGCCCTCAATCTCTCTTCTTCACTCCATTTTTATCTCCTTTTTTCAATATTTTCACTCTCTTTTTCTCTTTCACTCTTCTTTCCTTCTTCCACTCTTCTTTCCTTCTTTCACTTTTCTTTCCTTTCTTCACTCTCCTTTCTTCTTTCCTTCTTTCACTCTTCTTTCCTTCTTCAACTATTATTTCCTTCTTTCATTCTTCTTTCCTTTCTTCACTCTTCTTTCTTTTCTTCTTTCCTTCTTTCACTCTTCTTTCCTTCATCCTCTCTTCTCTCCTTTCTTCACTCTTCTATCCTTTCTTCTTTCCTTCTTCCACTCTTCTTTCCTTCTTTCACTCTTCTTTCTTTTCTTCTTCCTTTCCTAACTTTTGCATTTCATGCACTGGTATTTCCTTCAGGAAATGCATTTTCTAGTTTATATATTTAATTTTGCAATTAGGCTATATAGGCTGTCAAAAAGGTGTTGTATCGCTATGGCAGGGTTACATGAAGTAAATATGAATGTAATAGGCTACTTTGTGCTACTGAATAATGCAGCTGAGATAATAAAGTCTTTGGAAGATGTTTTGTGTCATGTCTATAGGTTTATGTCTGTAAATGTGAAATGGTTAGTAATAGTATTGTAGTGTGCTCAGTTTTCGAAAACTAGACTGAAACTAAGAAGGATAACTATGACTAAATGTGACTAAAACTAATATGCATTTTTGTCTTAAGACTGAATCTAAAATAGCTGCCAAAATGAACACTGATAGGGGACCCCTTAATCTGCAATGCATGGTTGCTAGCTCTAATCAGATGTACTAACTAGGCTTATAAGAGAAGACTAACTTTTTATGCCAACGAACACACTAGACCCTTTCACAATAAACAAGCAAACATAAGAGAAAAACAGAGCAAGCACACTCTCGCAGTTCGTTCACGAAACGCATTCTAGTTCTTCTTACCTTTTTCTGCGATTAATTCAGCTCGAACCGCTTAACGTAGAAACTTCATTCAAACTTTGTCGCGTAGGTCTTGTAAAGGACACCTATGCTATGTATTTTTCACTTTTCTAAACTTTATACTTTTTAAGTTATTAAAGAAAAACGAATCTAAATTTTCCCATTGACTTACATTGGGCCATTATGACATCATAATAGGGTAATTAAACTGGCTTGCACCTGTGCTTCACTGACACCTGCGGCAAGCCTCCAAGGGTCCTCTTCTCTCTGTACCTCTCCATTCAACTGTATAACTAGGAATATTAATAGACACCTTCCATACTCTACTTTTTTCTCTCTCTCCTTCTTTCTCTCTATCACTCTCACTCTACTTTCTTTCACACTCCATCTCTCTGCTTCACTCTTTTTTTCTCCTTCTTTCAATATTTTAACTCTCTCTTTACTGTCTTTATTCAGAGCCACTCTTGTTCACTCTTCTTTCCTTACTTTGTTTCTTCCTCTCTTCTTTCCTTCTTTCTACTTTACTTTCTTCTTTCCTTCTTCCACTCTTCTTTCCTTTCTTCTTCCACTCTTCTTACCTTTTTCTTTTTTCTTCTTTCTTTTCTTCTTCCCTTCTTCCACTCTTCTTCCCTTTTTCTTTTTTCTTCTTTCCTTCTTTCACTCTTCTTTCTTTTCTTCTTATCTTCTTTGGCTCTTCTTCTCTTTCTTCACTCTTCTTTCCTTCTTCCACTTTTCTTTCCTTCTTCCACTCTAATTTCCTTTCTTCACTCTTCTTTCCTTTCTTCTTTCCTTCTTCCACTCTTCTTTCTTTCTTTTACTGTTCTTTCCTTTCTTCCTTCCTTCTTTCACCTTTCTTTACTTTTATTCGTTCTTTCTTAACTTTTGCATTTCATGCACTGGTATTTCCTTCAGGAAATGCATTTTCTAGTTTTGATTGTCGTCGAGAGGCTGTATTGGGGAATGCTTTAACCTGCCAGATGCGCTTGCTGTTTCGGTATGTAAAGAACTTCAGTGACTCATTAGTCCATAAATCCAGTGTGTTTTTTCTTTTTATTGTTCCTTTGGTAATTCGTCAGAATTAGAACAAGTTCATGTATCCAGTAACTTTATATTGTACAAGCAGCAGTTTGAATGCGGTCAGCAAAAGTAGGGCTTCCCCCATCACCCTCTTTCCGTTCATTACTACCACACTGAGGGCCTGATTTACTAATATGTGAGCACTGCTAAATCTGCGTTCGCAAATTAGCGCACAGTGTTTTTGCGCATTTTCCGTGGTATTTATCAAACCACATCTGCGCTGGGCACTGGGGTGCTTACTCCACCCTTTAAAGGGCCTGATTTACTAACATTGATTTGCGATCGCAGCTTAATATGTGCCTTTGCAAGGCGCACATTAACGCACGGTGTTTCCCCGCATTTTCCGTGATATTTATCAAGCCAGATCCGCGCTGCATGGGCAATCATTATTTAGCGCACCGTTAAAAGACTGGAGAAATGCTTGCAAGTTATTGCCACCATGGAGATTCGAGGAAGAAAAAACTAAGGTTCAGTGAAGAGGATAAAGATATATTGGTTCACATTCGCTCAATCACTAAACCTGATTCAATGGGTTGTATTGTTGTTTTGCCCGCCATCACCTACAGCGAGATGTTGAAAAGAACACGATTATAAATAATATGCTATTCATGGCATTAATGCATAAACTGTCTATTATAACAATATAGATGTGTACATGGCGAGATTAATACGTTCTACAAGGGACATGGGTTCACTACAATATATCCCCACTGAAACAAATACATTTACCAAGTAGCCAGGCCTCTCCAAAATCACCGTTGCTCAATCATGGATAGATGGCACTATTCCGGAAGATAAAACTGTCATGGACAGACCACTACCACGTAAGTAATGGTCATGTTGGCATCACATATGACCTGGACATTCATTGAATATGTGTGCTTTCTGTTTTGTTAAACGTGTTCGTGGATTGAAGATGGGGCTGTTTGCATGTGGGTGCGATGAATGGCTCCAATTACGTTCTGAAAGTTTAATTTCAGCTATCGTAGTGGGGAAATGTATATTGACCAGTGCCCCGTAGCAATGCGTCGAGTATGCGCTTCCTGGTTAAGACGTGCTTTTATGAGGTTGAGAATTAGCGCGCAAATCATAGACGTGCGTTCGCCAGGCAGTTTAGTAAATTCCACGCAATACATCATTAGGCGCACTCCTCCCATCAAAGTGCGCTTCACGCCTACGTTACCACCCACGTCTCCGTGCCATCCCACCTGTTGGCAGGTACACACCCTCAAAGCGTTAATATGTGCCCCCTTAGTAAATACCGTTTTATGTTCATGACCGCTATTTTACGCCAGAAATGGGCGCAATCCTGTTAGTTAATCAGGCCCTGAATGAGCAATTGATATAATGTGCTCTGGCGCTACATACACACCAGGTGACCCAATTACCGTAGGCATCCGCATAGGTGCACACACCACGGCACAATTCTTACCATCACCAACACCTGTGCGCCCCAATTACCATACACACCCACATTCACGCAACACAGAGAAAAAACGTCATTCTGACCTCAACACCAACCACTGCGTGTGGTGAGAGAACGAAGCGAGGAACATTGAGGAGACATTGCAGCCTTTGAAGACAAGGCCAACATATAAGAGAAACTACACTATGGACCATATCTCATCATTTCTCCCTCTCTCTCTCCATCGTGCGTGTTGTGTGTGCTCGAGGTCTGTTGCGGATAGTAAACCGACACCCTTTCCATCAGACCGACATTTCATGGTGTTCTTTGCTGAAATCACGCAACCGGAACTTACTACTTACAACTAACCGAAACTAACACCAGAGCCAGTACCGGTCCTTCCTACAGGCCACCTAGAGTGCGTCCCAGAGAGGGCCCAGCAAAAGGTTTTATGCCCACCTTATATATCTTGTGGGATATTTTAATATGAGTCAGATGTAATGTTAGATAATTAATTTAATTAGTTTAAGGGTTAATCACACACACAAGACGATTTCAAATGAGGAAAAATGGGTGGGTCATTAGATTCAGGTTAGAGCTTTCTGATTGGGTGGAGTCAGGTTAGAGGCACGCCTTTGATTGGTAACAGGGTCAGCCAGTCAGGGCTGTAGTCGGAGTGTTAGGTTAGGTTTTTAATATGTGAGCGCGGGTTTATTTTGTCAGAAACTTTTCCGGGAATTTCTCTTATTATAGTTTAACACCTGCAATAAATCTGTACTGAGATCCACCATCTACTGTTTGACTTCTGCTTAAATGGGACCGCGTGTGTGTATATTTTAGACAATCTCCAAACAATATTTTGGCATTGATTAATCATTCAGTGAGGTTGTCATTAATTTAACATAAGGGGAAAATGAGCCAAAAATATAAAGAGGTAGGGGTACCACCTCAGTGTTGTCAGAACATGCTAGCGCATTGATGGGTATGGGTCGAGTGTGTGTCGAAGAGAGTGTCAAGGAAAAACACTAGGAAGATCTTTGAAGAGGCAAAAGCCGTCTGGGGCGCAATACAAAAAGAGAAGAAAGGGCAAAGAGAAACATGCCAAGGAGAAAGTTATGCAACTTTGATTGCATTGTCAACTTTAGCGAATGGATCATAATGTCATGTAATCTTGCTAGTTAGCTAGCCAGTGAAGGGGTGTGACGTTCCTTATTGCAATTCAAGTGCAAGATCAGCTGTACCGCATTTTGCATCATTTAAGTTGTGTCATGAAATTGAAATTTGAGTAATAATAACATTAGTGTTGGTGTAGCGAGCTAGCCAGTTTAATCAGGCCTGATTCAAACATGCAAAGCAGCTCACAGAATTATATCCCAACGTGTGTATTGCTCTGCGGATCGGTGCAACACTACCAGTAACAGTAGATTCAGCCAAGAGGAGTTTTTCTAAATTAAAACTGTTGAAAATGTCCTTTAGGTTAACAATTGCTCAAGAACTCCTAAATGGTCGGGCTGTAATCAGTATTAACCATGAGGTTGGTGGTCAGATTTCATACGATGATGTGATTGATGTCTTTGCAGCGAGGAAGGCCAGAAGGCTTGCACTGTAACCCTTGAAGTGTGATAGGGAGTGGAATGTAAATAGTTCTCGAGACAAATTTAATTTGAACTATTTAATTATTTGTGTGTTTATTGAGCCTATTATATTTTGCTTATTTAAAAATATCATTCCAATAAATCATTTGAATTGAAAGCAAATGTGCATTTATTATTTTATTGTTTGTTATTAGTGTGCTTGCCCGAAGGGAAGCACAGTATTGTTGTCAAGTTTTCTTTCTTTATTTATTCTCCCCGTTTTTCTTGCAGCTAACTACGCCTCGCCCGATTGAGATAGAGAAGCCATTCAAACACCGAAACGTCCGGCCCGACTCTTTTTCATCACCTTTTTTCCCCATAGACTTGCATGGCAGAACTCTGTGCCATTATGACATCATAATGGTGTCCTTAAACTGGCTTGCACCTGTGCTTCACTGACACCTCTCACTGACACCTGCGCCAAGGCTCCTCTTGTCTCTGTCCCTCTCCATTCAACTGTATAAAGCGGGGTTCACACTAGACTTTTTTTTTTTTTTTAAACGCAGCTCTCAGCGACTTTTGAGCTCTTCAGAATTCATGGATATCATGTTACGTCACTGTCTTTTAAGCACCGCGATATTTGTGTCTGATGCAAACACATTACGGTCATAACCTACGGTCACAACTCAAAGAAAGTTAAAAACGCTAGGGGATATGTTGTGCTGTTGAATGTGACAACCTAGATATACAATTACTAAAGATTTAGGGAATGACTGACCTGTTAAGTGAAATGCAGCACGTTGATACAGTCATAGTAATGGCTGTGTATTATCAAAGCTATATAGCTACTATCTTGAGCTAGCTACAGTGCTAGCAGTAATAGCTAGCGAGTTGTTTACGTTCACAACCCACAGACAGTTCAAAAGGCCCGGGATATGTTGTGCTGTTGAATGCGACAACAGTCACCAAAGAAAGCCTAGATATACAATTGATACAATCGTGAATAGTCGCTGTGTCTTAGCACTGTACTGAGCAAGCTAAAGTGATAAAAGCTAGCAAGCTATTTAGCCTTCACACAGGGCTTGGCTACAACTCGTTAGCGAATATTGGCACTCTTGCCTGCTCAGAAGAGTTTCTGTACGCTTGAAATCTACGGTTTATGGGGATGGATTATGTACAACATAAATGTCAATGTCGGCAGATGCTTTGCAAAAACACAGTTACATTTCGTGAGCGGACAAGACACTTTATTTCTGTTCGAGATACACGAGGTGGCTACAGTGGAGGCGGTGGCAGAAGATCGTAAATGTAAGTATCAGCGGTAATTAAACACGGTACTGATATTAAATGTAGTACTAACATGCCATTCTCAGATTAATGCAAGTGATATGACATTGTGGAGTTAACGATACCGACAGTTGGCATACCCAGCTAGGTAGCATTAGATACCATTGGATCTTATCAATTATGCTAAACTAGCTGGATTAACAATGGATGTCCTTCCCTTACCCTTTCAATCATCTTTGTGTGTTTTGTTTTTGTCGTGGTAATTTCACGTGTCAGATGAGGAAGAAAAGTATTAACAGTCTGAGTAATGTAACCAAATTTGAAGCATCGATACATTTCACAGCATTTCATATGGAGGATATGTGGTTGATTTAACTCTAAGGCCAGCTAGGCATAGTAGTTGTATTGTGCCATCACATCATTTGAATTTTCAAAATGTAGACTCATTGATTAACACGACCTTTGGAGGAATAATTACACCCCATAAGAGATAATGGCACTTGGAGCCTATTTAAAGACTTCTCCAAGCTAAATTTAACAAACTAGACCCTTTCACAATAAACAAGCAAACAAACAAACAAAAACAGAACAACAAAGATACCCTCATATGTCTAAACGTCAGTGGAGCCAAAATATAATGGTTGAGCTTGGTTGCTTGCTAAAATATATTGGTTGAAAACAAAAAGGTGTCACTCAGTGGCGGCGCCAGAGATTTTTTTCTGGTGGTGCTATGGGGGTGCTCGGCGTTTTACTGAGGGTGCTATGAAATTAGGGTGATAGCATATGAGTCTCATTTTTCTCTACTACAATACCTCCCCACCATATCGTCACATATGTTTACACGTTTGATCTCTAACGCGTCTTTGGGGTACATAAAAAGCGCCATTCAAATCGATCGTATTATTATTATCATTATGCTACTTCTGACGGACGCGCACAAAGCCGCGTTCATCTCTGACGGTCAAAATGGATGCAGCATGTTATAGATAACGTAATCCCAAATACTTCACTTACTTCAGTGTGTGGATTAAAGTTTGCGCCAGATGACTACCAGGGCACCACTACCATGTGCGACAAATGAAACTAAACATACCAAGTTCAATACACTTCTAACTAAAGACGGCAGATTAGAATATCAGATAGACTTAACTTAAACAGGCAAAGAGTCAGAAATGCTTTCAAAAAGTGTATATTATTTTAGGTCACAATCAATAAAAACATGAATGAAACCAAACAGTAGGCACTCAAAACCACAATAATAAGAGATCAAAAAGTGCACACAAAACTATGCTTAAAACATCCCTTAATTGTTTCCTAATCATTTCTGCCATTACATTGATGATCTCATTCTGCAAGTCATGGTGCACATACTTTGCATTTGACGGGTTGTTATCTAACTTTTTCTGAACGGTTTTATCAAATTTTCCAATTACAGATAGCACCTCGCGGAAATTACCCCTGTTTGCTGAATCCTCATCTTCAATGTGGCCTCACTGTGAGATCCCCTGACAAGCAGTGTAGCGCAAGCTTTCCACAACATTTTTGTAATATTGGTCTTTTCGGACCATCCTGGGCGTTCATGCTTAAAAGTCACCCAGGGTGCTAGCAGCATGGCTAGCAGCGCCCTCAGTAGAGGTGAAGGGTTGACTTGGACCAGGACGTTCCTCTTCAGAATCAGAATCCAATACCTCTTGCATTTTTTCTTCCTCTTGAACATCTTCTTCAACTCGAGGAAATTTGCGGATCAAATACCGATCCATTTTCGTGATTTTGTGAACGCTTGACTTAGAATTGACCGATCGCGAGGATTACTGTTACTTAGCCTACTACTCATTGAACAATCACGTTCACGCGCAACGTGTCTGTGTCGTGCTACGTGAACAATCTGTTAATTTCAATCTGTTATTTTCTTTTGTGATTAAAATATTATTATCACACAATACATTTTATTAAGAACTCAGAATGAAATTAAATAACAATAATAGGCCTAAATAAACCATTATATACTTGGGGGTGCTATGGGGGTGCTATGGCCAATCTAGGGGGTGCTCTAGCACCCCCTAGCCCCCCCCTGGCGCCGCCACTGGTGTCACTGCAGATGGTTACACTGGAAGGCTGGCAGATTCATCCTACAACCTGCATTCAACGTTGTACTGAACACAGAAAACACAGTACCGCAACAGAGCAAGCAACAGAGCAAGCACACTCTTGCAATTCGTTCACGAAACGCATTCTAGATATTATTGTTTGTAAGATCATTGGGTGCTGACGCCACTTAGTCTGCATATGTGTAAGAGCATGTTTGGGTCAGAGGTGATAAGAAGGGTCAAACTGTGCTTCTTTTGACCTTGTGCAAAACTGACAGCCTTGCATGACAGAAAGCATAGTACGATGACCACGGAAGTCAGAGACCCACCACGTGGTTATCCCTGATGACAAAGTGTTTTGGTGTCAAAGAATGCTAACTTCTTTCTATATAAACCTCGTGTGGTTTGGCTTCTCTCTTGTATTATTAGTTGTTAACATTAGTACTGTTATTTTGTATTCTGACCTTCCTTTTTCTGTACACTGTACCTTATGAGCTATGTACCATGTATGTTCATAAATAAAAAAAATAAATGTATTTGCAAAATAATATTTGTACCTGGATCCTTCCCCTGTGAAGTCTGGTCTGCGGCCTATGGATTTATCACTCCTCACAGACCAACTGGACGAACAGGAGTCTGTTCCGCTGGTTGTGGATGCATCACTCCTATCAGACATATTGGACAAAGGGAAGTCTGGTCTCTTCATGGCATTCCTGTGAGAGCAAGGCACATCATAACATTCATAAGATAAGAAAGAGGTTCCAAAGAGCAAATAATCGGTATATTAAAACAATAAAAGAGCAAATACAAAATCTAAAACAATTCTAATAGAAATAAAAGAATACCACTAGCCTAGTGAATCTGCTCCTCTGTGCAGTGAGGTGAGGGTTGACTTACTCTGTGACCTTCTCCTGTTCTTTACAATTCCATGGCGTGCCCTTTGACCTGTCACTCCTCACGGACATCTCACTGGACACAGGCAAAGGCAGCCTTTCTTTTTGTGTCCTATGACCACAAGACACAAAACGATTTTTGAGACTCTGGATTGGAATTATTTTTGGCGGGAATTGGTAGGGTGCTTCTAAACCAGACCACTAAAAAATGCTCTCACCCTTAATTAATCTGAAAGTTTGCCAATATGAGGTTACTTTGGAATTTAAAGCAGCAGTAAGGGGTTTTGTCAAAAACTAAGGAGATAATTACCTAAATGCCAAAGGCACAAAACTTTGCAAACATCACCAACAGCCCAGTTGGTACTAATTGGTTGCCAACATGCTAGCTGCCGTCTTTCGGTGATATTGATCGATGCCGTGCTGCTCACTCCCTCATCCTTTGAGAGCACCTCCTGACATGGGGGTAAAGGTGGAAACCATTAAGCACTGGTCAATTATTTGCAGATTTAACTGCAATATTTTCAATAACAAATGTCTACTCTGCTTCGAATACTAATCAAATTATTTCTTGTTTGTCTTGATCTTGCTCTGTCTAACCTTTGCCTCATTTCTGACAAAGAAACTCTTAGCATGGTCTCGAGCACCTTTGGGAGCTAACCTGTGCCTCATCAAATCACAACATCAATTATCAAAGCTATGCAGATGACACCCAGCTCTATTTTTCTGTAACACCCAACAACTACAGCTCTATTGATTGCTTTGTAAATTGCATTTCTGATATAAATGTATGGATGTGACAAAACTTTTTCCAGCTCAACCAAGATATGTAACCTCGGTTCCCTGAGCAGGTACCAGGTGTAACAGATGGGACATGACTCTTTCAGGGACCAATCAAAGCACTATATATTCACGCCGGAAGGCCGAAATGCGTCCAATCACCGACCTGAGCCCGCCCCTCAGGCGCCCTTAAGTAAGGCGGAGACGGTTCGCGGTTCATTTGCATCTCAATCCAGAGAGGCTGAAAAACACACATCACTACGTTCTTATCAGGCATCGCCTGCCTGCAGAGCGCCTTGTAGGAAACTAGGCTCTGCCGAATCTAACATATAGTACTTAATGAAAGTGTGGCGAGAGCTCCAGCTCGTAGCTTTACACATGTCTTCAACTGAGATGCTCTAGAGGGAGCACGATTGCGGCGGCCGTCATCATTCCCAAAAGTTTCTGGCAGCAAAGAGAGGTGACTCTGTGCCCCAGCTTGAACTGCTGTATGCATGCCCTGATGGCACTTATTCAGGCCTGAGACAGACTGACCTTCATTGAGGTAGAGCATAGTGTCATGCCTAGGAAATGAGCGGTTTGTTGTGGGCACCGCAGATTTCTTTGATATCTGGGATGAATCGGGACATGGAAATAAGCGTCCTTTAGATCTTTCATAATGAACCAGTCGCCTGGCTTTATGAACTGGACTAGACGGCGTGGAGTTAACATTTTCAACTTCAACGGCATCAGTGCTTGTTCAGTATACGTAGATCTAATATTGGCCGATAACTTCCGTCCTTTTGGGAACTAGGAAGTATCTGCTGAAGTAGCCATTGTTTGCCTCATCTAGGGGGACTACACTCCTGTTGTAGGAAAAGAACACGACCCTGATGCACCACTGATTGGACCACTCCTCTGAATCTCGCAGGAGGGCGTGCAAACTGCAGCGTGTAGCCAACTGAGATTGTTTTCAGTACCCATGGTGACGCTGCGCATGTGTGCCAACTTATATGACTTATGTTTGTAAAGGTTATGCTTGTGGAGACTGGCACACTGTGCTTGTCTGAAGGTTGCATGTGAGCAGCAGGCAGTCTTTTTGGCAGACAACTTCCCCTCCCTTCAATGGCAGGCGATCAGGTTCACTGGGACCTGTTCAGCCCCTCCCCACGGCAGGCAGCATCCTGGAGTGGAGCTGGGAGTAAACCTGGGCGTGACCAATCTGCCGACGTCTAGATCTGTGCCCCCTCCACTTGGGAAGGTGGGGCAAGATCTGGGGGCACACCATCACGTTGCTTGAATATGTGGGCATATGGGAGCTGTGGTGGATGCGTTAAGGGGGAATTTACACACGCTTGACTTAATGCTGCGCCTACAGGGGCAGTGTTAGTGACATGCAAGTGCTGTGTTTGTGAAAAACTGACACACCATGCTAAACATGAAGGTTACATGTTAGCAGAGGGCAGTCTTTTTCAGTGGTGGGTCTTTTTCAGTCTTTTTCTTTTTCAGCCCGAAATCCACATCTGGAATGGGCTGGTTGGAAAGCAGTGATGGAGCTTCACTGCCTCGTGGTGTGTTGTTACCAGGAGGGAGGGTGAAGGATTGGGATGGTGTAGCGGGGGGTGGATGCAGCAGTTTAAGCGGCTACCGGACTCACAGCTACCTGTTGCCGACGGTGTGCACTGCTCAGCTGGAAGAGTCTCTCCAGTTTGAGGAGGCCTCGGTTGTCTCGCATCCCTGCGGCCCAAGCATGCGTGGCATTCAGCCTGCCGAGGCACTGGAACGAAAGAAAAATCAGTACAGAACTAGTTCGATAACCTCACCAACGGTGACAGCCGTTGAAGGCAAGCTAGCTAGCAGTATAGTCAGTAGACTAGCCATCTAACGAGCTAAAAAGCTAGAACGAGTTTGTTTACTTTTCAAACGGTGATAGCCGTCAGGCAAAGCTAGGTCGCAGGGTAGTCAGTGGACTAGCCCTCTATCAAGCTAACAAGCTAGGTAGCTAACTTGAACTTTTAAGTCTATAAGCCTTGACTTGCGGCACTAAGCCAGTGTAGGTAGAAGACATAGTTAATGTACCTTCCCAATGGTGACAGCCGGTAGTTTGCGTGGTAGTCAGTGGACTATCCAGCTAATGAGATAACTTGGTAACTCTCGAGTCAAGCTGGAGTCAGGGCACACAGTCTAGACATGGCTGTAACGAGAGAAGGTTAGCACAAACGTTGCAGCACGTTGAATATCAAGAAGCTAGCAGGCTAGTCAGGAGTCTAGCCTGGGGGGGGGGGGGGGGGGGGGCTCTGCTGCCTCCATCTGCTTCCTGTTGTTCTTCTGCACTGCCATTGTTTCCTGCCCCCCTAACTGTGCTTGTATAACACCATGGACAATCTTTATCATTTAACTCTGCATAGGTTAAGGTTTTATTGGATGTAAAGAAGATACAACTTTTAAACAGCCAATCTGATGGAGACGTCAGTGCATTTCATGGTAAATTCACGTACAAGATAGCTTTACATGATATAAGCACAGCATGAGTTGGATTAATATTTAAAGTTATATTTAGCCAATTAGGTATCGCACAGAAGTGACTTTCTCACCACTTTGCTGACTTTTGAGACAGATCATTAAATTGAGTAGACCATTTGAGTAAAAACACATACACAGCGGCCCAGACAGGTCTGAATACACTGTTGTGTATCTTGCCACCCTTACTGTGCTTTTATGACTAAAAACTCCCCATGCACTAAGCCAGCCAACAGAACTAAACATCACCACAACAAAACATATAAAAATTCCCGATATCAATAAAACTGGACTACAGACAACGCATGTTGTACTGTGAAGGAAGGCATTTACAGATCCCGGTTACAGCATGTACCTCACCACCCTTGAAATCCTAACTAAAATCCAACCATAATAAACATAATTCATCAAAACTAGATGCGAATAAAATTCCCATACACCTGGCCAGGCAGCCCATCTCTCTCCCTCTCCTTCTATATCCTATTGCTCGTGCTTATATTGATACTGGTAAGTGGCCATATTACCTACTGTTAATTGCTTACCTAAATGTATCTTCTTATCTGTTTATCAAATTGATGTCTACTAACAAATGTTTATCTCTTATAGTGTGACCTTTGCTCACAAATGCTGATGGATATGGAAACATTGGGCATCATTCTCGAACATTTTCTTACATTTACATTTAGTAATTTAGCAGACGTTTTTGTCCAAAGTGACGTACAAGGGAGAGAACAATCAAGCTAAGAGCAATAAAAAAACTGGTGTAACAATAAATACTACTTTACATATGAAATATAAAAACAACCTAGAAAGGAAAAAGAAGTGCAGGAATGTAACTGCTGAAGTGCAAGTTAAGCACTAGTCAAGGTGCCAGTTAGGAAGGGAGGTGCTCTCTGAAGAGTTGGGTCTTCAAAAGCTTCTTGAAGGTAGAGAGGGACGCCCCTGCTCTGGTAGTACTAGGCAGTTTGTTCCACCAACGTGGAACTACAAATGAGAATAGTCTGGATTGCCGTGCTTGCACAGACGGCAGTGCCAAACGACGCTCACTAGATGAGCGCAGCGTCCTGGGTAGGGATGCACCGATCCGATATTTGTATCGGTATCGGTACAGATATTGAAGTCATTTCTAGATTGGGTATCGGTGACAATAAAAAATAAATAAAAAAAAAAAAAAGTTTTTTTTACATTTTTTTTTAAATATGTAGGTGGTCACACTATAGACTACATTTCACCACAGACTTCATTACCCAGAGTTCCCTTATCTTTTCAATTCCCTTATCTACTCTTCTCATGCTCTGTATGGTCACGGCAAAGGTGATAAAAACAATGACGCGTTTTCTCCATATAAACAGCGGCAAGCCTCAAATTCAGTCTCTCTCGTTTGGTCTTTCATCGAACTACCATTCAAAATAGAGATACCAAACCCTCTAAAGAATTCTTCATCAGGACAAAGGACGACACGACGAATCATAGCCTTCAGAACTTCTGATCAAAGTTCTAAACTATTTGAAATCGTTTAGTCGCAACCTGAGTTTATATCGATAGTACTATACACTGCAGCCCAGCAGTTTTGTTTGAATACGAGCGAGGCGACCGGCTCCCTTCTCATCAATTCAACGTCGACGAACATTCATCTCCTTCTCCACTGACGACCTCAAGGCCGTCCAAGGGCTTCATCTGACGAGAAGAAGCAGAAGGCCCCGGGACATTCCACGAAGCCTGTGTTCCGCGCTGCTCAACGGAAACCCGGCAGAAAACATCTTGGTCGCTACGCAAGAGCGATCGAAGTAAGGCTAAATATCTGGGCAGAATTTAGTTTTATATGTATGTTTTAATCTATGTGAGAAGTATTGTTATTTTGTTTCATTGAGATTTAAATGCAATCTTAAATTCACAATCTACACCGTCTTTGACCGTTTATAATCTTGCTTGGTTCTATTGCTTTTAATTAGATAGTGCACGCACGTCTCTCTCTCTCTCTTTTTCTAACTCCCTTTTGCATCACCACCTGAACGCACACACACGCACATCGTGATTTCAGTGTTGTGGAATATCTTGTGTTAAATTAAGGCCTAGCTTAGATTTAGTCCTTAAGACAAGAAATTCCTTTGTTAAACAGTATTTACTCTGCGCCCCTTCCCCCAACGAAGTTGGCGCGTAAGAAACAAAGAGCCCAGATTTCGGTCCCGCAGCCAAAGTTAATTTGTGTCTGCGCATCCTTCATATCACGCTCTTTAGCTGCTTATCACCTGTGCGCATGCGCATAGTCTCCCTCTCACTTCTCCCCATCTCTCCATTGAGCGCGCGAGCGCGTTAACTCGCAACTGCGCATACCCACACACGCACCCGCTCACACACGCACGCACCCTCTCTCTCTCACACACACACACACGCACACACACACACACAGACAGAGACGGGAAGCTAACGCCTCCTCCTCTGCATTCCGGAGACAATCTACCTTATCCCCAATTCCACTTTGTGCCTTACTCAATTGTTTTACTCCAGTGTTTAAGTGATTATACATGATTCATTATTGACCATTAATTACCTTTTGTTACTTTTAATAAATTGTTTACTTTTACTTAAACAATTGTCTTGCCTGTTATTGTTCCAATATTCCACTGAAAGCCATTTTACGCCAACCAGATACTCTTGATTGCCTTCACTTGTCTAGTTATCCATGAAGTGTTATAGACTTGTATTTTAATTGTAATACGTTAGTGTTGTAATATTATACTAAGACTGTAGCATAGTGGTACAGCTAGAGTTTTCATCATTATAGTAAATTAATTATTAAATATTAATTACTAAATTAATGATTATTAAATTTTATGAGACTGATTTAATTAAACTATTGTAACAACCCCGGTTTTACCTACATAATATGGTGCCCCGTGTGAGGATTGGTATTGTTGGCTTCAGTGATATTGTTGCAATAATAGATAAGAATCCAACCCCTGAGTAACTCCAGGACCCTAACAAGTCCATTGAAACTGCTAAGGCATAAATCAAATGTGGTTTTGAATTATAACAGTGTCGTGATACTAATTGTTCTAATACAAACTAATTATCTTAACAGTCCCTGTTCCATACGGTAAGTTAATTAGTGGGAGTCCATACTTGTGTTACCAGCAACCAGTTGGAGACACAAGTACCATTTGTTACCATAGCAACCTGTACCATCAGTTGTAATAGTTGTAACTAGAGAGAAACTAGCAATTTTCAAAGAACTGTAAAAATAACACGGTAGTTGTTTAGCCGTTGGTGTAAGTCACAGGTCAGAGGCCCTCTCCTGTGCACCTCCTTGTATGTTATCAAGCATAATATTGTTGTAGTTTACGTTGTAACTACGTGCATTAACTTGCATTAAAAGGGTTTGTTTAAGCGTCAGTGACCACGTCACTAGCTTGCCAGGTGTAGTTCCGTGCCCCAGACTAGGCAGACAGGATGAGCCAGGAAAACCTACACGTGACAGCAGCCGAGGGTTACTCCTCGTCTGTGAGCCCCAACCAACTGTTTGATGTGGTTGCGGACCTCCTCAAAGTCACCCCTGGGGATAGGACGCTATATACGCATATGGGCCTAGAGTTGTGTCAGTCTAAGATTGAAAAACTAGTCAAACACATCCAGGACCCCCAAAGGGGTGCCCTGACCATTAAAGACGCTATAGGCGAACTGTTCCTGCTCCAGAACCAAATGTTCTGCCGGGAAATAGAAACTCTCCGCTTGGAAAACCAGGCTCTGAGTTCTAGTCATGACAAACTTGCCTGCCTGAACAGCCTGAGATTGCAGGAGGAGCAAGATCTCACCAATCAGGCACTGGCGGAAGGCCTCGCCAGAATTAAGGAAGAGGAACGGGCCAGCAGAGATGCTGCTAACGACCAGGTCCTGAAGGCAACCCGCGAAATGCGCGCCATGGCCCTAAAGGGGGTGAGAGCATCCCCCAGAGAGACAGAGGTAGAAGCAGAGCCGGCAAATAGGAGAGGAAGAGAGTCAGATTCTGACACATCGCATTACTTGGCCTCACACCAAGCAGCCCTCTCAGCCAAAACTAGGCGCACTGCTGTAGCCTCCTCTCACCACTCAGGTGGAGCTAGCTCACGCCCACCGACACCTGAAGTGCTCCTAAAGCATCAGGCTGTCAAGAAGGAAAAGGGAAAAGGGAAAGGTCACAAATTAGTTAAGTCTTCTCGCCGTAAACCCCCCTCCTCATCCTCATCCTCATCCTCTGATGACTCTGACGAGAGCAGCTTCTCCTTAGGGAAGTATTCGTCAAGTAGCTCAGAGAGTGATCGGCCCAGGAAGTCAAGGAAGTCAAAGAAATCACAGAGAGAGAGGTCCCCAGGTCCCCGCATGCGTCAGCTTGACTCTCTCGCTAAAGATATCGAGCGCTTTGACCCTAGTAGCAGTAACTCTAACATAGAGGACTACCTTAGAGAGATTAAGCACTCTCTAACTGACTTACCCCATGCCACATCCCGCGAGAAGCTGAAGTTAATCTGGAAAACAACCAGCAGAACTGTTCATGCTTTTATTGAGACACAGACCTCTCGTACCCGCAACAAATATTCTAAGCTGTGCAAGGTTTTGCGTGAGGAGTACTCCTCTTATACTGACGAGACACTGGCAACAATCAGTGCGCATCAGATTAAACAGCGAAGGAATGAACCCCCACGGGAATACTACACGCGTTTAAGACACGCGTACTTCCAAGGCAGTAGCGCCCCAGGCCTGGAAGACGATAAGGGTTTCAGATCCCTCTTCATTCATAACCTCCACCCATGTGTGCGCACCCATGTTGCACTAACATTCCAACAGGGTAAGCCTAAAATGAGGGAAATCAGGAAAAAGGCACAGATGACATGGGAGACTGTCGTGCGCCCGACAGACAAGCCAGATGAGGAGTCCAGAGTGCTCAGCATTCAACCCACAGCGGGTGACACTCTAGAGCTTGAGGGTAGTGAAGTGCCATCTGAGTGGCCAAACCAAAAGGGTGCCACTCAAAACCGCCTTCCCCAAAACCACCACCAGGGTGGGGGAAAGAGCTGGCAAAATAGCCACTCCCAAAAGTTTAATGGCCAACCAAGAAACGACCTGAACTCATCGAATGGCCACTACCAACGCCAAGAATAGCCTTTCCAAGGCAAGGGTAACCGCCAACAGGGCCGTTATCCTTGTGATTCTAAACAGGGCCGTTTCCCTAAGAAATCCCATGACAGGTTCAACCATGGACCTCAGCATGGCCGCAGGGATATGGAATCAGAATCAGGAAAACTGGCAGAGGAACATATGAAGTCAGAACTCAAGTCTTTTAGAGCAGCCCTGGCAAGCATGCAAAAGCAAATAGACGTGTCTTTACCCAGAGCTACAATGGAGACTAGCCAAGCTAACAGGGCTGAAGAGAGTTCCCCATGGAAATGACTAGACCGTGATCCCTCTCCCCCGCCAGCACCGGTTTACCTAGTGGGCTGGGGAGAAAACCCAGAGAAGGCGTTGAACGCCCACCAGAGACCTGAGCCTCCTCAGGCGGTGGGGACTAACACCTATAGGCCGCCTCTCTTGCAGTTTTTGGGTGATCTGATCCGGAAAGGTAATGCCAAGCGCATTTACACTCTAGTACTTGTTGAGGGTAGTTTAAACATCCAAGCTCTACTCGACACTGGGTCTGAGATTAGCCTCATGAGTGCAGATACTTTTGCTGAAGTCACCCGAGCAATGCTTCTTCTAGGCAAACAACTTGTAACTAGAACCTGTGACCTCAACATTGTAAGCTTCACTCAGAACAAGGCTCCGATCAAAAGCCACCCCTGTCTTCCCTTTGTGCAGGAAAGCCACCGCTTTCTTTCTGTCGACCAACCAAAGAACACAATCAAGGCTGATGGTGTCTGCGACTTATCTTTCCATGACTTTGAATTGACCATTCCCGTGATCGGCGAACTGCCACCTTCCTTGGTTAAACCAGGAAGCTTTGAACAATCATTGTTCACATTCCCTGACAAAATGATCCTCATAGCTCCACACGAGACACTGTGCAATGAGCAAATCTGCAGTGCCAACCCAGATACTGAAAGAGATATGATTGTCTATGCCCTTGCTGTCCCTCCTGAAAGTTCAGCGTCATCACAAGATGACATAGACTCCTCACTAGGTGAGCCATATCCTGGGTTTGAAAGTGAAGTCCAGCAACAGCTGAAAAAGGCTGATGCTCTAACTTTGGATGCACAAAGAAAACAGCTCCGCGAGCTCTTCTATGACTTCCAACACATCTGGTCCCGGAACGCCAATGACTGTGGTGTAACAGAACTCCACACTATGCGAATCCCTACAGATCCAAGTACGCCACCCACGTTTGTGTGTCAATATAAGATTCCCCTAGGAGCTTATGAGTCCATTCAGGAAACTCTGGACATCTTACTGGAGAAACAGAGCATCAGAGAATGCAACTCCACGTATAACTCACCCTTGTGGCCAGTGTTGAAGCCAAATGGCAAATGCCGCCTGACTATCGATTACAGGCAGCTAAACGAACGAGCCAGAGGATGTTAGCGTACACAGCACACCAGTATGGGTCCATATCAACCAGATCAAGCCTTTGAGCCATTCTCACTCCAAAGGGGGGTGGATAGATCGGAACCATCTAAGTCCCCTTTAACCCTGCATGCCTTAGATAAACTGTCAGCAATTGTGCAATCAGATATCACCTATGTACGTGTAGTTAGAGATCTAATGCAAGACCTGTTAAGAGAGGTTAGCAGCTCGGTGAATAGCTTGAGTGGTGGGAAAATCCCTCCTTACCTCATTCCCCTTGACATGGTCGAAAACATACTAAAATCCACTACCACTACATA
The DNA here is from genome assembly GCF_963457725.1 of Sprattus sprattus. Classification (NCBI taxonomy): domain Eukaryota; kingdom Metazoa; phylum Chordata; class Actinopteri; order Clupeiformes; family Clupeidae; genus Sprattus; species Sprattus sprattus. Next base: position 70,720,367 of record NC_137920.1, read on the forward strand.
CTACTAACGTGTATATTTCACAAGTACATTTGGCATATAGTCTTGGCAGTGCTATTCCTATTTTTGTAAATCCTCAGAAGCTGGAAATAGGATTCATCCTTAACCTACCCATCATTGAAAATCAAAACATTTTCAGGCTGAAAACGGTCCTGAACGTAGGTTTCTGGAAGGATAACATCCACATCCACATCAAAACACCACCCATGTTAGCTTACCACGATGACAACCCCTCTTTCAACCTTATCCCTAACCTAAATATGTGCACCTCCACCAAAGACATTCACTGGGTCTGCCCAAGCAGCCCATTCATTAGAGACACAACCGATCACCTTTGTGGGCTGAGAGCTAACTCGCCTGAACAAAAATGTGTAGGTAGTATGTCTGTCAAAGATGAGGGCACTGAAACTAGGATAGAAAGAGCAGGCAATCGATGGGTCGTTAACACTCCCAGCACTGAGATCCCGATGTCTTATGATCGGCATGACACAGTCACTAGGATGAAAATCCCCAATCAAACTGTGTTCATCACTGTCCCACAGGGAGCCACTATACACATAAACGACATTGCACTACATTATCTCAACCCCGATAGGTATGGCACTGAGATCGAAATGATTGATGCATTTCGAGGTCATAACTTCAGCATTGGTGACACCCTTCAACAGCAGCTTCTGGCTGAAGGGACCAAAATGGTAAAGTTCAGTCTAGAACCAACTGGACTGAAAGCCATATTTTCTCACCATGTAGTCGGACAGTCACCTGATTTACACCCCATTAGTCTGGTGGCCTTGGTACTCCTCCTCAGTGGCTGGATCATCACGGCAGGCATTGCATACATGCTACACAAACATATCCAAACACTACACGCAAAACTTGACTCCGTAGTCAACATTCCAACCAGTTTCCAGCGCGGTGGGGCTCAGACCTCCCTCCTACCGAAAGCCGCCACTAACTTTCCAAAGGAATAGGCTTGTTAACCCTCAAAGCTAACACCCTTCTTTCCTTTCCTTGCGTTTTTTTCCAAGTGTGTTTTAAGTTTGAAATGTTTGAATGTAGTGTTAGAAATGTCTTAGCAACCTAAGTTAGAAATGCCATCTGCCCAGATGTTAAAGCCTTTGTGCTGCCCAGATATCAAAAGCCTGTTTACGAACTGTTTATGCCTCCAGGAATAAGAGACTCTGATGAACTATGGAGTAATGGACCATGCACATTTCCGTGCTCTGATGGATTAACGGACTCTGCAGCTTTCTGTTGCTCTCATGGGCTATGAAGGAATCCCAGCCATGAGACCAAAAAGGGGGATGTAGGTGGTCACACTATAGACTACATTTCACCACAGACTTCATTACCCAGAGTTCCCTTATCTTTTCAATTCCCTTATCTACTCTTCTCATGCTCTGTATGGTCACGGCAAAGGTGATAAAAACAATGACGCGTTTTCTCCATATAAACAGCGGCAAGCCTCAAATTCAGTCTCTCTCGTTTGGTCTTTCATCGAACTACCATTCAAAATAGAGATACCAAACCCTCTAAAGAATTCTTCATCAGGACAAAGGACGACACGACGAATCATAGCCTTCAGAACTTCTGATCAAAGTTCTAAACTATTTGAAATCGTTTAGTCGCAACCTGAGTTTATATCGATAGTACTATACACTGCAGCCCAGCAGTTTTGTTTGAATACGAGCGAGGCGACCGGCTCCCTTCTCATCAATTCAACGTCGACGAACATTCATCTCCTTCTCCACTGACGACCTCAAGGCCGTCCAAGGGCTTCCTCTGACGAGAAGAAGCAGAAGGCCCCGGGACATTCCACGAAGCCTGTGTTCCGCGCTGCTCAACGGAAACCCGGCAGAAAACATCTTGGTCGCTACGCAAGAGCGATCGAAGTAAGGCTAAATATCTGGGCAGAATTTAGTTTTATATGTATGTTTTAATCTATGTGAGAAGTATTGTTATTTTGTTTCATTGAGATTTAAATGCAATCTTAAATTCACAATCTACACCGTCTTTGACCGTTTATAATCTTGCTTGGTTCTATTGCTTTTAATTAGATAGTGCACGCACGTCTCTCTCTCTCTCTTTTTCTAACTCCCTTTTGCATCACCACCTGAACGCACACACACGCACATCGTGATTTCAGTGTTGTGGAATATCTTGTGTTAAATTAAGGCCTAGCTTAGATTTAGTCCTTAAGACAAGAAATTCCTTTGTTAAACAGTATTTACTCTGCGCCCCTTCCCCCAACGAAGTTGGCGCGTAAGAAACAAAGAGCCCAGATTTCGGTCCCGCAGCCAAAGTTAATTTGTGTCTGCGCATCCTTCATATCACGCTCTTTAGCTGCTTATCACCTGTGCGCATGCGCATAGTCTCCCTCTCACTTCTCCCCATCTCTCCATTGAGCGCGCGACCGCGTTAACTCGCAACTGCGCATACCCACACACGCACCCGCTCACACACGCACGCACCCTCTCTCTCTCACACGCACACACACACACACAGACAGAGACGGGAAGCTAACGCCTCCTCCTCTGCATTCCGGAGACAATCTACCTTATCCCCAATTCCACTTTGTGCCTTACTCAATTGTTTTACTCCAGTGTTTAAGTGATTATACCTGATTCATTATTAACCATTAATTACCTTTTGTTACTTTTAATAAATTGTTTACTTTTACTTAAACAATTGTCTTGCCTGTTATTGTTCCAATATTCCACTGAAAGCCATTTTACGCCAACCAGATACTCTTGATTGCCTTCACTTGTCTAGTTATCCATGAAGTGTTATAGACTTGTATTTTAATTGTAATACGTTAGTGTTGTAATATTATACTAAGACTGTAGCATAGTGGTACAGCTAGAGTTTTCATCATTATAGTAAATGAATTATTAAATATTAATTACTAAATTAATGATTATTAAATTTTATGAGACTGATTTAATTAAACTATTGTAACAACCCCGGTTTTACCTACAAATATGTTTATGTATATAGGTAGTGTATTATGAGTGCACGTTGCTATTAGTAGCGATAAGCATGCTTAGCGGAGATTTAATTATGTACTGATGTTGATTGGCTGTAATAAAGATGGGTTCATCCTGTTAAGTAATTGTTATCGTGTAGCAATAACTCATGTTAAAGTAATTCAGTGCAGTGCTAATTAGTCCCCATTCTCATTGCAGACACACACATAGGATCACATGCATCGTCATGTAATGGAAAATGATGAATGCACATTAAAGGGAGATAAAGAATACTGCTTTGGTAATCGTGGGTCTTTTAACAGCCTAGAACCAGCAAATACATTAACAGGTCACCATGCTGAGCCTCTACAATGTAACGTTAAAGTTGACGCTAGTGGATATATGATTGCTAACTAATATGAACACTAGCGCTAGTTAGAACGTACATTATTTGTGATTATTTTAAGCCTATGTTATGAATTGATAGTGATGACTAGACATGATGTTAAGTAGCAAATGAGCAAAAAATGCACCAAGATCTCATGTCATGCACTCCTCATTTCTTCCTCGCACGTGTGGTCACACACACACACAGTAACCATATTTTTGCGCTGTTTTTTTATATCGGTATCGGATCGGTATCGGCCGATACTAGACCTCAGATATCGGTATCGGTATCGGAGGTGAAAAAAGCGGATCGGTGCATCCCTAGTCCTGGGTGTAACATTTGCCCTTCTTAAGTGTCTTCTTAAATATTTTCTTACAAACTTCATCGCAAATGGAGCCCTTCTGCTGGTGAAGGTTAATCTTCACTGCCCCACTCAGGCGAAGCGTACAGGCTTAGGGGCGAAACGCTGGTGACCCTGAGATACCTGCTGAGGATGCAGAAGGGTTTCCAACAATGCGAATGCTCTGACCACACTGCCATCAAGGATTACGCTGTAACACCGAATCGTAGCTCCTGCAGTTTTCTGCTTGTAGCAAAGCATCTCTGATGTTTACTTCACCTGGCTGTATTCATGAACGCCTGTAAATGTGTTCTTAAACCGCCAAAGAGTTCTTAGCTGTAAACTGATTCTGAAATTTAGTTTAGTGCTTATTTATTATTCACTGCAGTGTTCGTGTAGTGCTTTTATTTATTTTTAAGACATCGCGATGCTCAGTAGAATCATGATTATACATGTAAAATGTAATTGTTAATGAAACAAATATTCTCATATTTATTATTATTATTATTATTATTATTATTATTATTATTATAATTATTTAAATCCAAGGATGTCTGTAGAATTGAATTGAAAAAATCCAGCCCTTAAGAACATGGTTGCACTCCAATCTGGGCTATATACGACTGATTTTCAGCGTTGAATGAAATCCAGATAAGAAAACTTTCATGAATTCCAGAACTGTTCCGGGAACTTCATAAGTGGAGTTAAGAAGAAATTTAAGTTAAGAAATTTCTTCTTAACTGCTTTTGAGAATGAGGTAAATTGCTCTTCATCTCCATATCCATCAAGTACACCTACGCATATTGGCAGCCAAACTCTACCCACTCACTTTGTTTTCTCTTTGCTGTGTCTCTCCACCCAATCTACTTATAGAAACCCTCAGCCCACATGTACCCCCCACTATACTGTCATACACTTATTCTACCCCATAGTCTATGCTAGCCTTTTCCTGCAATGTATATAAAAGCCACAATCGACATGTTTTTCTGCTCCTTCTCTACTAACCCTTGTAAAAGTAATACCCACTAAGCTGTTTTGTATGTATCATATGTATACCATATGATGTTTGTGAGTATTATGTACATTCCCTACATGTATGCTGTGTACATCTACCACTTGTTCCCCTTTCACCACAGATCGCAGTTTTTTCCCGTTCTTGTACGAATCTCTGATGGTCGAGTTGATGGTTGGACTGGTTCCTCCAATGGGATGCTCAGGTTCACAAACCTATTGGTTTTGGCACACATAATAAAATCAAGTTAAAATCTGGATACTTCTACTTGCTATCTACCAACATGGGCATAGGTAAGCTTCTCTGAAGGAGTCATGCATTACCTTATCTATGTTGCTTACTCCTTCACATATTTTCAATCCTTGAGGTTGCAGAGGCCATAATATCCACTCACCAGGTCATTACCCTCACTGTGTAACAACCATAAAATAGTATTCATTTACAGATTTCTCACAGTTTATAACGTATATCTTGGACCTTCAGCACAGGTTGAAATTGCAACATAAATTTAACAAAAAATCAAGTTGCAATAGTGAACTAGAAAATGCATTTCCTGAAGGAAAAACCAGTACATGAAATGCAAAAGTTAAGAAAGGAATAACAAAAGGTAGAAGAGTGAAAGAAGAAAAGAAGAAAGAAAGAAGAGTGAAAGAAGGAAAGAAGAGTGAAAGAAGGAAAGAACAGTGAAGAAGGAAAGGAGAGTAGAAGAATGAAAGGAGACTGGAAGAAGGAAAGAAGAGTTGAAGAAGAAAAGAAAGAAGAATGAAAGAAGGAAAGCAGTGTTGAAGAAGGAAAGAAGAGGGGAAGAAGGAAAAAGGAGGGGAAGAAGGAAAGAAGAGTAGAAGAAGGAAAGAAAGAAGAGTGAAAGGAAAGGAGAAATGAAAGAAGAGTGAAAGAAGAAAAGAAAGAAGAGTCAAAGAAGGAAAGAAAAATAGAAAGAAGAGTGAAAAAAGAAAAGAAAGAAGAGTGAAAGAAGAAAAGAAGAGTGAACAATAGTGGCTCCGGATAAAGACAGTAAAGAGAGAGTGAAGAGTGAAAATATTGAAAGAAGAAAAGAAAATGGAGTGAAGCAGAGAGATGGAGGGTGAGAGAAAGTAGAGTGAGAGGAATATAGAGAAAGATGGAGTCTCTTTATATTCCTAGTTATACAGTTGAATGGAGAGGGACAGAGAGAAGAGGAGCCTTGGAACCTTGGTGCAGGTGTCAGTGAAGCACAGGTGCAAGCCAGTTTAAAGACCCTATTATGATGTCATAATGGCCCAATGTAAGTCAATGGAAAAAATGTATATTCGTTTTCTTTAATATCTTAAAAAGTATAAAGTTTAGAGAAGTGAAAATACATAGCATAAGTGTCCTTTACAAGACCTACACGACAAAGTTTGAACGAAGTTTCTAAGTTAAGCGGTTCGAGCTGAATTAATCACAGAAAAAGGTACGAAGAAGAATAAGAAGAAGAAGAAGAAGAAGAAGAGGAAGAAGTCTAGGAAAAACAATACAGGGCATTTCATGCACTGTAAAAAGTATGTTTTAGACTAAGCTTCTTGCCAAACAGGTGTAATGTAATAAGAGAATGTTGGACGGCCTGTAATATGAAATGTTCTAAAGAGTAAATGTTCCGTTTTTTTTTTTTTAGTAGGCCTTCTTGCGGTATCCTAAAGCATACATAACCTTGAAGTCCTACGCCTACGCAACCATGAAGCAAAAATGTCCACAACAATTTCAATAACAATTTCTACTCGAATGTCAGTGTCAACAATTTCCACTTCAATTTGAGGAATTTAAGAATTGAAATTGCCTGGGGCACCTGAACGTTTACACAAATCTCATTAAGTAATCTAATCCAGTTTTTATTAGGTAAAATATCGTCTACACACATAACTTTTCTACAGTAGGCTATATAGACAAGTTCTTACACATTTGTCAAATTTTGGTCTGCGCTGTAGCTTTCTGGCTCAATTTATTGAAAAAGAAAGCAAAATGTTATAAGAAAAACCTGACTGCCAAACTCACCTTGCGACATTCCCCCTCAGTATGAGGATAACGAGGGAGTGAGTGATAGGAAAATAAAAAGGGTACTGAAATCACATGACGTTATTGCTGACACCTTTACACAATAGACAGTAAAAGAAGCTTAACACCTTACCACTAGATGGTGATGTAGGATTGAAGTATTTGTGGACGGTGAGACACTGGTTTCTCTAGCTTTCAAGGATTTTCAGTGTTTTTCCAGTTGGGTCATTTTATCTAATATGTAAATGTATGCACTTAATAATATAAGTGCTAATGTCATTATCCTTTATTCTAATTCCAGACTGCAGTGCATTTTGTTATTAGGCTAATCCAAACTATCTTTCCTTATTGTCCCAGATAGTAATTACACAATTTCAAAAACGTACCTATTCTGGTTGTCCAAAAAAACCCGCTTTAAATGTGCAGAGTATGAATGTACTTCTTTCACCAGTTTTTTCCCGGTCTTGTATGAATCTCTGAGGGGTGGACCGGTTTCTCCCATGGGATCCTCAGGTTCACAAACCTATTGGTTTGGCACACATTATGAAATCAAGTTAAAATCTGGATGAGATACATCTAAATGCTATCTACCAACATGGGCATAGGTCAGCTTATTTGAAGGAGTCATGCATTACCTTATCTATGTTGCTTAAGCCTTCACATATTTTCCATCCTTGAGGTTGCAGAGGCCATAATATCCACACACCAGGTCATTACCCTCACTGTGTTACAACCATAAAATGGTATTCATTTACAGATTTATCACAGTTTATTACTTATAGCTTGGACCTGAACCACAGGTTGAAATTGCAACATAAATTTCATAAAAAAATGAAGTTGCAATATTGAAAAAGTGTGTTTTAAACTGAGCAGCTTGCCAAACAGGTGCAGTGTATTTAGAGAATGTTGGACGGCCTTCCTGACTCTGAGAAATCCCTGTTGGATGACCTCATTGAGTAACCTCAAGCACTGATTTAGGCTGAGTGATAGAAAAATAAAAAGGGTACTGAAATCACGTGATTGCTGACACCTTTACACCATAGACAGTAAAAGAAGCTTCACACCTTTCCACTTTCCATTTCAACATAGGCATCAGTTAAGCTGTGTCCCCACCACTTTTTGCAGTCACTAATTTCATCCCCACCACACTTACGGTCTCCTGAGTGAGTGTGGGAACCTCTCCTCTGCATGGATGATGGCATAGGAGGGCATTGCAGCACGACATCAGTCATTCAGGCCTATGCAGCTGGCATGAAAAGTGACAGTAGATAATATTTACAGATAATCTTTTACTTAGCTGGCTGCATCCTTAGGAAAAGAAAAGGCAGACAAGTTCTTGTTATTGCAGCCTATTGCTGAACAAATTCTGGGCATTTTAACACTTAACAGCTGCGGTAGACATTGAATGCTTGAACCTTATGTTACCACTCGTTTTTATCAGCTAGCTTAATATTTAAGCCATCTCTGGTTCAGCTCAGCACCAAAGGTCACCAACAGAGAGACGAGAAACAGTATCAGTGTTTCTGAGTCAGAGATGAGTCTTGAACAAAGTTCATTTTCATTGTCGGCTTGCTGGACCCAACAGGTCACTTGCATCTACATAAAACACTTTCACACACATGCACATATTTTTACTTTCACACACACACACACACACACACTCCCATCTTTCCCCCTGTAGCCTCCCAACCCAAGCATAGTTTGTCCTGGCCTTAGATCTGTGTGAAGGGGGCTGTGGGCAGACCACCTGATAAAAGGTAACACACACACACAAACACATGAATTATTGATTATCTGGAAAAAAAGGAAATAAGTGGTCAGAATTGTGGTGATTTGTAGTATTCTACCTCAGACCACTAGGTGTCAGTAGCGTTACTCATATGGATTAGAGTAGCTACTACTATGGTAAGAGTTAGAACAACATGTGAATTGAACAAACATGGTTGTAATGTGATTCCCGTAATTGAAATACAAATAATATTAAAATACAGTTAATTATTGAATAGAACAAAACAAGAATTATTTTTATTTTCTTCAGATAATCAATAATTAAAAACTACTCATGAGATTATTTTTAAAAACATCACCAATTTACAGCACTTTTTAACAAGTGCCTAAAACCTTTAGTACAGTACTGTTGTCACATTATTATTTGAATGGGGTCATTGGCGAAACAGGGTTTCAATCAATGGGATGACAATCAGGTGTGAGATACGTGGTCCCTGCCTATTGAAAAAACATAAATCTGGGTCTTCACTATCAAAGTCTGGTGTTCACCACACAGCTTTGTGGAAGTGTGTCATGGCTCGATCAAAGAAGGGTCCCAGGGAGCTCAGAAAACAGGTTGGCATTGCTTACAAGGCAGGAACATTTTACAAAAACATATCTAAACAGTTTGGGCTCCACCAATCCACTGTCAGGCAGATAGTCTACAAATAAGGGAAATTCAGCACCATTGTTACTCTCCCCGGGAATTCCAGGAGGTCACAAAAAAAAACCAAGGTAACATCTAAGGATCTACAGGCCCCTATTGCGTTGGCTAATGTCAGTGTTAATGAGTCCACCATCAGGCAAACACTTGAACAAGCATGGTGTGTGCATGGGAGGATGGCAAGGAGAAAACCACTACTCTCCAAGAAGATCATTGCTGCCCGTCCAAAGTTGGTTTAAGACCACGTGGAAGAGTCAGAAGGTAATCTCCTCAACATGAAAAAGAGGGAAATCAAAGAGGGGGACCAGGCAGAGCGGAAGCGTGTACAGGGAGAGCTGAAGACCATGCTAAGAAAGGCAAAGGACTCATACAGAAGGAAGGTGGAGCAGAAGCTGCAGGAGAACAGCATGAGAGAAGTGTGGGATGGCATGAAAACCATCACAGGCTGCAAAAAGAGCAGCAGCACTGTTGAAGAGTGTGTGGTGAGGGCAGACCAGTTTAACCACTTCTACAAAAGGTTTGCCAACCCAGCTCTAGGTTTAAATCTAACTGTCCAACTGTCTAACACAGGGGTCCCCAAACTACGGCCCGCGGGCCGGCTACGGCCCGCCACGCCCCTTTGACCGGCCCTCCACCTCTCTGCACCTCACCATTTGAACTGGCCCAAAGAAGCAATCCTCGCAAAAAAAAAAAAAATAGTTTTTTTTTTTTTTTATAATTTTATTTTAGTTGACCTACTTGTTTTGTGAAATAATAACAGGACTCTCCAAACGAGGGCGGTAATCGCTGTTCATTCCGTCACCTGAGATTAGAACTCGAGGCCGTCAGTAGGGTATGTAGGCCTAGTGACTGTGAGCCAAAGAGTGGAGCTGTCAATCTGATCGCCAGCACCTCTATCACGCTTTAAAAGCAACGTTATCTAACGTTCTAATGGTTGACATCTGTTACATTTGCATCTTGTTTTTTTAACACTAAAATATATTTTTTATTAACCATTTATATTTTATATAATTATATATGTGTCTGTATTATTTATATGACGTATGTTCATGACTGAATTTCCGCTACCTGACAAGCTGATGGAAGTCATGCGCAGAGAATATCAGGCTACAGTTGAACAGCAGTGTAATGGCGTGCAGTAAAGTTAGGAAAATTGACAGAGATTGTCGGGTTTTTAAGGAACAATGGACCAAGGATTTTTTTTTTCCATGGAAAGGCAGTGCCATTTGTATTATATCTAAAGAAAATGTAGCCGTGTTTAAAGAATATAACCTTCGCCGCCATCACGAAACCCGCCACAAAGAGTATGCTAGCTTGAGTGGGCTGGCGAGAGATGATAAGGTTTGACGTCTGAAAGGCGGGCTAGCTGCTGAACAGGATGCCCTCCTTCGTCAATCCCGGGTCAACTTGGCTGCTGTCCGAGCTAGCTACAATGTAGCTAACCTACTGGCTACTCACGGCAAGCCGTTCACAGACGGCGAATGATGCTGGCTGTGGTCGAGGAGGTGTGTCCCGAGAAGACAGATGCCTTCAGTGGGGTGAGTCTCTCAGCACAAACTATGACGAGGCGTATTGAAGAGATGGGGGGAAACATGTATGATCAACTGAGAGAGAAAGCCGCAGAATTCAAGTTTTTTGCTTTAGCCTTGGATGAAAGTAATGACGTACAGGACACGGCACAGCTGTTGATTTTTATTCGTGGGGTCAACACAAGTTTTGAAGTGTCAGAGGAGCTGGCATCACTGAGAAGCTTAAAAGGCACAACAACTGGAGAAGACCTTTTTGACGAAGTGTGCAAAACAATGGGCGAACTTGGTCTGCAATGGGCTACTTTTGCCAGTGTCACTACAGATGGTGCGCCTTGCATGGTCGGATCAACGAGGGGTCTAGTAGGGCGCTTGAACCACGAGTTCGAGGAACGAGGTCTCGCCCCACCGATTCAAGTCCACTGCCTGATTCACCAGCAAGCGCTGTGCTGCAAAGTTTTGAAGTGGGCATCTGTGATGAAGGTGGTTGTGCACTGTGTCAAATACATCCGAAAAAATGGGCTGAAACACAGGCAGTTCCAGGCCTTTCTCTCCGAGCTGGGGTCTGCTTACCAGGATGTGTTGTACTTCACCGAAATCCGATGGTTAAGTCGAGGCAAAGTATTGCGCCGTTTCTACGACCTGCTGCCAGAAATCAACACCTTCCTCCAGTCTAAAGGTGAAACGGTACGGGAGCTGACCGACCCGGAGTGGAAATGGGACCTCGCGTTTTTGACTGATGCAACTGAACTGCTGAACCACCTCAACCTACAGCTCCAAGGCAAAGGGAATCTCATCTGCGACATGTATTCCCACATGTATTCTGCAGCTCCTTGTGCGACAGGTCCAAAAGCTGGACTTCACACACCTCCCTGCGATCCAAAGCTACTGCGCTGAGAAACCAGCCGCCCCTTTCCCAGTCGCGAAGTGCAAGGATGCCCTGGAGATGCTGCAGCGTGAGTTCAGCAGGCGCTTCCGCGAGCTTCATGTCTACAACAAAGACATACGTCTGTTCCAGAACCCCTTTGCTGCTGACATAGACCACGCACTTCCCTCTCTTCAGTTCGAACTAGCCGAGTTGCAGAATTGTAATGTCCGTCAAGCCTGACTGCCTCCTTGAGTTCTATGCTGCGCTACCATAGGGCACTTACCCAAACATTAAACAACATGCTCTGAATATGTGTACCGCTTTTGGCAGCACCTACACGTGCGAGCAGACGTTTTCCCGCATGAAGCAAATAAAAAATCCCACGAGGAACAGACTCTCAGATGAACATTTGCATCAAACCTTGAGACTGGCAACCACTAGGCTACACCCAGACATCGGACTTCTCACCAGCCAGAAGCAAGCACACAGTTCACACTGATATGGTAAATATACTGATTTTAACTATTACAATTTTATATGGCTGTAAACAAGAACTATGATTTTGTATTAAATATGATTAAGGTTTTTAATGAATTTTAATGAATAATGATTTTGATTTTAATTAGCTTTTAATTTGCTACAGCTACACTGTATTTGTAAAATCACATCACAAGGAACAACAGGCAGCATATTTATGTTATTTGCTGAATGTGCCCAATGTCATCCCTTCAAATTGAAAAACATGTGAAGTACTCACTTCTTTTGCAAATCACTTGTAATGATGAACTATTTTGTGCTAGAAATTATGGCTATAGCAGGTAGTAGCCTAGTATACAGCCCACGTGATTGATCCCGGCCCCTCATCACAGTCAGGAACGATAATGTGGCCCCCAGAGAAAAAAGTTTAGGGACCCCTGGTCTAACACCTATTCTTGCATCCCCCCATCCGCTGCTGCTAACTGCTCACTGCATGCAACAACCGCCCCATCCCTCCCCCCTGCTCTGACCACAGCCAGTGTGGCCCCACTCCATCCAGCCCTCTGCCACTCTCCACAGCTGCACCCCCTCCCCCCCACCATCACGGCGGATCAGGTCACAGGAGAGCTGAGGAGACTGCGCCCCAGGAAGGCAGCCGGCCCTGATGGAGTTTGTCCAAGACTCCTCAAGGCATGCGCTGCGGGACTAGGTGAGCCTCTGCAACATCTCTTCAACCTTAGCCTCCAACTGGGGAAGGTGCCTGCTCTGTGGAAAACATCCTGCCTCATCCCCATCCCGAAGAAGCCGCACCCCAGTGAGCTGAATGACTTCAGGCCAGTCGCTCTTACATCACACTTATCTAAGACCATGGAACGACTGCTGCTTCACATCCTCAGACCTCATGTACGCCATGCACTTGACCCGCTGCAGTTTGCCTACCAGGAGAAGGTGGGCGTGGAAGATGCCATCATCTACCTTATGCACAGGGCACACTCTTATCTGGAGGAAAGGTGCTGTGAGAATCATGTTCTTTGATTTCTCCAGTGCCTTTAACACCATCCAGCCACTCCGACTGAGTGACAAGCTTGTGCAGATGGGTGTGAATGTCCAGCTGGTATCCTGGATCACCGACTACCTGACGGAGAGGCCACAGTTTGTCAGACTGAAAGACTGCATATCTGAGACTGTGTTGTGCAGCACCGGCGCTCCACAGGGGACTGTGCTCTCACCATTCTTGTTCACCCTGCACACATCGGACTTCACCTACAACACGGAGTCATGCCACCTCCAGAAGTTCTCTGATGACTCTGCTGTTGTGGGATACATCAGGGATGGACAGGAGGGTGAATACAGGAGCCTGGTGGACAGCTTTGTGCAGTGGTGCAGGTACAACCACCTGCAGCTGAACACCTCTAAGACCAAGGAGATGGTGGTGGACTTTAGATGGTCTCAGCCTCCTCTGCTACCAGTCTCCATCGAGGGGGTCAGTGTGGAGGTGGTCAACACTTACAAATACCTAGGAGTGCATCTGGACAATAAATTTGACTGGTCAGCCAACATAGATGTACTCTACAAGAAGGGTCAGAGTCGGCTCTACATCCTGAGGAGGTTGAGGTCCTTCAATGTCTGCAACAAACTCCTGCGCATGTTCTACCAGTCTGTTTCTACCAGTCCTCTTTTATGCTGTGGTGTGCTGGGGAGGCAGCATAAAGAAGAGGGATACGGGGCGACTAGACAGGCTGGTGAGGAAGGTGGGAGCTGTTGTGGGCACCAAACTGGACTGCCTCACAATGGTGGCGGAGAGAAGGACCCTGAGTAGGTTGCTGTCTATCTTGGACAATGTCCACCACCCACTACACAGTACCCTCAACAGACAGAAGAGCATATTCAGTGGCAGACTCCTGTGGCTGAGGAAGTCCTTTGTCCCCAGGGCCATTCAGCTGCATAACGCCACGCAGAAGGGGAGGAAGATGGACTTCTCTGCATGAGTCTACCTCAGTCTGCCCTTCTCTTCTCATCTCTTCAATTAATTACCATCCCACTGTCCATCCATCCCTCTAATGGCTACACTAGCACTGCACGAAAACTAAGATTATCGGGCCCGTACACGCTGTGATACAGCCGCGAATGATCAGCAGTCCTGGTCGATCGCGGACATTCCCCCGAAATATCCGTCTGCCGCAAATGAACGGAAATTCCCGGAAAGGAACGGGCAAGGGGAGGCGGGACGACGTGTTTAGCATACTTCTCACCTCCTGTAATTATGCAGAGTTGGGCTTACTCTGATAATGGGGGAGACATTTCACAACTTGGGACATGATCGCCGTTTGAGGTTATCTAACCTGTGCCTTCCAGGTAGTGTTTGAATGTTTGCCCTCCGTGAGTTTCGAACCTGTACAACTCAGGTTAATGGTGCTGTGTGCTACCCGCTGAGCCACCGTGCTGGTACGGTTTTCTGCTCGTCGGTGCGACCAAATCACTGATTTATCATTCCCCCCTCCTCTGGGGTATTTCTTTTCTGATACTGGAGCTTCTGAATTGTTTAGTGGACTTATGTGCAATTTTAATTACCGTAAATCCTCAAATAAAGACCGGGATTCAATTAGAAGCCGGGCTCCAGATAGTAGCTGGGGTCGTGGTCCATACGGACAAATAAAGGCTGGGCCCCGAATACAAGCCGTTGGTAAAATAAAGTAGCCTATATTACTGTAGCCTACCAGCATCAGTCCGTCGGCTCAAAGTAGACATCACAATTTAATTGAATGCATTTCACAAATACATGTTCTCCTCATGTTTAGTTTTATATTATAAAATATTGTTGGCTAATTTTAGGGCTGTTTGCAATAAAAAACTAAAAATTCCCCACATAGGACTAGGCTACTAGGCGAATTTGTTATTGTTCATGAAGGCGCGTCTGGCAATTTGTTATGGTTTAGCCTAAATGCACGTATCGTATAGCCTACTGTTGTTTATCTGTAACGTTTTAGTTGGCTAGGTTACTTTTTCCAGAAGGGATCATAAGGCAGTATTTGACTTACGTTACTTTGATATTAAACTCAAAGAGATGGTATATGCTGATTGCTGAAGAACATTTGGGAGAAAAAGCAGCAAAGAAATTTGACATTGACCCGAGACGAAAGCGATAGGATACGACTAGCAGGTGAAGGTAGAAAGAAAGTTAGGCTGGATATCAAGCCAGCTCGTTGAATACTTTTTCCAAAAAGTCAAAGTCAAAGTAGCTTTATTGTCAACTACTTCACATGTGAACATACAAAGCAGTCGAAAGAACGTTTCCCACTCTCCCCACAGTGAAACATATAAAGTGCACAGGCACAACAGATAAAACAACAGATAAACATTTCTTAGAGCTAAGTAGTATACAGTATACAGACAAGTCATTACATAACTTAACATAACATATCACTAAATAGAACATACAGATAAACGTATAGCAGCATCGGTTTTATTACTTAAAAGTGAGGTTTTGTTAGTGCAAAAAAAAAGGCAATTGGTAATGGCAGCTGTATGTTGTTTTGTGCATTAGCAGTGCAAGTTAAAATAGGTAAAAGTGATAAAGTGCAGAGACAGTTTGTTTCAGAGTCCTGAGTGATTTTTGGAGGGGGGGGGGGGGGGGGATTTCAGCCTGTTGTCAGACTGTCGGATATGGCTGGGGGGAGTGAGTGGAGAGAATTTAGCTTCCTGACAGCTTGGTGGATGAAGCTATTGCTGAGTCTGGTGGTGCGGCAACGGAGGGTCCTATAGGCTACCTTCTTCCAGAGGGTAGGAGGCTGAAAAGGCTGTGTGCGGGGTGGCTGGTGTCCCTCGCAATTGAGGTGGCTTTCCGGGTGAGGCGGGTGGTGTATATGTTTTGCAAGGAAGGGAGTGGGGCACCAATGATCCTAGCAGCTGTGTTCACCACGCGTTGCAGTGCTTTTCTGCAGTGTTCAGTGCAGCTCCTGCCCCACACAGTGATGCAGCTTGATACATTTGAATACATTTTTTTTAGTCCGCGATAAGCATAATAGAGTGTCTAGGAAAATGATTAAAATCAAGGCTTTGGAAGTCTTTTCCTCTGTGCCTGACAGTGGAGACCATAACTCCGATGTTTATTTTTTACGTTGATACCGCACATAAAGCGCTACGTGATGTGCAGGCAGTGTTGAACGCATATGCAATGCAATATATTAGCCTACTGCAATTATGCCTATTATTTAAATAATACAATTCTATAACAGAAGATAAGTAAGAAATAAAGGCCTGCCCCTAATACAAGCCTGGCCCAAATAAAGGCCGGTGCGCTGTGCAGCCTAAGTAAATACAAGCCCCGGCCACATTTTGAGGATTTACGGTATGTTCACTTAAGCTTGAGCTTTGTGCTATGTGTTTAAAAGTTTTAACTTAGGCTATGTGTAATGTTCCTAACTTATATATTATTATTTCACCTTAATGTTCTTGAGATTCGTTTCTGGAATGTAATTATACAGAGTCAGGTTTACTCTGATAACAGTCATTACGAGTCGTTAACAGTCGTTAAGCAACTTGGGCCATGGTTGCCACTAGTGGGGATCGAACCTGTGACTTTCAGGTTTTTTAAATCAGTGAAGCAGTGACGGGGTGCCTCCCCTGGCGGGGGGTGGGGAGTTGTTTTCAATCCAGGTCAATTAAATTAACATAACAAAACCTAGGCCTGGCCAAGGGGAAGGGGAAGGGGTGGGGGGGCTTTCACACCAATGTGGGCTTCTACGGCAATACACAGGGTCGAAGACTGTCGTAAATCCCACATTTCATGCAGTGAAATATAATTTATGTACTATTACACACACACACACACACACACACACACACACACACATACATGGGGGGAGCATGAGATGAGAGGGCTATTTTTACTGAAACCTCAATCACAGCATTTGCTCACTCATTGGGTTCATTCAGTTGGAAAAAGGTCCGGTAATGCAGCAGTCGACTCAGCCAACCTTTAACACACACACACACACACACACACACACACACACACACACACACACACACACACACAATTCAACAATACATTGCCTCTAGGCGCTTTACAGAGCCCCGAGCCTGAACACACACACACACACATACTGTACATGTATTTATTTTGTATTAGTAATTTTGGATATGTGTGTGTTATACAGCAGACGTTGGACAGACAGACAAATAACTACCACAGCACACACACACACACACACACACACACACACACACACAGACAGTGAAATATATATGGACACACAGGGACAGAGAAACACACACATACACACACACACACACACACACACACACACACACACACACACACACAAACACACCCACACACACACACAAACACACACACACACACACACACACATACATACCAACAAAGAACTGCCACAGCTCCACTGTGGGCATGAATGATGTGCAACACTGGTGGGCATGAATGATGTGCAACACTGGTGGGCATGAATGGTGTGTGAGCCAGGGGGGTTTGGAGGGATGGTATCCTGTACCGTCTGCCTGATAGTACCAGCTGGTATCGCTAAATAAGGGATGTGATGAATCTCTAATAAACGCCTGCCTTCACCACGTGGGACCTACAGGTCACACACACACACACACACACACACACACACACACACACACGTGCACATGGCCACGTGGGACTTACAGGTCAGCATCATGCAACTGTGCTGTTGTCCAGCAGTCCTACTGGACATATCCACTACCTCATGCACATGAAAACTCACACACACACACACACACACACACACACACACACACACACACACACACATACACAAGTGAACCTCTGACTCTGAACACGAAAGGCAGATTAAGAATTGTGATAACCCCGGAGCAAAACCCTAAAGACAGAATATCAATTTAAGTATTATCAAGTCAATTATTAATTTCGTTTTTATGGGGCAATAGCTGTAAATGAGATTGGATACGTTTTTGTCAGTTGAAAGTTGACCTACAGAGAATCTCATTTTCGTCTCATCACAAGACGTTTAAATTAAAATCTGAGTCGTTTTCAACCAATGGCTGCATAGTGTGTGAGGCTAGACAGTCTATATGCTAATGCTAATGAGAGCCTCTGTCAGCGGGAGGTGAGAAGTATGCTAAACACATCCTCCCCCCTTCCCGGGAATTTCCGTTCATATGCGGCAGACGGATATTTCGGAGTGAATATCCGCGATCGACCAGGAATGCTGATTATTCGCGGCTGTATCACAGCGTGTACGGGCCCGATAATCTTAGTTTCCGTGCAGTGTTAACTAGTTACTCAACAACTGTCCTTACACAGTCAAACATCAAGCAAGTGCAACACAAGACAAAGCAAGACGGCAAATAGGCTACTTACTAGTTCAGCAGACAATAGAAAGCCGGGCGGCGTCCAGCAATTCTATATTTAGCAGTTATATGCCTATGGACCCTGGTATGGCAATGGCACGGAGGCGATTCTCCTTATTAAAAGTCATTGTAGCGCCCCAACATCTAAAACTGCTTATCCTTCCCCTAATCCTGAAGTATAATTGTTGCATACTGTTACTTTAAACTGTTACTTTAAACCCTGCTCATTATCAGCTCATCTTACCCTCCTGGGTACTCCTCCTAGAGCATCACGCTGGCGTTTCAACACCCCTCTTCTCAAAAATTAAGATTGTGTCTTTTTCAGCAATGCACTAACACCATTTATGGAACTTAACATCAGTGGGGGACCCCAGCATTTTATGGGATGCAATTAAGGGCTCAATAAGAGATTCATCAATCTCTTTTTCCTCTCACTTTAAAAAAAGCAGACTCCTCTAAATAAACACTCTGGAAGGCGCCCTTGCACAACTCGAGGCCAGACGACAGAGTACACCAACTGATGCCTTACTAGCTGAAATATCTGACAAAATTGATATATAACGACCAAACTGGATTTATTAAAACCCGATTGGCATCTGATAATGTGCACCGCCTTCTACATATTATCCATGCAGCGGAAACAATTAATTTACCCTGCTCAGTCCTGTCACTAGATGCTAAAAAAGCCTTTGACAGGCTATAGTGGAATTATCTTTGGACTGCTCTGGACACATTTTGATTGGGTCCGCGATTTATTAAGACGGTCAAGGTCTTGTATTTCCTGTAGCACGGTTGTCCCCTCTCACCGTTACCTTTCGCCCTTTCTCTTGAACCCTTGGCTCAGAAAATTAGACAGCACTCCTCTGTACCTCCCATAACTTTTTGCAATACCGAGCACAGGATATCATTATATGCTGACGATATCTTACTCTATGTCAGCGATGCAGGGTCCTCAATTCCACATTAATTTACCACCTTTGACTTATTTAGCTCTTTATCTGGTTATAAAATAATTTGGACTAAATCATCATTAATGCACTTAAATGCAGTCCCATCACACTCGCCCCTGCCATCCTACATTCCAATAGTAAGGCAGTTTAGGTACCTTGATGTGGATATATTCCCCTCAACATCTCTCATTGAATCACGGAATTTCCAAGGCATATATAATACAATTGAGAAAGATCTTGAACGCTGGTCTAAGCTCCCAAACTCCCTTCAAGCCGCATATCAATAATACAAATGGATGTACTTCCACAGTCCACATTTCAATGCATTTACTCGCAAGGCATTGTGTGTAGATGTGTTGTATATATTTTAGAAAACAGTTGTCAACTAAAGGGACAGCCGTAAAACCTTAATATTGGCTTTTCTTTACAGATGTCTGTGGAAAGAGAAGATAACACAGACCTGCTCCAAATGGCATAACCTTTTGAGCTTTGGCTATGAAAATTAAGTGTGTGCTGAATGCATGTTAATAAATACATTTGACTGATTTTTTTAATTTTGTATGTTTTTTTAATTCCGTTTTTCACTGTGTTCGCTGAAAAAGACCTATGAAAAAGAAAAATACCTATGTACACTGAATGTTTCAGGGACTTTCTTACATATGTTTTGGGAATGCCCTAATGTGTTTGCTTTCTGGAGACATATATGCTCTACTTTAAGTGATATGCTTGAAGTAAACCTTACTTTTAATTAATGATGACTCTTCCTTGGAACTAACTTTACAGCAGAGGCGCATATTATGGGCTAGTCTCACTGCAGCAAAGAAAATGTTGGCCTTGCGATGGCAGCCGCCTCACACTTTATCATGGCAGCGGTGGGCCAACTCTTTTCTAGACATAGATGATGATGGAGAGATCTGTGGCCCGTGTCCGTGGAGCTAGTAAGAAGACTTTACGTGCATGGGACGCATCTTACACTTTGGTTAAAGAAAGAGTGCATTATTAATATACTTAACTGAAGGTTATCATACTTTATATTGAGATACATATATATATATACATTTATTAATTTTTTTGGAGGGAGAGAGACCAGGGTCTGGGGTGGGATGGCGGTCGGGGGGGCGTTTTCCCGAGCGCCTATGAAAAATCCCGAGCGCTTAAGGCAAAAAAAAAAGAGTCTGCGATAAAAAAATAAATAAACTGTCATCCAATTCAGCTTAATGGTGTTTTGAGCACTCACGTTGAATTCAAGACAGCAGTAGTAGATCCCGCCTCCCACCCTCTCAGCCAATCATTGAACAGAGGCTTCTCCAAGTTTGCCAGACGTTAGTCCCGTTAGTTTGA
This sequence comes from Sprattus sprattus, assembly GCF_963457725.1. Taxonomy (NCBI): domain Eukaryota; kingdom Metazoa; phylum Chordata; class Actinopteri; order Clupeiformes; family Clupeidae; genus Sprattus; species Sprattus sprattus. The sequence goes on from NC_137920.1 coordinate 70,741,030, forward strand.
TTTTTTTTTATAAAGCAGCTTGGGCAGTTGCATACATTATCTAGCTAGCTAGCAGTTGCCTTCATTATCTTAAAAAAAAACAATACTTAGATAGTAGGCTTAAAGTTTTATTTAAGCAGTGTGTGTGTGAACCTATATATCCTATGTGTGATGGTAAGAATAATATTAATGCCATATATACAATAACTGACTTATGAGAGCTATCCAAAGACTGGTGGCTGCCGATTAAGGCCCAATTTACACACAGGTTTTCGCGATGTCGGCGACATCTGCGCAACATCTGCACGTAGATGTCGGGGCGCATTTACACACACCGCAGGAAGTTTCTCAGTTTGCCTCTGTTGATAGCGATGTTGCCTAGCAACACTGTCTGTAGTATGCCTAACAGATGTCGGGTCGCGTTTACACGCACTTTGAAGATGTCGGGGACTCCCGATGGGCTGTCGGGCGAATGGTACGGGGCTGTCGGCTGAAATTCGGCCGACAACGGCACACCGACAGTTAAATTTGCGTTTAGACGCTGAATAAAGCTGTCGGTGTACAGATGTCGGCTGTGCCGACATCGCGAAAACCTGTGTGTAAATTGGGCCTTAGCAGTCAACCTACCTTACTCTGTACGTTGAGATGCTTTACAGGTAGCTGCAGGGGCGGCCCTAGCACATTTGGCGCTCTAGGCGAGCTTCACTCCTAGTGCCCCCCCCCCCCCCCCCCATTGCAACTTTCAAACGCTATTTTGCCTTGTAAGACTGCAATTATTTCACATAAACACAACAACGATCGCAGCAAATAGACTGTGTTACCGTCACACATCTGTATAAACTCAGTCCCAACACAGAACAATGACATGCAATAAGAACAGTAAGGAACAGGTACATCGTTAATGCATCATCACATATAGAAAAGTATATGCACCCGCCGCACGGCATTATGGGGCGACTATGCCGGCATGTTACAGTAGGCCTATGTATTATCATTATTTGTTAAATGTGTAGCTTTGTGGCGAAATGTATTTCCTCGCTTCAATGTCGTTAAAAGAATACGTTACTTTGCGCATAGGCCTATGTGATATTGTTGGAGGAAGTTTGATTTGTAATTAGTTTCAGTAGACGAGGACCTGTCGAGCGGCTGTTCCCATAAATCCATGTACATGTTCGTCCTTCACAATAAAGTTTGATTATCCCCTGAAGAAGTTGTATTAATGTTTTCCCAAGTGTTGTCTATCTGCTCATTATACACTGTTTCTCCAAAATCAGTTTGATCTCTGAAATACTGTGTTCATTAGTGTTTTCATGATAACATATTGTAGCAACCCTTAATGTGTATTGTACATCATAAGTCCACTACCCTGTACCTTGCGGGGTTTTAGTATCAGTAATTTTACGGCGGTAAAGAAGTATATCGATAAGTTCTGACATCCCGCCCATATAGTCATACATGGCGGTGGGGTTAATCCTTTTCAGAGGAAGCACACACATTTGCACCGAATGCCTTCCTAAGCTAGCATGCTTTAACAACACCAATGAAGAACATAGCCCTCCGTTTTCGAGTTTTGGCTCATTTTACCTCAATGATACCTCAATTTTTTTTTTTATGTCAAAATTTTGGCGATATAGAAGGAGCGCCAACTTATGCGTCCGGGAAAAAATATATATATAGTTGTTTTTTTTCCGGGCGCATTATTTGGCGCTCCCTCTCTAGATGGCGCTCTAGGCGGCCGCCTAACCCGCCTGTAGGAAAGGCCGCCCCTGGGTAGCTGTAAGCCATTAGATGCCTGGGAAATATTTATTATCTATAAATAACAGCTCACCTTTATCCTTTTAACCAGATTTGTAAACAGGTCGCGATCAACAGGCTCAATTGGTACAATTGGCTACCTTGGTTAAAAATCAATTTACGGTAGTCATGCTAGCATTGCGCTAAATAATTAGGCAGCTAACATTAATACGTGGTGTTTACATAAAGTCACTTATTGTATATGGCATAAATATTATTCTAAAACACCTTCACTAGTTGTTTTAAGCAGATTTGTGAGCAATTCATCATGTATGCAATGCACGTCAGCGAATATGATTCTGAATAGTATGTTTCAAGTAGGCTACAGCCGAACTCTCGTTCTGTTTTGATCAACAGTAATCGAGTTGATAAGTCTGATCTATACGCAACTGTGAGGTGCGCGAATGGACAGAGCGGCCAGCTGCCAATCACTTAATTACTCAACCTGCGGATGTATCATGACTTCATCAGTCGGCGGTTTCAATATTCATGGCTTTCAAATTATTAAAATATCTGCTATGTTGAGAACTTACACAGGTGTAGGCTATTACTTGATTTGTCTACGCGTTTGAACGAGTACTAGTAGAACGCGGGCCTCGGGAAGGCAGACAACAGCATTGGAATCAATGAAAGCTCAACTTGTTTGTGTTGCATCTCGAATATATTAATATAAATATTAATATTAAACAGGTGCGGATGAAAACTGTCGTTCCACTGCGAGGGCCAGCCCGACGTGCACGAATAAACCTGTACAAATGCACATTAAATTTCCACTCAAAATGCTGTCAAAAGTTTGATTATCGATTTCCAACGCAGCCTCCATTGGTGAAAATATGTAGGTTTGTATGTGGCCGTGCGGCCCAAAACTTCATCTCCCAGCTTGCCCCTCTGAACCGCCCCTCTCAGCTGTGTAGCGTACCTGACGTGATCCTTTTAAAATGGCACCGCGAAAGTCACCGGCATCGCTGGAAGAATTGTTTGGGGTCCACGTTGCTGCTTGTTGCTGCTGTCGATTATTAGCTTTCACAAGGAGCTCGTATCTCTTCCTTCGTGGAGTTTCTGGTGCACTAACGTCTACCTGGTATGTGTTTTATTCATCCATTGTTCACGTAGTGGAAGCGTTTAGTGCAACATCGGCAGCAGGGCAGGGAGGAAATTGTAGCTTGGTTAGAGAATGATTTAAGACGTTGATTTGTTTTCTTTCCATTTTGATCACAGCGAACGACAAGCAACTGTAGCTCTTAATTCTCAACTGCTACATTGGACTGTGGAACCTTTTCCCGGTATGAATCTTTTTAATTCTCATGTTGGCTAAATGTGCTGCCAGCTTTTAAGTACCGTGTATACTCATCATATGTGTGGTTATTTATAGGTTGTGTTGTATACTGTATTCCATTGCAAGTTACTATGCATATGTATTATTGTAAAGTATATATTGTGCTGGTTTTGTTCTAGGCCGCGCATCAGTCCTGTTTGGTACAGCGCAGTCAATCACTGTTTTCCCCTACCGTAAAAAAGCCACTGAATGTGTCACAGCACCCCAAGTTTATTGTTTTGGTTTATTGTGCAAACTGTATCTTCTGCTATTATAAGGCCATCCTGTCCTGTCCCACTCTCCGTGTCAGAGGCTCTGTTACCTAGTTGTAGTGTATAGGCCTGGCCCTCCTTGAACTTCCCCTCTTCCCCTTGCTTTATTGTGCTCAGCGTCAGAGTGCCCATTGTGGGGTGCATCACCAGTGTGTATTAAGACAACTAACCTGTTCCAGTAGTGTGCCCTATTGTGGGGTGTTTCACCATAGCGTGCTAAAACAATTTGCCTGTTATTTTAGTGTGCCTTCCCGGGTTATATCACCATTGCATGCTTACACATTATTGTTCGTTAGGTGACGCTGACTCCTATTCCCAGCCCAGCTCCCTTTGGCCAGTCCCGTTGTGGATCACCTATAAAATCTACCCAGAGCCTTATACGTATCAAGGAGGCCTCTCACAGTCCCATCTTCTCTTTTGTTTGGTTTATTGATTTCTTGTGTTTTCCATTGTGCGGGGTGCCTGTGATTGACTGTCAGTATTTATCTTAACTTGCTGCCTAGAGTATTTATTAATAAACCTATTTTGATATTTTGGTACATCAGCCTCTGTCCAGTCTTTCAATTGACTCTCTTGGGGGGGAAACCGTTGTGGAGTAGTAAAACTACACAAGTAGTGGAAGGGTAAACCTCATACTGGTTACATTTGGCGCTGCGAGCAGGGTCTGACAGAGGCTGAATAGATACCAGTTAATAAATGCTCTTTACGTAGTTTTTTTTTTTTAACATATTGGGGGAAAACAGTGGTTGAACTGCAGGAGGGAACGTGCACACCCAGGTTCCAGCCAGAAGACCGCCAAGACTCCAGAACCTGCTGCATTGGCTTGAAGTAACTGAATAGTTTGGATTTGTGTGACCATTGGTGTCTTGATTTTGTTTTTCTTTTTTTTGTATTCCGTGCTTCATTATCATGTCTGGTGAGGAGTTAGCTGAACAAGTGAGAGCTCTGACTGAGCTGGTTCAAAAACTTCAGTCAGATAACGAGAAGCTTAGAGAGGAAGTGAATACGAGACCAGTCCTTAGTAATCCTGTTGCCTCTGTTTCAGAACACTCACCCTCTGTCTCATGAGACCGGGACCCTGTTGTAGCTCCCACCTCTCCCCCGGTAGCCGGGCGCTATGTGTTTGTGCCTCGAGAGCGAAAGTGTCCAAGGTTTTCAGGCAAAATAGCACAGGACCCTCTTAAGATAGAGGAGTGGATGGATGAGGCTCGACATTCGTTAGGAGTACGGCCTATGTCTCAGTCAGAGAAAACCTTGTTTGTGTTTGATTTATTAGACGGAGAAGCAAAAGCAGAGGTGAAACTGCGGCCAAGTGGTGAGCGAGATAACCCAGAAAAAATCTTTGCTATATTGCTTGAGGCTTATGGGTGCTCCCAGTCATATATCACGTTACAGCAACAATTCTTCCAGCGACGGCAATTAGAGGGGGAGTCATTGCGTGAGTATTCCCATGTGATTATGTCTTTAATGGAAATGGTGAGACGAAAAGCCCCGCTCTGTTTCCCAAACCCTGATGTTGTACTGAGAGACCAGTTCATCGAGCATGTCAAAGATAACATGCTAAAGCGAGAGCTGAGGCGCCACACACGCCTTCACCCAAACTCGTCTTTTCTTGATATACGAAGTGAAGCCTTGCGCTGGGTAGAGGAGGGAGAACATGCCCCCAAGCAGAGGCCACGAGCCAATTCCTACCACACCCAACGAACAACAGAGTGGGAAGCAGATCTCAATACCATTTCGGCCAAGCCCACCACTGAAATCAGTGAACTGAAGTCGTGCTTAGTTCGTCAACAGGCTCAGTTAGATGCTATTATGCACCGTTTAGATACATCTTCACGCGGGACTCGTTCAGGGAGTACTACCTATGCACAGCCATCCCAGTATCAACATGCAGAGCCCTCCTTTAGGCGAGGGAGTGGCAGTGCCCGGGGCGCCCCTTTTCAGCCCCGTTTCCAACCGGATGGTACCCCTATCTGTTTGCGGTGCAACCAGCCAGGTCATATGGCCAGGGCTTGCCCGACCTCAATACCTCTGTCATCACGAGTCCTGCAACCAGCAGGGGGTGTAACCGGGCCGGCTACAGCACATTCGGAAAACTAACACCCTCTGATGCTGCAGCCCATGCATCAGAAGGGGTCTTGTCGGGCAAACAATCACAACCAGCACCGACGCTTCTGGGTAACTGCCCAGTGGTGGAAATCCTTGTTGAGGGAATTGCCGTACCTTGCCTTTTGGATACCGGGTCTATAGTAACCACCATAACAGAGGAATTTTTTGAGCAGCACTTACAGCCACGCCTTAAGACACCCTTGCACTCATGCCATTGGCTGACTCTTAAGGGGGCCAATGGTTTGGAAATACCTTACCGGGGCTATGTCGAATTAGAAATTCAGATCTTGGGCAGGGTCCTGCCAAAGATGGGCATCTTAGTAGTCACCGCTACATCTGACCCCACCACCCAATCTCAAAAAAGCCGCATTCCAGGCTTGCTTGGTATGAATATAATAAGTAGTTGTTATAGGGAGTTGTTTTTTCAACATGGTGAGGCCCTGTTCCAATCTGCCAGTATTCGACATGCAGGCAAGGGCTGGGTTAGAGCTTTATCTGAGTGTCAACAGTACGATCTCATGTCAGACTCCGGGAGGGTTGGACCTGTGAGGGTGAGACGCGGTCCTGCAGTTTTGATCCCAGCTGGGTCCATGAGGTTCGTTCCAGCCGTTTGCCATCAAGGTTTAGGGAAGACCCTTTCATCGGCTCTGCTTGAGCCAGTGTCCCCTGGAGGCAGCCAACTACCAGCAGACTTGCTGGTCTCTACCGCATTCCTCTCAGTAGTCTGTGGGGCTGTCAGTGTTCCCGTGGTCAATGTTAGCACACAAGACAAGTGGCTATGGCAAAAGACCATCCTTGGAGAACTTCACATGGCCTGCACCCAGCCCACCGATTGCCCTGTGCAGTTCCACCTCCAAAGCCAAGAGGACGAACAAGTGGCCTTTATCCAGTCGGTAGGGGCAGAAAGTAAACTTTTGCCTGACTTCTCGACACTGTCATGGCCTTCCCTTTCATCTTCAGAACAACAGGAAGCCCGGGCCCTCTTAGACAAATATCAAGACTCCTTCAGCCAGGGTGAAGCAGACTTAGGCTGCACCCCTCTAGTGCACCACACCATCCCCTTACTAGATAATGCCCCTACCCGCCAACGTTACCGCAGGCTACCTCCCTCGCAGTATGAGCTTGTGAAGGCCCGCTGAAAAAGACATTGAAAAGACTGCCTTCTGCACGCCCTTTGGGCTATTTGAATTTAATCGGTTGCCCTTTGGGCTGTGCAATGCGCCTGGTACTTTCCAACGGCTAATGGAGAGGATTTTTGGAGATAAAAGCTTCCATTCTTTACTTCTGTATTTAGATGATATAGTTGTATTTTCCACCTCGTTCCATCAACATTTAGAGCGCCTTGAAATGGTATTCAGCAGGCTGCAGCAACATCGCCTCAAACTAAAACTATCAAAATGCCACTTCTTCCAAGCAGAGGTCAAGTACCTTGGCCATGTCATTTCAGCTCAGGGTGTTGCCACTGACCCCGAAAAGATCTCAGCTGTGTCAGAGTGGAAGCCCCGCAAACAGGGAACGTCCCCAGGACGTTAACAGGACATTCGCAAGGTCCCCAATCGTCCCCAATTGGTCCCCGCCACAACGTTCGCTAGAGGACGTTACCAGAACGTTTTTGACGTTGGTAGCAAGTCTACGTTTGGTCCTTCTGTGACGTTCGCATGAGTCTTAAATCGGACTTTTAGAGAACCTTATAATTTGGTCTGTCAGCACACCTCCCCAGGACGTCATTTAAAAACGTCCCCGTAACCTTTACCTGCAGGTCCTCTGCGTGACGTTCGCATCAGCCTTAAAACGGACTATTAAGGAACGTTATAATTTGTTCACTCAGCACACGTCCCCAGGACGTCATTTAAAAACGTCCCCATAACCTTTACCTGCAGGTCCTCTGCGTGACGTTCGCATGAGCCTTAAAACTGACTATTAAGGAACGTTATAATTTGGTCTCTCAGCACACGTCCCCAGGACGTAATTTAAAAACGTCCCCGTAACCTTTACCTGCAGGTCCTCTGCGCGACGTTCGCATGAGCCTTAAAACGGACTATTAAGGAACGTTATAATTTGATCAGCACATGTCCCCAGGACGTCCTTTAAAAACGTCCCCGTAACCTTTACCTGCAGGTCCTCTGCGTGACGTTCGCATGAGCCTTAAAACGGACTATTAAGGAACGTTATAATTTGGTCACTCAGCACACGTCCCCAGGACGTCATTTAAAAACGTCCCCGTAACCTTTACCTGCAGGTCCTCTGCGTGACGTTCGCATGAGCCTTAAAACGGACTATTAAGGAACGTTATAATTTGGTCACTCAGCACATGTCCCCAGGACGTCCTTTAAAAACGTCCCGTAACCTTTACCTGCAGGTCCTCTGCCTGACGTTAGCATCAGCCTTAAAACGGACTATTAAGGAACGTTATAATTTGGTCACTCAGCATAAGTCCCCAGGAAGTCCTTTAAAAACGTCCCCGTAACCTTTACCTGTGGTCCTCTGCGGGTCATTCGCATTTGGTCCTTCCAAAACGTCCCCTTGACGTCCTCTGATGGTCCTCTCTGAACCAGAAAAATGTTTTTCATTTGACCGACATTTTAATGAAAAGCCGGCCAAATATCTGACCTATTTCTGCTTCTAAATTAGCCTATTGAAGAAAACTGACCGCCTGCATAGCTTAAATAATAACATAACCAGGTAGTTTAGAATGCAACATGTTTATTTTCCTAAGTTTACAATGGGAAACAAAAACATTTATGTCTGATGCGCGTCAATAAGTGGCCTTTAAGCGCAACCTGCTGTGGCGTTAAAATGAGCGCCGCAACATGGTCATTGCTCTGTTCAATGAGTCAGGTATTCAGTGTTTGGAAAGTTCACTTTCTACATGAACTTGCTCAGTTCATTGTTCATAATTCAAAATTTTGAACTAAGTTCAAAGCTCCAATTTTCAATATGCTGCGAGTGCTATAATTTTTCAAAATCTCTGTCTGCAATACCGCTCGCAGCTCTTCGGCGCGCAGTAGGCCTATAATAAAAGGAAACGCGCAACACTGCAGGTATTACAGGACAGGTTCATCCTCGTCAGAAGGTTAACCCTCATCACTGTTGTTCAGTTCAGTTGGCCTCTGAAAAAAAGCTTTTAAGGCTAGTCTGCTTGGCCATGTTGGATCCTTCTCACTCAGTTCGCTCCTCGTTTGAAACCGAGGGTTTGCGCTTTATTTAAAATGCAGCATATGCGTGTTGTTAAATAACTTTCTAACGGCAGATTAGGCTGTTCCTTTAAAACATAATAAGGGCAGTGCACGTTTGCTTTATAGGCCTAAATATTAGAATTGTTGTCAAATCCAGATTCTGCTTGCGAGACGGGATTTTTAAAGAAATTCCAATCAGACAATTTGACCGGTGAGCTCTTCGTTCTGTTGCAGCATCTTTGAAGGCCTATGGAAAGCTCAATATGTTAAAGCTAGACACTTGGTCACCTTCCTATGTATGCATTGTATTGGAATCATGCAGACATTACATTTATAGCACAGATCAGTAAAGAAGCATTCATATTTATTTTATTTCATCATTCTTAGTTTGGCTAGTTATTCTGCCTCCCTGCCCGCACGTCCGTGATGTGCCATGGATGTTAATTGAAAAAGTAATCATTACGGAAAACCCTCAATGCGTAGTGACTGAGATTGCTACAATATGCTTTTCCTCAAACCCTCGGAAAAAAAAGACTAAGTTTGTTGGCTGTCTCACACTGTGATAAACCTGTTAAAGTGACACAATCGTAATCAGACAGTGTTAGGACAGTAGGTAGCGATCTCGTTTAGTAATAGGAAGGTTTACGGTTCAATTCCCATGCCCGTAATCGTGTGTGTCTGTGTATGTGTCTATGCATATCATATGAAATGTGTAAAATAAATTAACTTGAACTTGTGTGTGTGTGCGCCCTGTAAGCAAAATGACGGCTCCGCGATCTATTATTAATTTATTTTCTTCATTTAGCTCAGCAAAAACGGTCGTGCCTGCTACGTCCGCGGTGCATCCTTGAATAACGTACCCAGGACGTCTAAAACACGTTTCCCAGATGTCACCACAATGCCCTCAGGACGTTCTTGCAACTTCCTGCAGAACGTCCCCAGGACCTATAGAAACACGTTCCCCAGACGTAACCACAATGCCCTCGGGAGGTGCTTGCAACGTCCTGCATAACGTCCCCATGACCTATAGAAAACGTTTCCCAGTTGTCACCGCAACGTCCTCGGGACGGTCTTGGAACGTCGTGCAAAACGTCCTAAAGTTGTCACGGGAACCATACACATTTACGTTTTTAGAACGTTCAGAGAGACCATTACAGGACGTCTAGGGGACGTCCTTTTGCTTACAGGGAGGGGCCTACAGGAATCACAGAGCTACGCTCTTTCTTGGGCTTCGCCTCATATTACCGCCGATTTGTGGAAGGGTTTGCTGGGCTGGCTGCACCTTTACACAGCTTAGTGGGGGAGTTGCAGGGCAGTCGAAAGAAACCTGGTCCAAGGGTCCCAGGTCCATTCCAACAACATTGGGATGAGTCATGTGAGCAGTCATTCCAACAGCTGAAGAGGAGGCTAGTGAGTACACCAGTGTTGGGATTTGCTGACTTTACCCGGCCGTTCAGGCTAGAGATCGATGCCAGCCATAAAGGATTGGGAGCAGTCCTCTCTCAGGAGGTGGATGGTCAATGCCGCCCGATAGCTTTTGCCAGTCGGGGTTTGAGGCCAGCAGAAAGGAACATGTCAAATTATAGCAGCATGAAACTGGAATTTTTAGCCTTGAAATGGGCAGTAGCAGAAAAATTCAGGGACTACTTAATTGGAAGCAAGTTCACAGTTTATACGGACAATAATCCCCTCAGTTACCTTCAAACCGCCAAACTAGGGGCAGTGGAGCAAAGGTGGGCGTCTCAGCTCGCCTTGTTCAATTATGACATTCAGTACCGACCAGGCACGGCAAACAGGAATGCGGATGCTCGGTCCCGCCTGCCCTCATCTCCCCCCCAGCCTCAAACCCTGAGCTCTACAGGCATTACTATCCCGTCTGCCGCTCATCCTATCATAGCAAACACTGATACTGTCTCAGCTTTTTCCATAGATGCTGCGCCGAACCGAAGCCGTACGGACCAGTTACCTTTGCAAGCGGCCGACCCCATCCTTCAGGTCCTGAATCGCTACTGGGCCCGAGGGACTCCCCCGACTGGAAGAGAGCTATCCCAGGAGCCGGAGGAAGTTAGGAGTCCATTGAAAAAGCTGGCCCAGCAATGGTCTCGACTACAAACTATTGGTGGCGTCCTGTACCGAAAAGTCCACTTACCACCACAGGGTGAGTTAGTATTTCAGCTGCTGTTACCCAGGGCTCTACAGGCAGAGGTCCTCACAAACCTCCATGACAAGCATGGCCATCAAGGCATAGAGCGGACCACTGACCTGGTTCGGCAGAGATGCTACTGGCCAAGTATGAGAGGACATCCAGAGGTGGTGTGCAGACTGCGACCGCTGTGCATTGGCCAAGTTGGCCCAGCCTAAGATCCGAACATTTACTGGCAGTCTTATGGCAGCTAAACCGCTGGAAATATTGGCAATTGATTTTACAAAGCTTGAGAGGGCCAGCAATGGTCAGGAAAGCCTGCTTGTCATCACAGATGTATTTTCAAAGTTTACTCAGGCATATCCTACGTCTGACCAAACGGCCAATACAGTAGTACGGGTCCTCACAGAGAAATGGTTTTATACCTACGGGGTCCCTCAGCGGATACATTCCGATCAAGGCCGCAACTTTGAAAGTGAGCTGCTCAGGCGACTATGCCAACTCTATGGAGTAAAGAAAAGTCGGACGACTCCGTATCACCCTTCTGGCAATGGACAATGCGAACGGTTCAACCGAACCCTCCATGATCTGTTGAGGACTCTGCCGCAAGAGAAAAAGAAGAAATGGCCCAGCATGCTCCCAGAACTGCTATTTGCCTATAACACCACTGTGCATCAGTCCACTCAACATTCCCCGTACGAACTTATGTTTGGGCAGAAGCCACGACTGCCTGTGGACTTTCTGTTGGGGAGGGTGGATGAGGAGCCAACTTCAGGAATTGTGGAGGACTGGGTTACCAGACACCAACAACACCTCACAGAAATCTACCTCAGTGCCAAGAACAAGCTAGGGGCAGCAGCTGCCTACCGTACTCGGAATGACCCTGACACCATTGATGTACTCACGCCTGGAACGCTGGTCTATCGAAGAAACCACCCCATCGGGCGGTGTAAGATCCAGGATTGCTGGAATCCAAAGGTGTTTCAAGTGGTTGAGGGTTTGGACACTGGAGGCCGAGTCTACAGGATTAGGCCCCAGCAAGAGGAAGGACCATCTTACAATATCCACCGCTCGGAACTTAAACCTCACCGGCGGGCCCCAACCACCACATCGCTCCCAGCAGTTGAAGCCCACCAACCCCAGTCAAGTCAACAAGAAGAGGATGACATTAGTGAGGGCGAAAGCAGCCTAATTGCAGACTGGGTCCCAATACCCATATGCCCTGATCCTCAAGACAACTTGGGACCTCCCGAACAGAGCAGACACACGAGTCCAGAGCACTTGCCAGCCCCAGAACAGCAGTTGCCCCTTGAACCCACATTAAGTGAGAGTCCATCCTCACAAGCAGAGTTGTCCCCTGCCATCAGTCCATCTCCTTGCCCAAGCCAGACAGTTACACCCCCAAGTGAGAGTCCATCCCCACTAGCAGAGTTGTCCCCTGCCATCAGTCCATCTCCTTGCCCAAGCCAGACAGTTACACCCCCAAGTGAGAGTCCATCCTCACTAGCAGAGTTGTCCCCGGCCATCAGTCCATCTACTTTTCCAAGCCAGACAGTTACACCTCCAAGCCCGCAGTTACAAATAAGACGGTCAACCAGATCCACTGCTGGCCATCACCCCAACCCCTTCAACCTGCCTCAGACAACCATCAGTCATGCTAGCGAGCAAAGCATACCTGGTAGTTCCAGACCACACACAAAACTCTAGGCTAGTTTAAGCCTTGTCACCGGGACGGTGACATTTAAAAGTAGGGGTGTATGTGGCCGTGCGGCCCAAAACTTCATCTCCCAGCTTGCCCCTCTCTGAACCGCCCCTCTCAGCTGTGTAGCGTACCTGACGTGATCCTTTTAAAATGGCACCGCGAAAGTCACCGGCATCGCTGGAAGAATTGTTTGGGGTCCACGTTGCTGCTCGTTGCTGCTGTCGATTATTAGCTTTCACAAGCAGCTCGTATCTCTTCCTTCGTGGAGTTTCTGGTGCACTAAAGTCTACCTGGTATGTGTTTTATTCATCCATTGTTCACGAAGTGGAAGCGTTTAGTGCAACATCGGCAGCAGGGCAGGGAGGAAATTGTAGCTTGGTTAGAGAATGATTTAAGACGTTGATTTGTTTTCTTTCCATTTTGATCACAGCGAACGACAAGCAACTGTAGCTCTTAATTCTCAACTGCTACATTGGACTGTGGAACCTTTTCCCGGTATGAATCTTTTTAATTCTCATGTTGGCTAAATGTGCTGCCAGCTTTTAAGTACCGTGTATACTCATCATATGTGTGGTTATTTATAGGTTGTGTTGTATACTGTATTCCATTGCAAGTTACTTTGCATATGTATTATTGTAAAGTATATACTGTGCTGGTTTTGTTCTAGGCCGCGCATCAGTCCTGTTTGGTACAGCGCAGTCAATCACTGTTTTCCCCTACCGTAAAAAAGCCACTGAATGTGTCACAGCACCCCAAGTTTATTGTTTTGGTTTATTGTGCAAACTGTATCTTCTGCTATTATAAGGCCGTCCTGTCCCACTCTCCGTGTCAGAGGCTCTGTTACCTAGTTGTAGTGTATAGGCCTGGCCCTCCTTGAACCTTCCCCTCTTCCCCTTGCTTTATTGTGCTCAGCGTCAGAGTGCCCATTGTGGGGTGCATCACCAGTGTGTATTAAGACAACTAACCTGTTCCAGTAGTGTGCCCTTGTTACGACCCACTGCACCTCTACAGACGTTGCAATGGCCATGCGTGGCCTGTAGGACGTTTTGGGGGGGATTGATGACTGATCACCTACACCTGACGAGGTGTAGGAAATAAAAGCATCAATGGACACCTGACTCCCGGGGCTCAGGATATCGACGTCTATACCCCTAGACACGTTGCCATTGTATTGAGATTGTTTTGGACTGAATAAACACGCGTGCTTTTTTGTAAGAAACCGTTGCTGTCTGCCTCCAATGTTATTGTTTCAGTCACGAGCCGGCTGGAACGTAACAATTGGGGTTCTCGACCGGGATAGTTGTGTTTTTGGAGTGCAGACAGTATTGTGGTGAGTGAACTAACTGTGTGTCGCTGGGTAAACGGAGCTTACTCCTGTAGGTAAGAGTTCTCCAGCTGTGTCGGGACTGACGCTTCCATCGGAGTACTGTTTGTTGTGTTTTTTGTTATTTTCGTTTGTTATTTTTTGCGGTAATTCCGGGTGGGGGTACGCTTCGGGGTTTGGAAGTTTGACTGCGTCTATGGTCTGCTGCATTCCCGCGAGTTCAGCGTTTAAAGTTTGCCTCGAGCCTGGTAAGCCGTAGAAGACTAGTAAGGCGAAGTTAGTTTATATTCAACTAGGAGGGGAGTAGCTCAGAGCCCAAAAGAAAAAGGGATTGTTTGCCGATGACGCACAGTGAGTGAAACTCACGAGGTTTGTTGTTTTTCCCTTGTTAGAGCGTTTGTTGGTAATTCATAATTCAGACGTGTTATTCAGTGTAGTTGTGGTATTAGTTACCGCTGTTTAGTGATACGAATTGGACGAGCTTAACTGTGCTTGGTGCACGTTAAAAGTATCGAGGCTGGAGAATGAAGCTTCTTATCCAGTAGCGGTGTGTGACTGGGCTATTGTGGCAAGCCATTTTGATTGTAAGGGATTGTGGCAAGTTTTTGGGAAACCTAGACTGCCTATGGTTTGCATTGCTGCTGGTGGGTTATAGTCTCTGTTAGTTGGAGGGGTGGTTATCTTCCACTTTTTCCTCTTCTGGTTGAACTGTGTTCTAGGCCAGATTGCTTAAGGTGTTCCTGACAACATTTAAGATGTAAACAGTGGTTTACATTATCTGTGGGTAATTGTGTGTTAGGAAATTGTATAGTATACTTATTGTTTTCCTCTGGTGGCACTATGGCTTCAGAGATGGAGGAAATTACTAATGAAGCTCGGCTGGAAGAGATGGAGGTTGAACAAAAACGTCTGGAAATAGAACTAGAAATAAAAAAGTTAGAGTTCCAGAGGGAACAAGCCAAATGGGAACGCGAAGACAGACTGCGCGAACAGGAGCGCGAGGACCACCAGCATGAACGCGAACGGCAGTTTAACTTAAGGGAAATGGAATTAGAGTTAGGAGCTAGAAAGACTGGGTCCTTAACAACATTTGCCCCGTCCTTTGATATCTGCAAAAGTGTCAGGATGGTGCCACCCTTTTCAGAGCAGGAAGTGGATCTTTACTTTCCCTACTTTGAGAGAGTGGCTACCTCTCTGAAGTGGCCCAAAGAGTCCTGGACGCTTCTTTTGCAGAGTGTTTTGGTAGGGAGGGCTCTGGATGTGTATGTGTCTATGCCCATGGAACAATCTTTTTCATATGAGACGGTGAAAAGGGAAATACTTCATAGGTATGATTTGGTGCCTGAAGCACATCGCCAGTGCTTCCGCCATTGTACAAAGACTGACCAGCACACGTACGTGGAGTTTGCACATCAGAAAAGGTATCTGTTTGGTCGCTGGTGTACCTCACAGAAGGCAGACTCCATGGAGCTACTCAAGGAGTTAATCCTCCTTGAGGACTTTAAGAAGTGTGTTCCTAATGAGGTGGCTACCTATCTGAATGAGCAGAGGGTGGAAACTCTGGCTCACGCATCCAAATTGGCAGATGAGTATGTGTTGACCCACCGAGGCAGGCAGGATAGATTTATTGGTGATCAGCGTAGGTTCAGAGTTCCAGTCAGGGGCAGAGTGACGAGGCCTAACCCTGTGTCTAACCCTAGGGGTTATAAGAATTCAGCTGATTTTAACTACTGTATAAAGTGCTTTTACTGTAAAAAGCCAGGGCACAAAATATCTGAGTGCCATGCACTTAATAAGAAGAAATTGAAATCTGTTGGATTCGGAAAAGCTAAAGAGGTCAAGTCTGAGAAGACTACAAATCGTAAGCTTAACCTGAAAGAGCCATCAGGGGAACTACAACTGAACCGCCTCAAGCAAGAAGTTCTTGAGAAAGAACAACGTCATGAGCAAGAACTCAAGTCATCTAAAGATGAGCGAAACAAGCTTCTGGGTGAGGCTAGTAAACGAGAAGATGACCTTCAGATCCTTTCAAAGCAGCTTAGGGAACAGCTGGAGCATAAGGAGAGGATACTGAAAGAAAAATCAGACACCATATCTTCTCTGCAGCAGCAGTGGGGAAATCAACAGGAAGATTCTAAGGGGCAGATGGAGCAACTGAATGTGGAACCTAAAGCCCAAGATTTGAATAAGAGAAAGCTTAAAATGGAATTTGAAAGTTTTTCCCCATTAAAGGTCCTCTTCATGTGGCTGTTGATGCCAGTGACTATGTTGGGGTGGTACTTCCACAGTTGCGCTCAGATGGTGGTGAACATCTGGCTATGGATTATTCCAATGTGGAGAAGGAGGCACTACCCCTTGTCATGGCAGAACAGTATATTGAGGTTTATTTGGATTTTGCCTCTGGTTTTGGTACGGGCTACACGGATTGAAGTCCTCTAGTGTTCATCGACGGCATGAAGAACTCAAAATCAACGAAAATGCGCTGGAGTCTTATACCCCAGCAGTATCCTTTTTACATTTCATATATTTGAGAAGTTGATAACATTATTTCTGATGCTCTCGAGAGCGTGAATACATGTTGCCTTATGAAGTGTAGTCTCTTTGTTTCTCAAATTTCCTAGGGCCCTGGATGTTGGGGGAATGGAGTCTTCACAGAGTCACAGAGGGTCGTTTTTTGTGTTTTTAGGTTTCCTAGGGAAACCTTCTTGGGAGGGAGGTGTTACGACCCACTGCACCTCTACAGACGTTGCAATGGCCATGCGTGGCCTGTAGGACGTTTTGGGGGGATTGATGACTGATCACCTACACCTGACGAGGTGTAGGAAATAAAAGCATCAATGGACACCTGACTCCCGGGGCTCAGGATATCGACGTCTATACCCCTAGACACGTTGCCATTGTATTGAGATTGTTTTGGACTGAATAAACACGCGTGCTTTTTTGTAAGAAACCGTTGCTGTCTGCCTCCAATGTTATTGTTTCAGTCACGAGCCGGCTGGAACGTAACAGCCCTATTGTGGGGTGTTTCACCATAGCGTGCTAAAACAATTTGCCTGTTATTTTAGTGTGCCTTCCCGGGGTGTATCACCATTGCATGCTTACACATTATTGTTCGTTAGGTGACGCTGACTCCTATTCCCAGCCCCCCTCCCTCCCTTTGGCCAGTCCCGTTGTGGATCACCTATAAAATCTACCCAGAGCCTTATACGTATCAAGGAGGCCTCTCACAGTTCCATCTTCTCTTTTGTTTGGTTTATTGATTTCTTGTGTTTTCCATTGTGCGGGGTGCCTGTGAGTGACTGTCAGTATTTATCTTAACTTGCTGCCTAGAGTATTTATTAATAAACCTATTTTGATATTTTGGTACATCAGCCTCTGTCCAGTCTTTCAATTGACTCTCTTGGGGGGGAAACCGTTGTGGAGTAGTAAAACTACACAAGTAGTGGAAGGGTAAACCTCATACTGGTTACATGTATAATACACATGAATAGTAATAATAGATAAACTTGACTTTCATAATTCGTGTGTTCCATTTCTGACCACTGGTTAGTTCTATGGTGTAAGAAATAGTGGAGGAAGGTGAGAATAATGGCCACTTCACTGCAGGGTATCAGGAGATGTTACGAATGGGATTAGAGTTGGAAAAACAAGCAACAGAAATGAGGAAGGTTAAACGTAAGATTAAACAGTTAGAAAATGGCTCGATGCAAAGGGAGAAGGAAGAGAGAGAGAGGGAGATGGGATGAAGACACCAGGCAGGACCGTAGATTCGATTATGCCTTTAATTACAGAAAATAATGTAACTCATTACCAGCCATTTGGACACACAGATTTGGATTCATTTCCAGACTTTCTATTTTACAAGAGGGAGCTGGGATTTTGATTGAAAAGCTGGAATTTGAGATGGTAGGGAAGCGTTTAGCCGTAGGTGATATAAAGACATTGTTGAGTCAGATTCTCACCAGAGACGACTACTACACTTCTCAGTAAAGCGGGATTGGGAAGGATTATGGGTGATTCAATGATCGATGAAGTACATTCGATAACTATAGGAATGCTGTGTGGAAATGTTTGAGCGATGCTTACCCTAATGTTTTTTTCAGCCTTACCCGCAGGGCCAACAATGGGAGCATATTCAGAAGCATAGGCAGAAGAGGGGTTGCAAGAGGACAGAACAACAGAGATTGGCCACAGAGGTGTTGGCGTGTGGCCAAGAGGGACATATCTTTAGACATTGCTATAAAGAACAGAATGTGGGGGAACAGAGAGATTACCAGCCACAGATGGGTGAGTATGATTGATAGAGCCTAGGGGGGGTTGAGGAAAGAGTGTTGTAAATAATTTATAACAAAGGGGTTAATTGATGAATGAATGAATAAATAAATAAGGGGGGAATGAATAAATAAATAAGGGGTAAAACATAATTTCCATAAAACATAATTTCCTGACATAACATTAAGAACAGATTTAATCACGTAGTTAAAGATTAAGGTAATAGGAAAATAGATAGACAAAGAGGAAATGGATTGAAGAAGGTAAATGGAAAAGTTGAATAGATGGAGAAAGACGGGTAGATTATGGAATGTTTCACTTCACTTCGGTGTTCCTAAGTATACAGATGAGTGAAGACAGTGACAGAGAGAAAGGGAGCCGTGCGCAGGCGTTGGTGAAACTTAGAAGCAAGCAAGGTTGAGATGGAGTCAAATGGCTGATATCTAAGGTTGATGTCAGGAACTGTGTTGGACATATTACATGTATGTATGCAAATACATGGGTTTTAAGTGTCTCTTACAGGTTTGGTGGAACTTTATTAAGTAAGTGTTTTGGGCTGAGATGGTGTACCATTTGGAATTTTATTTTCTTTGGCATGAGGAAGGAGTGACATGCCCTTTGAAGTATCATATCCTGGTGTGAGTTTAGTATTCAAGCCGGGTTATAACTGTAGTGGCCGGCTATGGCCAGGTGTGGCGCACTGCAGAAGGAATATAATTAAAGTTTTGAGTTACATCCTGATGGTTGTGTCCTTGAGTACCAAATATATAGGCACAATACATGGTGTCAGAAGCTTATAACCCGCGACAGACAGAGTCTAGTGGTACAGACAACTAGTTGGAGTAGTTTAACATAGGGCTGAACGATTAATTGCATTTGCGGTTTAATTGCGATATGATGAGACGCGATTTTCAAACCGCAACTTACAGTTTTTCACTATTGTTAAAAAGTATAAAGCGAAAATTCGGCACAATCTGCACAACCTTCACGTCATGTATCAATCGCTCGCCCCAAGTGGGAAATACTTAAGATTCCCTTATCTACATTAGAGTCCGATTTTCCTTGTGAACACACTGATGTCAATTACACATCACGTTGTTGTCAAAACAGTGTACACAAAGTTCTGTTGTTGCACACAATTTTCAAGTAAAATCTCAAAGCATCAACCTGCAAACCACAAATAGTCAAATCTCTAAACTTTCAGGTCTTTTGACCAATTTGCAGTGAGGACTGCACCATTAAAGTGTCTTGAGCCTCTGTTTTGTTGGATAAACTATTGAAAACTTTGAAAAGATCCACAACCAGAGAAGGAGAGGGGTAAGAGTGAGAGGAGGAAGAAGAGGAGGACAAGAAGGAGGAGGAGTAGGAGGTTGAAGAGTAGGAGGACAGAGAGAAGGAAGAGGAGGACAAGGAGGAGGAACAGAATGAGGACAAGGTGAAGAAGGAGGAGGATCAGGAGAAAGAAGAAGGAGAATGGTCATCTCTAATGAGATTTGGGCCGCTGTGGTAGACCATGTTTTCATGGTTTTTCATTAGAACCTTCAGGATGGAGCACAAGTACGAAATCTGTTTGCCTTGTGTACTGTAATACTGCATATCAATATAATATACGTAGTGTGCTCACAGTATTTGTATTTTGCAGGACTGAAAGAGAACCACACTGTGGAGGAAGAAAACACACTTTCAATATTTTTTGAAAGCAAAGTAGCATTTTCCAGGAGATATAAAGGGTTTTGCATTTTCAGTTAGTTGCTTTGGAATTTGTGTTTAGAGTTTTGAGAACGAGGCATGCTTTCAAAAAATGTGTGTAAGCAATTGAGAAAAACTATAAGCATTTTGTATACAATTTTATGTCAATACAATCTGGTGGAACAGGAGACTAAAATTGTAAATATGGTTTGTGAGAACGACGGTATTGCGGTTTTATGTTTGACTATGAAAAATGTAGGCCTACACTGATACATTTTACAAAAGAAGAAAGGGCTCAATGAGTCATTGTCATTCATATGGTGTGTTTCGATGATTGTGTTTTCAATTTTGCACTTCTGTGTGCTGTAAATGCTTGGTAGTGTGCAGCTAATGCTTAGTTGTGTGTACTAAATGAATGTATGTGTGTGTGTTTTGAAAATATGGCTGTGTGTACCAAATGAAAACACGAGTTCCATTTTGTGAACAGTTAAGAGATTTGATAGCAAAGAGTCATCTTGCAAAGGGAGTGTCAGGTTTAGCATTTTGTGTGTGAGGTTTTCAATTTTCTGTGTGCAGTTTTGAGAAAGACGTTACTGTTTTGAAAAACGGGTTTTAGCAACAGTGAAAAACTGTAAATAAAAACCGCGATTAAAAAAAAAAAAAAAAAAATTTTTTTTTTAAGATGGAAAATTTTGCACACAGTGATTAAAGCAGCACAACAGATCACTTGCTAATCACTAACGAGATGCTAGTGGCTGAAACTAGCGAAATCACTTGAAATGTGCTTACTTTGACACTATGACCAACTAGTTAGTCAACAACTGTCCTAACACAGTCAAACATCAAGCAAGTGCAACACAAGACGGCAAATAAGCTACTTACTAGTTCGGCAGACAGTAAAAACCAGGCGGCTTCAGGCACACCTACATAACGCAGTCATTTGCCTACGGACCCTGGCAATGGCACAGAGGTGATTCTCCATATTAAAAGTCATTGTAGCGCCCCAATTTTCAAAGCTGTTATTTTAAGGTAAAACTGCTTATCCTAACCCTAACCGTGAAGTACAATTACTGCATAAGGCCAATTTAAAAAGTGCATGCCTTGTGTTAATACTTGACTTTTTTTAAATAACTTAAATGCACAGTGGCAAAGCCACCGATTTGTTTCTGTAATGAGCAGTTAAATACAAATGTAAAATGTGGAAAAGAATATTACACACTAAATGTATCTAATATTGTGTCATATTGAAATCATTCAGTACGTTTTGTTGGAGAAAAAAAGAGGATAACATTTTTTTTAAAATCGCATATCGAATCGCAATCGCAATATTTTGGGGAAAAATCGCAATTAGATTATTTTTCCAAATCGTTCAGCCCTAGTTTAACGGTGTGGAGAGTGAAGACGGTGACGTCTGGAGCTAGAGAGAAAGTTTGACGGTGAAAGCTACAAGCTAGCGGTAAACTACTAGCACACAGCATGGATTACCTTCTTACCATCCCACCGCCGGGACCCTTCTACTTCGAGCCAAGCTCATGGCCCGCATGGATAAAAAGATTCGAACGCTTCAGGCTTGCTTCTGGATTGAAAGAAAAAGACAAAGCCTACCAGGTGAATTTTCTCATTTACACAATGGGTGATAAAGCTGACGATATCTTGAGCTCATTGCAGTTGGCTGAGGATAAACAAAATGACTATGACGAGGTTAAAAATGCTTTTGATGGACATTTTGTAGGCGTGCATAACGTAATATTTGAACCAGCCATGTTTAATAAAGGCAGTTGGCGAATCGGCAGAGAACTTTATCACAGCAGTGCACAAGTTAGCTGAACATTGCAAATATGGCGCCTTGCGGGAAGAGTTGATCCGAGACAGGATTGTTGTCGGGATAAGTGATCTGAAATTACCTGAAAAAATGCAGCTCAACCCAAAATTGGATTTAGCTCCTGCCATAGTTCAAGTGAGGCAGCAAGAAGTAGTGAAAAAGCAGCAAGTTGTTCTCCGGTCAGCTGGCAAATAGATGCAGTGTCTTACAACAGCAAGAGACAGGCTTACAGGAAAAATTCTGATCACCGTGTTAGCCGTTTTCAGCCTCAGCATGCTTCAACCAACCCAAAGCACTGTGGGAAGTGTGGCAAAACCACTACACATGCATGGACTGAATGCCCACCAAAAGATGCCGAATGTAGAAAATGTCAAAAGAGGGGACACTTTGCATCTGTGTGCAGATCAGCTCTAAACCTAGAATCCATTGAGGATTATGCGGCGGCTTATTTGGGAGCTGTTGACCATCCACAGTCATCTACATGGACTGAAATGCTTACCATAAATGGTGGCCTGATGCGCTCTTAAGTGGACACAGGGGCATCTGTGACTGCCATCCCAGAAACAGAATAGACACAAGAGAAATATGGCAGCTACACAGTGACACGCAGACCTCTGCTGGGCCCCGTCAGTCAACCTCTGGATGTCAAAGGGCAAGTGCATGCTGTCATTCAGAGAGGCGACAGAAGGATTGAGGAGGAGGTGTTTATCATCAAAGACCTGACCACACCCTTATTGGGCCTGCCAGCCATTCGCAGACTGCAGATGATTCCTCAGCTCCACAGCATAGACAATGCAGAGACACACTTCCGCTCAACCTACGCAGATGTCTTTACAGGGCTAGGTAAACTTAAAGGTGAATACAAAATTATGCTGAAAGACAATGCATCATCTTATGCCCTCTCTGCCCCACGACGTGTAGCCATCCCACTCCGGGCCAAAGTTAAAGAGGAACTAGACCGGATGGAGAAAATGGAGGTCATAGCCTGTGTTGAAGAACCAACTGAATGGTGCACAGGCATGGTCCCTATTGTGAAAACGTCTGGGAAACTACGCATCTGTGTAGATTTAACTAATTTGAGCGTCATCAGAGAGAGACACACCTTACCGTACCGGCAGTGGACGAGACACTGGCCAAGCTGGAAGGAGCCAGAGTCTTCACAAAGCTTGACGCGACATCAGGATTTTGGCAAGTACCACTCCATCAAGACTCAATGCTGTTGACCACGTTCATCACACCAGAGAGCCGATACTACTTCAAGAGGTTACCCTTTGTTATATCATCGGCCCCTGAGCACTTTCAAAAGAGGATTTCCCAGCTGATAGATGGCATTGACGGAGTGCTGTGTCATGCTGATGATGTCCTCATCACAGGAAAGGACCGGACAGAGCACGACGATAGGATACTTGAGCGGCCTAGATTTTACCATAAGAACAGATCACAAGCCACTCATAACACTCCTGAAGTCCAGAGCACTGGATGACCTTCCGCCGAGGATTATCAGATTCAGATTAAGGCTGCTCAGATTCAATTTCAACATCATCCATGTCCCAGGTAAAAACCTGATAACAGCTGATGCTCTGTCCAGATCACCTCTTCCAACCACAGCCACAGAGGATGTGCAAGACCTGGAAAAGGAATGCAAAGCTTACTTGGACAGCATAGTAGAAAAGCCTGCCAGCCACACCGGCAAAGCTGGAACAAATCAAGAAAGGTCAGTCCTGCATGAAGGAGGAGGACTGCTCATGAAAGGTGAGAGACTCCTAATCCCTGACCACATGAGACCTGACCAGGGACGTGCAGTCGTAGGAGGCAGGGGAGGCAGAGCCTCACCTGTCATTTTGAAAAGTAAAAAAAATATTTAAAAAAAAATATATATATTTTTTTTTATAATAATCATATATATTTATGTATTATAAAATAAATATTCATATTTCTCTAGTTATCTGTGTTACGAGTGTCATTTCCGTGATTCCGATCATTTCGAGCATTTTTATTATCAAAATCGCTGAATATGAGCATTTCCGGTTCCCAGTGACAGTGATCAGCCAATGAACATGGACGTGCCGTCAAGGGAGGCAGATGCATTGGAGTCTATGAGCAGCTGAGCCAGTGCCGCACTAAAGATTGCGCAATCACTCCAAACTGGATTTTACGCATGCGTGCGCAAGCGTAGATGAGCTCAAAACGCATTTAAAAATATGGTTAGTGAGGCAAACAGTACCACTGCTTCAAGAAGGGAGGCGAGCGAGAGCGCAATTGTCGGGTATGTTGTTTTTTTTAAATTGGGCTTCTTCTAGGCTTCTCTAGGCGAACATGGAAGGTTGTATTGCTAAGCTGAAGCAGTTCTCAAAATTGGACTTGCAGTCCAAACGTGAAATGATTAATAATGGGAGACCAATGGCGGAGCTAAAATGTTTGCTTCAAACGACGGGACTGAAGGTATTGACATTGCATTGGAGTGTTTCATGTTTTCCAACGCGACATATTCATGCGGAACACAAACCTCGCTAAATGGCTGCTAGGTGCAGAAGAGCCGTGAATGGATTAGGAGCTTGCAAGTGCACCAACTTTAAATTATACCGGTCACAGGTCTCTCAAGTGTCACTCATTTAGGTCTCAAGGCACGCACTCCCGCCACACATCGTATTTCTAACGCTGAAAAAAAAAAACTCTAGTATATTTAATGTGCCGGCCGCATCTTGTAAACATGACCTGGCTGCGCTGCGTTGCCCTCACCATGGAGAAATCACGCACGTCTCCCCGAATCCCGTGGAGTTCTGCCGTGAGGTGCCACTTATCAGCCAATCAAAAAAAAAATGGCTACACAATAGCCAATCAGAGAAAACGTATCTTCTGTTTCTGGGTAAGATTTAATCCAACAACCAATGAAAATAAAGCATCCTGGAATTTCGCGCGTCTGATCTCCGATTCACCTTTCGTTCACCTGAGAGGAAACCACTGGAGCTCCGAGCATCGATCTCACCTGACATCCTACAGAGACTTCACCAGGGACATCAGGGTATCAACGAATGCCTAGCTAGGGCTAGAGAATCTGTCTGGTGGCCAGGCATCAAGTCTGTTGTAAAGCGAATGGACGAGAGATGACCTCCCGAGCAGACCATGGCAGAGGGTCGCAGCAGATCTTTTCCAATGGCAGAATGGGAACTATTTAGTCATGATAGACTACTTCTCTCGCTATATTGAGGTTTGCACCCTACCTGGAGGCACAACAGCTAAACAGACTATTGCAAGATTTTAAGCTGTGTTTGCTAGGTATGGATGCCCAGAAGTGCTCGTCACGGACAACGGTCCCCAGTTTTCCTGTCATGAATTCTCTCAGTTTGCAAGAGATTATGACTTTACACATGTGATAAGCAGCCCCCGTTATCCCCACAGCAATAGGGAGGCTGAACGGGCCGTCAGAACTGTTAAATTTCCACAAAGCTCTGCTGGCCTACAGGTCTACTCCATTGGCACAACTACTGATGGGGAGGAGAATCAGAACACCAGTCCCGGTGTCACCTTTGCAGCAACAACCACAGTGGCCTGATCTCAAAGAATTCAGAGAAAAGGACACTGCATTGAAACTGCAACAGCAACAAACTTTCAACCCGGAGACACCGCACTCAAACCCTGCCACCTCTTCAGTCTGGACAACAGGTGTGGATCAGACCCACACGGACCAGAGGGACAGTTGTGGGCCCTGCACCTACACCACGCTCATACAAGGTAGAGACACCGGACGGAGGACGGCTGCGACGCAACCGTGCACACCTCAACATCAGGTGACATGTCAATGACTAGGTCAGGGAGACTTTCTAGGGCTCCGGAAAGACTGGACCTTTGAACACTAAACACACACCTACACACATTACGAAGGATAGAAAAGAAAAACATGAAAAGATGTTAAAACAAAAGAAAAGTCATAATGTTGGAAGAGTGAAATGTCTAAAAGTTGAAAAGCTGTGTTCTGATTTGATGCATCTAGTGAGTATTCTCATACAATAGCTACAGTAAAGTATAATTTCTTCTGTTAGTTTCTCAGTTTAGACTTATAAATTTTAATAATGATTTGAGTGAATTCCTGAGATTATAAGATACGTTAGGAAACTAAAGTAGCTATATTGTTGAATGCACTTTGTCATCTTGAGGTTCTTACAAAGAAGTTGAACGTTCATCTGAAAGGGGGACATGTAGTGGCCGGCTATGGCCAGGTGTGGCGCACTGTTTATATGATGTTATGTTACACGTGCAGAAGGAGTATAATTAAAGTTGTCGAGTTACATCCTGATGGTTGTGTCCTTGAATACCAAATATATAGGCACAGTACAATAACCACCAAGGTACGATCTTTTGTTATTATAATGTGACTAAGGGGGGTTCGGTCTTTATGTTTTTATAAGCCATGTGGACCATGGTTGTCTGATGAACAGGGTTCAGCGATCACATTGCAGCCAACCATAGGACTAATATATATGTGACGAAATTCATTTATTGAATAAGACCAAACTGATTTTAAAAAGGGGTACATTTGCGGGCATGCAAGTTATTAGCCTTGTTGATATGTGCGCATTTTTTAGTTTTAAGTGCCTAAGGGGGGAGTAATGTGAGAATTTTTCAATTTTAGGGTTTTTTCATCCTATTTATGGGAGGTATTGGATAATCAAATTTAGTATAATGCTATAGTTGTAGCATCTATAAGAGATAAGGAATATCAATACAACTTTTGGGGAATATTTTTACTGGAAGGTAAAGTTGTATAGGTAGTCATGTACTACATAGATATGGAAAGGGATAAGTAGAAAATATATGTATTGGAGTAATTAATGGGAATTTAGATTATGAGATATGGGCTGATGATAAAAGTCAAAACCCTAATGTTAAGGCAGTATTAATGTTTCAAGTTGTGTTTTTAAGTTTGTTTGCTTTAGTTCTATTAAGGATATTTTATAGACTTTGTGATACTGGTGTAGTTTTTTTTTCTGTTTGGTTTACAGAAGCCAATGACCAGGCCATCATCGTTGTCCAGATTCATCTTACCGGTTGGACGGCAGTGACAGCAAGACATGAATGAGACTTTCATGTTTTACACAACACTGTATCAGAATTAATAAAAGAGATGCATGATGCCATTCACAGCTCGCGGAAAGCGGGTGTCGTCATAAGAATACAAGGCAGCAAGAGAATTTCGCCTTGAGATATTAATTTGAAGATTGGAGAAATAAAGGTTTTCGCTCTTGCCTGTGAGGTCAAGGAAATGCCATCTCGGAAGAATACCAGAAAGGACATTCATACCAGTAGGACTGTTCCAAAGGCACAGCACTACATACTGTACAAGACTCGAGGTTTATTGTTATGTATTATTGTCTTTATGTTTTTATGTAAACATATATTGCCCATCTGGGACTGTACACATTACTGTGATCTCATGTAGGACCACCCTAGTGAGACTGTGATATATTATACGGTGGTTTCGTTATATTTTGCTTAGATGAAGTATATGAACTGTTTAAAATAATGCTAAAACTGGGTTTTGTATAGGATGTATAGGACTTCAAATGGACTTGTTTCAGCATATAGTACAGGGGTGCCCAAATTATTTCTTGTCACGGGCCAAATAATAATCGGAGTGGGGAGCTGAGGGCCAAAACCAGGGTTTCATGTTAGGTTATGCCCCATTATATTGAAATGTATTTGCATATACAGTATGTACCCAATTAACATCTATCTATAAATCCAGGAATCTCTGTGTGTCTGTCAGTCAGTCTGTCTAGGGCAGGGGTCGGGAACCTTTTTTGCCTGAAGATCCACTTTTACCATTTTTTATTTTTTTTTATTTTAGAAGAGCCACAAAAAGACGGTTACAAGAAAAAGTTTGGATATTTAACTAACCGTTACTTTTATTCAACACATTTTTTTTTTATACATTTTCTACTTGTTTTAAAAGTTATGGTACTAGTAACTTGAAATGTAAATGGCAATGGGAAATGACAGAAGTTAACAACGTTACAATGTAACAACGACATGAAATTAACAACACTCGAAATTGAAAATTAGGCCTACCCAGAGATTAATGCGACCTCGGGTGCTGCATAGACTTGCTGATGGGCTTGTAGTCTGGCTCATATTCAGTTAGGTGAAGCTTCATGCAAGCATTGAGGCTTTCATCATTTAAACGCAAGCGCAGGTTCGTCTTTATATTTTTCATATGTGAGAAAGATTTAAAGATAGATTTCTCACATGCATAAGTGGAACCGAACATGGTTAACACAGTAATACTAACACGTTGCAATGCGCGATATGTTATGGGCAGTTCATTCCAAGTTTTTAGAATCAGTTCGTCTTCGGATGGAAGCTTTCCCATGTTAGTCCACTTGTGTTCGCTTGCAAGCTGTGCTCGCTGACGTGCGATTCCTTCCAGCTGATCGTTTAGTGTTTTGAACTTGCCCACCAATGTCAGATGAGGTCAGTTTGGCACCCTCCATTTCGAAATTGCCGATCGAAACACCAGGGATGCACGATAGGTTTTTTCCCTTTATGAAATTTTTCTCTAGCCTTTCAACTTCAACATTGAAAGTTTTCTCGTTGACGAAACTGTACGGAAATCTGTGATTTTGTTTGATATTGGCATGGCAACCTGCCGCGAATGTAACAATATTGTGCAGGCTATGGTTACGTTTAAGAGAGTTAAGTGAGGTGGAAAGTTAAATTAAATCACTCAGATAGACCTACGTATTTGGCACAAAGCCTTGTTATTTTAATATAAGTAGTATTGACTGTGCTTTTAGCCTCGGCTGATCCCTTGATTACACGTTTTTTCCCCGTATTTTTCTCCAACCCATTTCGTCCGAGAGCCCCGGCCGTCAGCAAAAGAGCCAGTGGTGGCTCGCGAGCCACAGGTTCCCGACCCATGGTCTAGGGCGTACCTCCCTGACGGTAGTTACGTTAGTTATGAAATTTCGCATGTAGCTTACGCATGTCATGAACCTGTGCATCCTTGATTTTGAAGATTTTTGAATTCATAATTCGCGAGATATTTGTATTTTACCATTTCCCGTAGGCACTATGGGTTATCGTTTCCCGTAGCACCGAAATGAGGTCACAAATTACGTCACAAACAATATTAGCGGTATTAAAACTATCCTGCCTTCACTCAAAGTTCAGAATAGCGTTGGATACGATAAGGAGGTCCGCATTCAAATTTTTCTTGGTGAACAGATACAGACTTTTGCTCAGGTAATCTTAAGACAGTGATTGATTTTATCTATTCGTTTATATAAGCTTCTTTATATTAAGTTTCAAAGTAATGTCTAGAGTTGTACAGTCATCTAACAGACAGGGAATAGTAATCCACGCGTAATCCAAACGCAAACGATAAAATAGAAATATCTTGCGAACTATGAATTCAGAGAGAGAGTTGTATAGAGTAAAATTCATGCGTTTTGCATATGCCATGAATAAGTGCTGTAATCACAGTTACATTTCAACCATGCTTATGAAATGAGTTTGCCAAGTTGTAAGTCAAATAAGTGCAGAAATGTACTGTAAAAATACGCTATACTAATAAACAATATGAATATTTTGATAAGCCTCGGAGGCCTTCAGATTGTCCATTGCTTTCCCGTCTGTTGCTATGGAGTCCACGAAATATGCGCAAATCTCGCTGTAAGTTATGTTGGGCCCACGTCGTCATGTTATCCTCCCAGTCCTGCACTGGATTCGAGTGGGGGATAGTAACGCCATCTCCAGTCAGAGTATTTAAACTGTGTTCCCATTGTAAGGACATAATTAGATTACGATCTGTCTGAGAGTGGGCTGTCAGGGAGATACGCCCTAGACCAGGGGTCTTCAACGTTTTTCAGGCCAGGGACCCCCAAACTGATGGCGAGATGAGCAGGGACCCCCTACTATATAAATTGCATAAAATGTTGTTTATAATATATTGGGCCTAGTGCCAAATAAACATAGCTACCCTGTTATTGTGTATTCAATACTAAGCTATTCAAATAATACAAAAGTTAATATATTCATTAACATTTTAATTTTTTAACATTGAATTTAACCTAACATTTTTAAACAACACATTTAACTTAAAGGCACCCAGTGCAACTTTCGAGGCTTAAAAGTAAACATTCAATTTCTAGTCTTTTATACACATAGTAAGTTTCAATAACTCCATAACATTTCATATCGACATTCAAGGAGCAAAGATGAGACGCGGTTGTGTGGTGAGAACTGAGAGAATATCGTAAACAACAACAATCGTCGCCATTTTCCCCCCAAATCTTTATTTATTGGTGCCACCAATAAATAAAGCAGGATTCCAGTCAATGGAAAAATGGCCTCTCCCCACCGGGGATTGTTGTTGTGTACGATTTTCTATCAGTTCTCACCACACAACGACGTCTCATCTTTGCTCCTTGAATGTCGATGAGTAATGGTATGGAGTTATTGAAACTTACTACGTGTAAAAAAGACTAGAAATTGAATGTTTATTTTTCGAGTCTCAAGCCTATAAAGTTGCACTGGGTGCCTTTAACATTTTTTAACATTGAATTTAATTTAACATTTAACAACATGAAAGGTACAGGGTGGCCGTGCCACTGCCATTTATAAACATATATCTTGCAAACAACTCTGAGCTAACAATTAATAACAACTTATTAAAATAATTCACAGACATATGTTTTTATTTCATCATACATAAAAAAAGGGACAGTGAATCCACAAGCATCTGTCGATGGCACACATCCTCCCACATTAGTGAGATGTATCTTCTTTTCAATAACTCCTGACTGACACAATCCAACGGATGACGGAGGAGGAGTCTGGCGCATGGAGTTGTGTTGACAACATAGATGTTATAGTGAGATTGACAGGTCAACAAACCAATCACACCGCTAGCAAGTTGTTAAGATTGTAGGTAGTAGCATGCTAACATTAGCTAGGGGGCTCATACACCTCGCAAATCCTCTCAGACTTATTTTTCAGTTAAAATTAAAGTTTTTTGACCTTGTACAGTGTCTATTTCTCTCTATTTATTTTTTCAAATCTAAGCAAAAAAATGTCAAATTAACAATTTATAGGTACAAACAAGACCAGCTATGGAGTTTGGTCCGTCGTATTTGCATGAAAGGTGCTGTGAGTGAACCGGTGCCCAGCTTGAGAGAGCTCCTGTGGGTAGCTGTGTCGATTGGACTGAAAGATAACGTCTTCTCGATCAATTCATACGTTCACTACAATATGTTGGATTTATGTTAATGTAAATTTAAAGGGAATAAATACAATTCTGATTCGGAAGACATTTAAATTTGTGGGAAAAAAAAAAATTGGTTTATTTTTTTTTGAAATATTAAAAAAAATTGTCTTATCAACAAAATATTTCACGACCCCTCTGCAGTACCTCCGCGGACCCCTGTTGAAGACCCCTGCCCTAGACAGACTGACACACTGACACACACACAGAGAATTCTGGATTTATAGATAGATAGCACATTTCGTACATTATGCAATTCAATGTGCTTTGCAGAAACAAACAGTAATAGAATTTAAATTGAAACACAGTCAAAGAAACTTAAATAAAAAAAAAAAAAAAAAAATTATGACATAAAAAGTACAAATAATTCAGGTAGGCCTATTAAAACACAATGAAAATTGAAAGAAAATAAATAAATAAAACATTAAAATCAATAAATTGCAGGTAAGAGACATTATGATTAGCACTAAGAAGCAGCATACCGTAATAAATAGAGAATTTCACATATAGGCTAAAGAGAATAGGTTTGTTTTTAGTCTTGTCTTGAAACTGTCTATGGTGGGGGCAGTTTTGATGTGGTCTGGTAGAAGATTCCAAAGTTTTACTGCATAATAACTGAAGGCTGCTTGACCTTGTTTAGTTTTAACAGTAGGGGCAACCAACAAGATTCTATCCTGGGATCGGAGGGTACTGGGAGGTACATATGGCTGGAGCATGTCCTTAAAATATAAAGGTTCAAACCCATGCATGGACTTAAAAACAAGAAGCATCACTTTAAAATCAATTCTGTGGCTAACTGGAAGCCAGTGTAGAGATTTCAGTATTGGAGTTATATGTTCTGTTCTCCTGGTTTTGGTAAGAACTCTAGCAGCCGCATTTTGTATTAGCTGGAGCTTTTTAATATGCTTTTTGGGGAGTCCAGTGAAAAGACTATTACAATAGTCAATTCTGCTGGAAATTAATGCATGGACAAGTTTTTCAAGATCAGCCTGTGACATGAAACCTCTTAGTTTTGAAATGTTTTTTAAATGGTAAAAGGCTGATTTAGAGATGGATTTTATATGTTGATTGAATGACAGGTTACTATCTAGAATGACACCCAAATTGCACAAACAATGGCCTTTGGTTTTAGTCCTTTGGTGTTAAGAAATTCACTGACCTGGTGTCTGTCGCTTACTTTTCCAAAGACAATAACTTCTGTTTTGTCACTATTAAGTTGAAGAAAATTAAGACACATCCAGTTATTGACCTGATCTATGCACAGATTATGTGATTCTAGTGGGCTAAGGTCATTGGGAGAAATTGCTAAGTATAATTGAGTGTCGTCAGCATAGCTATGGTATGAAATCTGATGTTGTTTGATAATTTGCCCGAGTGGGAGCATATACAAATTGAACAACAGGGGGCCTAGGCTCGATCCTTGGGGAACACCACAGTTTAAGGGGATGGATGAGGAAGTGTAATTGCCAATACTGACATAGAAACTTCTGTCTTTGAGGTAGGATTTGAGCCAGTCAATCACTGTGCCCCTCAGACCAACCAGGGGCTCAAGCCTGTGGAGCAGTATTGCATGATCAACTGTGTCAAATGCAGCACTTAAGTCTAATAAAACCAGAGCAGTTGTTTTCCCACAGTCAGTACTTAGCCTTATATCATTGAGTACCTTAGCAAGGGCAGATAGAGAAAGATATGGATTAGTGTGTATGCATATGGACACAAAGGGGGGAATATGTGGGATATTTTCATATGAATAAGGAATGGAAGTGCGAGATAACTGTTGAATTAGTGTTGAAGGTTATACTTGGGTTAAATCTAAGATGAGTCTTGAGAGGCCAAATAAGAGGGCGTAGCCTTAGGTGACCTTAGGTAAATAATGGGCGTGGTATTAAGTGCCAGGGACATCTTTCGATTTGTTTGGGGTCAGATTGGGAGGTCAGGTTTAATTGGCTGGATGGGTTAACAAAGCAGCACATGGGAGGTGCTTAGTAAGGTTTATATGTTTTGCCGCAAAGGTATGCGGGCAGATGTATTTCCGGTATTCATCTCTTTACTGTGGCTTAATTTACTGCAGTAAATCTGTTTGAACAACGCGTCCCTGAGTGTCTGAGTCTGTGATTGTGAAAATAGTTTTAATACTAAGAATTGGCCAGGACATACAGGGGCGGCCCTAGCACATTTGGCGCTCTAGGCGAACTTCACTCCTGGCATAATAAGGGCAGTTTGCTTTATAGGCCTAAATATTAGGATTGTTGTCAAATTCAGATTGTGTTTGGGAGACGGGATTTTTAAGAAATTCCAATCAGACAATTTGACTGGTGAGCTCTACTATTTTCGGACATTTCATTTTTTTTTCGGACAAAGACCGGCAATTACCGGACAACGGAAACGCTGGTTTAGACTGAATGGCCGTCACAAGTCACTGGCTAGCTAGCGTTACAACATTTGGATTTTTACCACTATTCCTCACTCCTCACAAACGACAAATTGACGTGTTTGTCTTCCTTAATGGGTGTGCTATGCAACGAGTAAGATATTTGTAGTGTTGTTGCACTGGTTATTGGCTTCATATGTGCGCCCCTATTTTAATCATGTCTTTTTTGTATAATGTAGAATACATGGACATATAGTTTTTCGATATACCCACCTCTGTAAAATCCTTAAAGAACTATGTGACAGGGAGTAGGAAAACTTTCAATCATAAACTTTCCCCCCGTCCCACCTTCCTGTCTCCACCCGGCCGACCTCAAGCAGATGGGTCCCCCCTTATGTGCCGTGGTTCTGCTTAAGGTTTCTTCCTGCCCAACAGGGAGTTTTTCCTTGCCCCTGTTGCCGTTGTGCATGCGGGAATTTAGGCTCTGGGCTCTGTTAAGCGCCTAGAGGCAATTGTATTGTTATGGCGCTATACAAATAAAATTGAATTGAATTGAATAAACTCCACTAAAGTGCCTGGGGCAATTCGAGCAGTCATGAACATTTTCTCATCTTGAATTCATTCCAGGCTAAGAACAGAATTTAAGGATTTACCTTTCTCATTGGCACGTTTCTCTTCTTCTTCCTTCCTTTTCGTCTTAAATTGCGACCAAAGGGCTATTGCCTCGTTATTATTTCGTTCTTCAAAGTTTCTTGAACACACACACACTAACGAAACTGTGCTAGCATGTTCTGACAACACCAAGGAGGTACGTAGCCTACTCCTTCCGTTTTCGAATATTGGCTCATTTTACCCTAATGATAGATGTTTTTTTTATTGGCAAAATATTGTTTGAAAATATAGACGGGGCGCAAAAAAATAAATATATATTCTAGGCGACCACCTATACCGCCTGTAGGAAAGGCCGCCCCTGAGTACATAGATGCACGACTGTGGAGCGGGATTCATTTCCTAGAAGGCTTTTCATGGTTCACCTTGCGCTCAATAGCAGTGAGGGGATTTGTTATGCAGAAGCCATCATCGTATTGCTGTTTTTAATTAGTGTTCTGCCATCACCTTTCCATGTGTGCTGATTATAAGGCTGTGGGATTACCACAGCTGATAAGTCTTGTAATCGATATTTTGCACTATGGTAAAGTACCAGCAACCATCTTACCAGTGTTTGTTTTATATGCTTGCAGTGTTAGACCCTCAAAGCTACACAGGGGTGCTAGTTGCTCTTCTTTTTTTCTGTGTGTTTTGATGTGTTGGTGCGCTCATAGATTGTTTACTTTATTGGGTTTGTTTATGTTCCTCTAGCCTATCGGCCTATGTAGCAGTATGTAGCAGTAATATGCAGTCCCTCAACAATAAAAACTATTTACAAAACCATTAGGTATTTAGTAGGGGTGTAAATCTCTCATGACAAAAACGATTCGATACATGGGCACGATACGATACGAGAAAAGATGCATGTTGATAAAAAACGATTCAGTACAATACAATACGATACGATACGATGCGATGCCGTTCAATTATTGAAAACACTAAGGCTGAATCCCATTACACCCCTTAGCCCTTCGCCTTTCCCCTTCCCCTCCGTTTTGCGCGTTCACGTGGAGGGGTAGGGCTGTCCCAATTCACGTTAAGACAGAAAGGAAGGGGAAGGGCTTTCCACCCCTCCAAACGATTTTCCGAGGGCACACTTCAAACGGAGGGGTGAGACCGATTACCCCAATGCATTGCGAACCCGTGATCATTCACACCCCAATCCTGTAGATGGCGGCAATACATTGAGTCTGGCAGCTGTCATTAACCCTTCAGGGACAGAGGCCTGTTTGACTTTTTTAGGACGTCTAACATGCCTTGATGTTTTTGTATATTTCCCCTAGCTATAAGTACTGATGCACAAGTGGCTTATATGATTATGTTATAGAGGACATCAGCAATAACAACATTAGAGTAAAAGGAATGTAGTACAATCAAATTGTATTTAAATCAAATGTTAAATCACCCTTACAAATACCTTTATTCAGAGGTGCTTAGAATTTGTACAAAAAAACATTGTAAAGATTTCGAGCTAAGACCTTTGAACTCTGAAACTTGTCAACATAGGTGTTGGCTATACATATGTGAGTTTAGCATTCAGAAACTGTGTGTGGTTTTACTACTACATATTTATAATAGCAGAGTAACCTGTTTCTCTCCCAAATGTGTCTCCCTACAAATGCATATTGATGAGTTACCTGGCAGACCTCAGACAAAGACAATGGCCATTGCATAATGGCCCTGGAATGTCTTTGTGGCTCACTTCCCCCAAAGGTTTTCACGCCACACCATGGCCCAATGGAGATCACTGAATCACCATTACTTATCATATGAATGGCTGTCATTTGCTAATGGGTGGGTCCTTAGGAGCAGAAAACTCACTGACAGACTGAAAAGTGCATCAGCTCAGCTATATTCTTCTTACAAAGTACTTATTTATATTTTATTTTCGAACTTTATATATTTTAAAAGAAAAGGGTCCAAGGTTCATGTGGGTTGTCTTTATATGTCTGTAGGACAAAAACTTTTGAGTTTTGACAATGTGAAAAAAATATCCCACTGGTGGGTCCCTGTCCCAGAATGGTTAAAGAAGAAACATCGAAACAACATTAAAGAAGAGTCCCTTTAAAAATGGCAGCGGGAAAAGCAGCACACAAATGTAAGTATTTTTTTTGTAATTCATGGTTTTAAAACTTTATGATGAAATGTTGCATTGTGTAAACAGTAACATTTTCCCCATAAAACGCAAATGGAAACCGTTACCAGCAGTGCTCTAAAACTTTTAACACCAGCCAATCGGCCAAATGCTGGTGAAATGTTTGTTTGGCTGGTAGAAAACACCAACTTACTACCCACGTTGACCTATTGATACCTGGGAAAAATGTTAATCGTGCAACAGCTGCTGTATGTATTCTCCAGCGATGACAATAGAACAAGAACTAGTTCCAGACTGTTCCCGTGTCCCGTAGAATCAGTACAAATATCTCCATGGTAACAGTTGGGTTGTTGTCATAAAACGTTAGTTATGTAGCCTACAATCTATGGCTGTTGTGGCTGACCTGCATGGTTGTTGTCATTGTCAACAAAAACTGTTTATGGCGCCACATGATCCAGTAACTACGTGTCGGTGACTGATAAAAGGAATACATAACAATTCCCACAACTATACCTGTGTGCTTTACAGGGTCTCCAGAAGAAACGCGGCGGCTCATTCGATTTAGGGCCGAAAATGAGCAGCGTTTCCTGAAGTCGACAGCAAGTTCCAAACAACTCTGGGAGTGAGTTATTTAGGTTTCTTACAGTGTTTTGGTTTGTTAATGAGCCCATTTACATTATCACAATAATGGTGTTATTGCAATAAACGACTAATTGGAGTAAACAGTTTAGATGTGCATGTTAACGTGATCATTGCTGGTTGTTCATTTTAGTCCTCCTCGTACACGTTATCTGTCAATGTAACGATACAGGACGCTGATCAAGGACCTTGGCCTCAAGGGCAAGGTTACCTCCCAGCAGGCCTCAAAGAAGTGGGAGAATTTGAAGAGAAAGTACAGGGTAAGCTGGAAGCAATGTCCTAGAAGAACTTCTATGTATACAAAACAAGGAAATCAGTTAGTAACACAATGCAGTGATGATTTGCCATGGGGATCCAACATTGTGCTTTGTTTATTGCAGGAGCTGAAAACACCAAAAACTGGGGCGGGGACGGATGGTGGGGAGACAACGGCGTCCACCTGGCAATACTTTGAGGAGATGCATGAGTTGCTGGGAGCCAGGCCATCCATTACCCCTCCGGTGGTGGTGGCATAATTTCACCTAGAGGTAAACATACGGCAGTGGACTGTTATTTCTTTATCTTAAACTGTGTGTGTGTGTGTGTGTGTGTGTGTTGTTGAAAACATCATTTCAACATAAAAGTGTCATACACACACAGCCACAACCCCCAATACTGGAATATAATGCCCCGTCATTATTTCTCCTTAAAGGACCACTTCTGCCAATTTCAATATGCTGTTGTATTGCTCACGCTACTCTTGACTTGTCAGTACCCGGTGATGCTGCATTTTTCGGCTCAGCCCTTTCCGAGATCTGAGCTATTCTAATGGGGGCAAATTTTGTTGACATTTTAAAATTTCTTAACAAAGGCCTGCTCCAAATATTTTCCCAAAAGGTATCGCTGTTTGCTAGTTGTCTGCTGATGTTGCATAACCTTTTGGATGTTTTTGGGAATCAATCAAGATGTTCTTACCTTTTTGGTAACGCTT
The DNA here is from genome assembly GCF_963457725.1 of Sprattus sprattus. Classification (NCBI taxonomy): domain Eukaryota; kingdom Metazoa; phylum Chordata; class Actinopteri; order Clupeiformes; family Clupeidae; genus Sprattus; species Sprattus sprattus. Next base: position 70,778,609 of record NC_137920.1, read on the forward strand.
CCTTTTACAGTCCCCTAATAACCATGTAATTACCAGGTAAATACCTGGTAATAAGATGTATTTACTAGGTAATAACCATTTAATTAATTACAATTACCAGGTAATTACCAAGTACATACCAGGTTATTTACCAGGTAATTACCAAGTGTTTACAAGATATTTTCCTGACTACTACCAGGCATTTACCCAATAATTACCTGGTAGATACGCAGTAATTGTATATCGTTGATTTTAAACCCGGTAGTTCAAAATATTTACCTTTTATTTATCTGGTAAATACCAACAAGTTACCTGGTATTTACCCATTAATTACTTGGTAGAAATCCTGCAATTGCATATTGTAGACTATAAACCCACTGAATGTGTCTATATGTGACCTTGTTAGGGTGATAATAACATATATATTTACCTGGTAATTACCAGGTATTTGCTGAAAATGATCACACACTTACCTGCTAACTACCACTTATTTACGTGGTAGTTACCTAATATTTACCTGGTAAATACCACTTATTTACGTGGTAGTTACCTGATAACTACCACTTATTTACATGGTAGTTACCTGATATTTACCTGGTAAATACCAACTAGTTATCTAGTATTAACTAGAAATATACTGAAAACTACCAGGTATTTCTCCAGGAATTATAGATGATGTATTACCAGCCAACCTGTGTTGTAAGTGACAGTGAGGGTATAACTTCCAACTATTTACAAAGTAATTACTTTCTAATTACCCAGTAGTTACAATTTACATGATCAGGTAAAACCTTATGAATAACAATGTAAGGAAGGTGGAACTGTACTGTAAAAGAAAGCGTGGCTTGTTTCAATGATATTACCATGTACTTTCCTGGTAACTATAGATTATAATCCTCTACCACCCATCAGGGTGTGTAGTTTTGAACATGGTACCTGGCAAGAACTCCCATATCTCCATGATAATTATCAGGTAAATATCGGGGTGATATCAGAGTTTTACAGTGTCGTTACCCTGTAAGGAAGGTGGAACTGTACTGTAAAAGGAAGCGTGGCCTGTTTCAATGATATTGCCATGTACTTTCCTGGTAACTATAGATTATAATCATCTACCACCCATCAGGGTGTGTAGTTTTGAACATGGTACTTGGCAAGAACTCCCATACCTCCATGATAATTATCAGGTAAATATCGGGGTGATATCAGAGTTTTACAGTGTCGTTACCCTGTAAGGAAGGTGGAACTGTACTGTAAAAGGAAGCGTGGTTTGTTTCAATGATATTACCATGTACTTTCCTTTACATAAAGATACAATGCATTTTGTTACACTCCTTCACACAACCTGTGACAAAAATGCAGAAACAGGTGAATTGTCAAAGAGACTAATTTTTATCTTCTTAATCTGCAAAACTTGACGACAGTAACTTCAATACTCAATAAATAAAGTGCAAAACAGTGGCATAGCTTTATAGTGTACTTTTATTGCAAAACAAGTGTAAATAAAAAGTGCAAAAGTGCAAATGAAATCTAACACCAAACACCAAACAAATTGTCAGGGTCAGAAGAGGTAGTATCAAACAGTATCAACAGTATCAAACTCAAAACAAAAAACAGTGCAGTAATACATCATACATCACTTTGTCATTCTATATTTAATAACGAGCAGCTCTGTGGCCTTCCTCATTTTTTATGGTTACACTTTGTAAAATGCTCTTATGTCTTTCAATAAGCGTCCAAGAATGCCCTTCCTATGCTCTTTCCCGAGCCAGTGGTTCCACTCGATGAACCTTAAGTTCATCTTCAAGGCCTTCTCTGTCAGGTTCCCCCTGTACCTGTAGATGTCCTCCATATAAGTTCAACATGCCCGTTCAACGTGCTGTGTATGAGCACCAGTCCCAGGGTGGACAAAATATCCCCTCCCCCATCCCCATCTCCTTCACTGCATCCATGGCCCTTCTGCTGAGGCGAAAATCCCTCCTCAGCTCTGCCTCAACATTAAGCCAGAGACGCAGGATTGGCATGTTGAGGTCCAGCGTGCAAGGTCCATGATGACCCGCCTGGGACAAATTATGGAAGGAATTGGTTAATTCTAGGGGGCTTTTCATCCACCCAAACCACACATTCATAACATATGCAATGCAGTATTACTACATTTTATTTGTATGCCATCAATTCTAAATAGAGATCACAAATGGTATTTGGGTGTGTATTTATTTATTTCTTGATTTATTAGGTCTTTTATCTTTTATACTGTGTGCATGATCTCATCTCTCCACAGCACTTTTACCTTTTTAATATCTTGAAATCAGAAAATGTGTCATGCACTATTATTATTCTCATTATTATGATTGATTTTAATCGTTTTACCCTTATGCGTTTCAAATAATGTCTGTGAAAGTGTGTGAGTGTATGTGTGTGTACTACTACTGCTGCAAAACAATTGCCCAAGCTGGGACAAATAAAAGCTACTTGACTTGACTTGAAGACGCTACTTGGTTATCAACAACGGAAGGAGGCAAAGACATAAGGCTATAGGTCGTTAGGTGAAGGTGTAGCCAGGATTGCAATAGGATAAGATAAGACGCATTTCAATCAGACAACCAAATTATTGGAACAACATGCTTTTATATAACACGATTCCTAAACTGAACAGGGTCAAATACACAAATACATAAAGTAAGGCTACTGTACTGTACACATCACATTCACTGGATGCTGCCCAGAGGTCCGGGGTTTGGGAAGTGCTCACTAACACACGTTTCGCTCTACATACCGTAACATCAATCACCAGCGCTGCCAGGTGTCGGAGACGCCTTCGTCTACTGGCATTTGTTCTCCTCGATGCCAACAGTCTTTGATGATTCCCAATGGCCCAGGACAGTGTGGCCACAACAGCTGCAGGCGCCATGTTTGTTTATGTCTGTTGAGTGACAGCTGTCGGCGCCATGTTTGTTTATGTCTGGTGAGTGACAGCTGTCCCTCTCTGGTTACGTACCAGCTGACGCAGCGTACTGATGACGTACGTAATTGTTGAAGGGATATCCCAATTCGAAGGGCTAGCGTTTTAACCCCTTCGCCTACACCTACGTTATTGCTTCGATTGAAAAGGCGAGGGCCAAGGGGTAGGGGTAAGGGGAGGGGTGGAGATTAGAAATGGGATTCGGCCTAAGTCAGACATCCCAAAATCATTTCAGGGAGGTATTCCCCCCCTAGGCCTACGTATTTCTGTTGTGGTCCTTAAAAGTTATGAAAGCATAATATCATTCTATAGGCTTTAGTCCTATGCAATTATTTGTTAATTATGTTTAAATATGTTATTACTTTTACTATGTTTTATATGCTGCTAATACTATCCTATTTATGTTAACTGCTTTTATTAGTATTCCATTGCAACTTTGAACAAGTCTAAGGAGCTTGTTGTTTTCGTGTAGCCCTGGCAACTAGCTGGCATGAATAATATGCACATGAAATGAAACTTGTTGAACTCACCTCAACATGTCTATTACAGTAATTTAACCCACCATGGGCATTGCTGAAATCACTGTAACAGATAGTACAGCGTGCAAGACGGTCATCTGATTTAGTTTTATAAGACGGGTACACCTTTGTATAGTCTGCTGTAAAATGTTTTGAGGGGCACTGTCCCTGTGCCATGGTGCCCCTGTTCCTAGATACACTGAACTGATTAATTTGGTTCGGCAGAAGAGATAAAAGCCCGTCCACACTGAAAATTGATTGGTTGACTTACCGAAACAGGCTAACACACGCACACTGCCTCACACACACACGCACAGTCTCTAGGTCCTTCTCCCTCTCTGTCGTGCGCGCTACACAAATGCTAATGCGGTTTGGAGCACGTCTGTCTCGTGTGCGCGGCCTTGTTCGCTCGCTCTTTATTCCGAGAGATTTTAAGTAATTTGCGGGCATCAGGGAGTCGTTATCAATATGTGGGAGACTCCCGAAACTCCGGGAGACTTGGGATGTCTGCACTGGCATTTGCACTGTTCATACACTGCTTATAATTATGTTAGGACATCATGATGGCTCGGTCTCGGAATCATGACTATAAATGTTAAACATAATTGTTAATGATTCAAATGTAGCCCTGAGCTATATTTTTAGTTTTTCTTAAATGTAAAAATATTTTCAAATGTTTAAAAAATGTTTTCAAGCTGCATGCTTAAATGTTTTTCAGTTTTTTAAAAGCCTGTATTTTATTTTCATTTGAATATTTCATTCCTGGAATGTAATTGGTTTTTGACAATTTGACCTTTGAACTGAGGCTGTGGTAACGGAAGCTGGAGGGTGAACACGAGGAGAGAACGAGAGAGACCGAAGAAAAGCAGCCAGCTAGTTTTGAGCTCTGTATTACAGATTTACACACGGTACTGTTATTTATAATTTACACACTGGTATTCACTTCTAGGATATAGGGTGAGATATATACTGACTAAAGTCATCGGACAGACGACTGCGACGTCAGTGACGGTGTATTGCAGTTTACTGTGTTTCAAGAAAAGCTAATAGACTGCTTCGCAATTGCTAGTCGGAGTGCAATGGTAGCGTGTGTGGTGGTACACTGAGGCAGTCATTGTCAACGTACTGAGTGCACACGGGACAAAAAAGAGCTGCTGGGGTTCCGACGAAAGAGGATTGTCGCCACAGCTGACAGGTTGCCAAGAACCGGGTCCTACACACACCGGACTTCCCATCGTCTTTCCCCAACGTTTTCCAACGCCTTGAGGGAAAGGTTTGTTCATATGCTAGCACTTTATTTTTGCTCTCAAAGCGAAGCGGCCGTTGGTTTGTGGTCCCACCGCTCACAAGCGACGTACAGATCCGCAACGAGGGTAATGCTAAATTATGCCGGCATATTATAGGCAGGGGCGGACCGGACGAACGAGCAAACCGGGCAGTTGCCCAGGGCCTCGGCCACCAGGGGGGCCTCGTCGTATTTCCGATTTTTTTTGCTAATTAAAATAAATCAATTGGCATTGCAAAATAATGACAATTCATAATAAGCATGAAAAACGATTATTTTCTTTTCAGTAACAGATTAAAATGTATCTTCCATCATGGAACAAATGATTTCAGGTCACGTGAATTTTCTGTCACTGACAATTTTTCGTGTGGTGATGTGGTCGCAAAGTTAAGCGTGAAACGTTTTTTAAGTAGCAGCGAGAAAAGAAAGAGGAAAGGGCAGGATGAGAAGTTCAGGGAGAAATTACCTAAGGTAACACACAATTTCCTATCAAGGAATTCGTCCGTGGAAGTGGAAGAAATATCTGATAATGTGTCGAGTTCATCTGATAATGTTTCAAGTGCGGCTAAGCCAAGTTTAGCGATTGCTAGCAGCAGCAGCAGACAAACAGCTTGTAGTGACACCAACTAGCTCTGCCTGCTTTGCTTCTACAAACGGTGAGCCATCATGTACCACAGCTGCCCATATCCGAGACACTGTCACACCCGCACTGACGACGACACGCATGATACTGCCATGGTCATGAACACAGCTCAAGCACAGCTGGCTGATAACGACAGCGGTGATGTCAACAATGTGAGTACATCAATGGTGGAGATACACTGGTTAGTGAAGACCCCTGGCGTGACAATTAACAGATAGAGAGAGAATTGAAATGGTTAAAACAGGACCTGTACAAATTTGGAAGTTTCAGTTGAAAACATTCAGAAACAGAACTATAAAGCATTAATCAAATGTAACAAGTAACATTGTTTTGATCAAGAAATAAAAAAGTTACACTACTAAAACACTGCACTGAAAACCTCATAATTAAAATAATTTACAACTGTTTAATTGTTAAAGTCATATACTCACAATAAATGTCAGTTCCACATAACATTAAAACGATTTCTTTTTTTGGGGGGGGGGGGGGGGGGGGGGGCCTCAACATTGTTCTTTGCCCAGGGCCTCCAATTTGCTAGAACCGCCCCTGATTATAGGACTGTAAATATATGACTGTTTGTATTTGTGTATATATGTGTTCACATGCCTTGTAAATGTGTTTTGTATATTGCCATTGGTAGTACTATAGTCTGTACCACGTTGGGCTAAGTTGAGCTGTTTGGGCCCAAGGCTACCTAGCTTTCGAGTAACGGTTAGTTTAATATTTTACATAAGTAAACATTTCTTTCTTTACTTAACCAGAGGATATTGTGTCTTTCTATATTGGTTATTGCTATACAGTAGGATTTGTCTATTTAGGATTTTGGAATTATATGGAAATTAGGATTCTTTAATTGTCGTGAAAAGAGTTAATTCACTGAACACTATAAAATGTAAAACAAACCTGTGTGGGTTTAACACCCATATAGGGAACTTAATTGTTTTAGAGAACTTAGGGAGCGCCCACTTTAAAAGGTAATTTGATTTACAAGGTCATGCCATCATCAAGGGCATGAGGGGCGCTACATAAATATTCTCTTATTTATTATTTTATAGTTATTTAAATCCGAGGATGTCTGTAGAAACAGGCAATCAACAACGATGTATCTTCCTTTGCCTGAAGTAGCTAGCATAGCATCGGCCATTGAAAATTAATAGCGTAGCTAGCATAGCATTGTTGAGAATCTGTCATTCTCTCCAGGTCCTTGCGTTAAAGGCACCCAGTGCAACTTTTGAGGCAAAAATGAACAATCAATTTCTAGTATTTTTTACACATAGTATATTTCAATAACTCCCTACAATTACATATCGACATTCAAGGAGTGAAGATGAGACGTCGTTGTGTGGTGAGAGCTGATAGAACATCGTAAACAAAAACAATGGGCGCCATCTTCTTTATTTATTATAGCCTGTAAAAAATAACCCAGGATTCCAGTCGGCAAGCCTCGGAGTTTTCCGAACACGTGACGTCGCTATTTGGGAGAGCGTGGTTTTATCTACAAGATGGCGGATCAAAGTTTTTCAGCGACGATGGCGAAGCCGAATAGAAAGCGTGGTCGACCTCGTCTTTTCACGACACCAGAGAAAAAAAAGAAGTTTTATACGATGCTTGGGCGTCGTGTGTTCTTGGGCGACTCATTTGTCGAATGGAGGAATTTAAGAGAGAAGCTCGGGATGAACAGGGACAGCGAACTTGCGCGTGTGCTGTTGGACAGGTTTGTAATGACTAAAAACTGTATTCAATTACAGGCATGTAAGTACTTACGAAACAAAACTAACTAAATAAACTAATGTATGATTTATGAACAGTTTTCAGGCGACAGGTCAGCCCACCGCCATCAACAGTGCTCCAAGGTCGTCCAGTCCACAGGCCACATGGCAGCCCCCGCGTTTTGACGATGTGTCCAGTGTGAGTGGACACTCAGAAAGTGGTACAGCTTTGTAAGTAATAAGTGCTGTATTCAATGTTGTATTTGTAACAATGCTTTAGCCTAGGTTTATGATGAAATTGTTGCTGATTTAGGATTCCTTACCAATTGCAAACATTAATCAGATACAATAGTACATTATTATATGATGCTCATGCATAGAGTATGCATGTGGTCCTTTTTTCTGAAATCACTTGTACCATACAGCATCTCCCAACCTCTCGTCAATGACCCTGGAAATGAAAAGGAGAGCAATGTGCTGGAAAACACCCAGTAAGTGGATAGCATCTTTTACTTCTCCTGTTACTGTTATTATCGTGGTATATAAAGTATTTGGCACAGTCAGAGATGAGCTTTGGAGATTTTGATTTGAACTTACTAGTAATAACAACATCTGTGTTGCAGGGAAGACTTGACAATATCAATCATAGAGCCAGAGCTGCAGTCTGTAGAGAGCAGGTACTATTTCTTTCTTTTTGAAGATGACATAATATCAGTATACTAGTATTTTACTATAAAGTCTAACCATAACACAATCTGTTTTCTTGCAGGGAAGACTTGACATTGTCAATCATAGACCCAGAGCTGCAGTCTGTAGAGAGCAGGTACTATTTCTTTCTTTTTGAAGATGACATAATATCAGTATACTAGTATTTTACTATAAAGTCTAACCATAACACAATCTGTTTTCTTGCAGGGAAGACTTGACATTGTCATGCATTGACCCAGAGCTGCAGTCTGTAGAGAGCAGGTACTATTTCTTTCTTTTTGAAGATGACATAATATCAGTATACTAGTATTTTACTATAAAGTCTAACCATAACACAATCTGTTTTCTTGCAGGGAAGACTTGACATTGTCATGCATTGACCCAGAGCTGCAGTCTGTAGAGAGCAGGTACTATTTCTTTCTTTTTGAAGATTCATAATATAAGTATACTAGTATTTTACTATAAATTGTAACCATAACCATAACACAATCTGTTGTCTTGCAGGGAAGACTTGACATTATCAATCATAGAGCCAGAGCTGCAGTCTGTAGAGAGCAGGTACTATTTCTTTCTTTTTTAAGATGACATAATATCAGTATACTAGTATTTTACTATAAAGTCATGTCTGACATCTATTTTCAGATTTAATTGTTCACATAACACAATCTGTTGTCTTGCAGGGAAGACTTGTCATTATCAATCATAGAGCCAGAGATGCAGTCTGTAGAGAGCAGGTACTATTTCTTTATTTTCTAAGATGACATAATATCAGTATACTAGTATTTTACTATAAAGTCATGTCTGACATCTATTTTCAGATTTAATTGTTCACATAACACAATCTGTTGTCTTGCAGGGAAGAATTGTCATCATCAATCATAGAGCCAGAGCTGCAGTCTGTAGAGAGCAGGTACTATTTCTTTCTTTTCTAAGATGACATAATATCAGTATACTAGTATTTTACTGTAAAGTCATGTCTGACATCTATTTTCAGATTTAATTGTTCACATAACACAATCTGTTTTCTAATAGCATTATTGTTTTTAGAGCATGCAGACATTTCTTAATCATCACAAATAAGACCATAATGTTTTTAATTGTCAAAGAAAAATGTTGAAAAAAAATATGTGGTCCTTTTTTTCTAAAATCACTTGTACCATACAGCATCTCCCATCTTCTCGTTAATGACCCTGAAAATGAAAAGGAGATCAATGCGCTGGAAAACACCCAGTAAGTGGATAGCATCATTTACTTCTCCTGTTACTGTTATTGTTATTATCATGATGTATAAAGTATTTGGCATGGTCTGTTATCAACATTTGCTTTATGCCATGTTTTGATTCAGATGTAGATACTTGAATCAAACACACATGCTCACTTTGATCATTTGACATTATTGCTTTTCAGGATATCGACTGTCGACTTTGACTTTGAGGATGAGGAGTGGACAGAGGATGAGGAGGAATACACTGACAATGTAGTGAAAGACCCTGACTTTACAATCAGGTAAGGTTCTTTTGTGCCTGTGTGTGAAGTAGATTATAGTATTCTTTCATGAGAAATAGGGTAGAATGTTTCAGATATGATGACTAAATGCAACAGAACACAGCCTGTCCATTGTGAGCATTCAAGGGCATGTACATTTGTACTTAAAATCAAAAGGTAATTAAGATAATTTGCCTTGATCAATTTTCTTTCCAACATATCTTACTGGTATATTCCAGGACTACATCCACCCTTTTGGGTAGGGATGTGGAAGCATATGGAGTCATCACACCTGGGGAGGAGGTGTTTGATCATGATATGCAGGGAGGAGAGGAGGATGATGATGACATCGAGTTTCCGGATGAGGTCAAGGTCAACCACTCTACAGACATTAAGGATGAGCAGTGTTTCATCGCTTACAAAAAAAACCTGCTGCAACTCGTCACCTTCCTGCTACACCTTCCAGAAGAGATGAAGTGCAGAGAGCCAGAATGCACAAGTACCGTGCGCCTTGGCCCTGACCCAGTGACCAAATCTGTTGGCAGCGGAATGGTCCTTAAATGGGTAGGCCACACTTTTTGTCAGTCAATGAACAACTTGCTTTTTATGTTCAATTGTTATGTCTAACTGGTTTTGCTGCACCTGCATTACTTTCCCCCATTATTAGAAAGCTGAATTTACAACCTCTTATCTATACCTGTTTTGTTTACTCTTTTTCTGCAGTACTGCAGTGATGGACACCTTCTCTGGAGGTGGTGCAGTCAGCCCACATTCAAATATGGTTTGCAGGGGGGGGATTTCATGCTGTCTTCCAGTTTATTGTTGTCAGGCAACAATTACAGCAAGATAAGCCTAATGTTCAAGTTCATGAACTTAGGTTGTGTGTGCGACTCGACTTTTCGAAAGATCCAGTTGCAGTACTGTGTGCCGGTAATCGACAGATTCTGGAAAAGACAACTGAATGCCCTCATTCCCGAGATGAAGAGGAGGAACAGTGTTGTTCTGCTTGGTATGTAAAGAAGTCCAGAATTATGTTATTTACCTTGTGCATGACTGTGGACAAGATGTTGTAATAGAAGGTAGAAAATGTCAAAAAGTGCCAATGAAGATTGAAATGATTCCTTTTTTTGTCCATGCCATTTTTTCAGGATAACTATTGTAATAATGTATTGCCTGCTATCTGTATTTTGTTTTATTACTGGGAGAAATTAAGTATACCTAAAAGATGCGTAACCATTAATCTCTGTCTGTATAGAATTATCTTTTGCCATTATTCAAATACATGTAATTCAAAGTCTTTAAATTGCTGCCTTAACATATTTAATTTCTTGCATGATTGAAACACAGGAGACGGAAGGATGGATTCCCCTGGCCATTCTGCACAATATTGCACTTACACTGTCATGGATGAAAAGACAAGAGCCATCGTCGCCCTCGAAGTTGTTGATAAGAGGGAAACAGACAGAAAGTCTGCAATAATGGAGAAGAAGGGCTTCGAAAAAGCGATGGACTCTCTGCTTGAAGCAGATGTGCCGGTCAAAGAGGTGTGCACTGACGCACACCCACAGATTGGTGCACTGATGAGTAAGTGCAGTGAAACTATAGAATGTGAACCAAATTACCCAGGACATTTTTTGATAAGGTGCAATACAGATTTCTATTGACTGTCCCATTTAATTGAATATCTAAAATTAGAAGAATTCAACCTGTCAATCTAAAGTGTAGGAATTATGTTTCTTAGGAATCTTAGGATGTCAACCTTAAAAAATTCCAAAAGATCAGAAATGATTCAAAGGGAACATTATTTTTATTTCTCATAAACAGACGCTGACAAGGGGAAGTATGGCAGGAAGGACATCTTCCATTCACTGGATGTCTGGCACGGAGCAAAAAACCTGATGAAAAAACTATTGGCAGTAAGTATACATCACAAGAATATCATACATCATTCATAGTTTTAATACCTAGCAGACAGACATAGACACTTCTTCATTATAGCAATCTTAGCAGCCTTTACATGCTTAAAATGTTGAAAGGGCAAATACGTGATACTCATAGCAAGAAAGACAGCTATCCTTAAAATGGCTATTCTGATTAGTAAGTAACTTGGGATACTTTTTCTTTTGTTGCACTAGGCTGGACAAGAGAAGGCATGCACCGACTTAAAGCAGTGGACAAGGGACATCATCAACCACTTCTGGTGGGTGTGTAAGCGTGCAAACACCTACAAGGAATTCATTGTGAGTACTGAATTTTATACATATCTAAAAAAGGGCCAAATTGACTTAAATGACTACAAATGTCATGGCACATTTCTATATGCTGTCAGCAAAAAGCTTGCATCACAGTCAATATGAAATGCTTCCAAGCACTGATTCAAGTATTAAAAAAAAATTATAATCTGTTATCACTAGTATACTAAATGCAGTTAAAGATGTTCTGACTTTTACATGTGTATAATTTTCATGTGTAACTGTACTCAATTGAAGTATTCATGGGTTGTTTTATTTGCTACTAGGCACTGTGGACTGGTGTCTTGCACCATGTGTGTGATGAACACCAATGGGCTCTTGGAGCTTGTGACCATGACCCGATCACAGAGGAGACCCCTCGGACCAAAACCTGGCTTGTGCCTGGTTCTCCAGCCCACAAGAAGCTAACCGCCATCATCATGAATCCGAGATGGCTGAAGACAATTTACAAGTACCTGCGCTTCCGGTGAGAGTGATTGCATATCTTGATGCAAGATATGCCCTTTCCCAATCGCATAAAAAGAGTCACATGAAATACCTCACTCTCAAACACATATGCTCTCACATGCTAAGTTACCTAATATTTGACTTATACTTACAGAACAACCTCTGATCTGGAGTCGTTCCAAAACCACATCCTGATGTATGCCTCAAAGAGGTATGGTTTCAGCCCCCCAGTCTACGAAGCCCGTTGCAAGTTGGCAGCCCTAGATTACAACGAGCACAAAGACAGGGCAGTGTGGAAGACAAAAGATGGGGATATCAAGTAAGTACATATGTTTTCTCTTGCCTATGTCACTCCGCTGACTCAATGGTTAAAGCAGTTATGTGCAGAACATCTATTATTTACTTTGCAATGTTGGCCCCTTAAAACTGACATAGAAATGAGGTACACTGTTTATGTCTTTAGGTACAAGAGACGCTTCCAGAAGAAGTCAGATAGGTGGTCTATCTACGTTTCGAGGGAGCCAAAGAAATACACATACATCACAGACCTGCAGTCAGAAATCTTGGACGAAAGGATTGACTTGGGAAAGGGAATGAGCAGGAAGCAGCCAATGTCACAGACTGATCCTAGGAGGCTCGGTCTTCTGCCCAGAGTGCCACCAGTCCCAACCAATGTGCTGGTCCTGGAGCACAGGTCCAGGATAGATGAGTCTGCAGGGGAGTCTTCAACGTTTATGTGATTGTCATAGTTTTCTGTTATTGTAGGGTAGGTAGGTAGATATTACAGTCGGGTTTGTCGGTAACCTTTGTATTGGCCTTGTGGGTCAGGAAAAGTGTTTCTGATCCTCCACACACAACAACTGGGTATCACAACTCTATTGCCCTCTCCCAGGCGCCCATACTGCCACATTACAAACTGTCTGTAGGCAGCATGCCGGAACTCTTTGTTGTCTTCCCCAGGCTCCTGGACGTCCTGCAAGGCCAGAATGTCATTCCTGTACATTCTGGCCAGCCTCAGGGTAGCGTTGTCCAGGATGTACAAATCCATGTCCTGAAAAAGATCATGCTTAGGTCAACACTGTTTTTTGTATGATATGTATGCCAAATATTAAATTGCCTACTGTTCAAGTTTTCCTACTGTCTTGTCAAGTAATTGTCAACATGAGTAATGATAATAACACATGTGATGTATGTAATTGAAAAGAATAGAACAACTGATGTTTACAACTAGTGTCACTTACTGGAAGTCTAGATAGGCATGACCTTGGCACTCCACCACAACACTTCCTCTCAAGGTCGGTCGGCATGTCCTGACATTGATGGCATGTGCACCATTCAGGTCCATCCCCACCGCCCTCAGCTCCATCCCCACCGCCCTCAGCTCCAGCCCCTCCACCCTCAGCTCCAGCAGCCCTGCCAGCACGCCTCCTCTCCACCCCAACATCAACGATGTCAAAAATGACAGCAGGCTGCTTCTCAACTACCTTCAGTAGTAGTGCCTTGGCCTCCTCCTCTCTCATCTCATCTATTAGCTCCTAAGAGAAAAGAATCTATTAGTACCAATGATATTGGAAATGACAAGTATGATCAATGCAATTATATGTTCCAAATTACACATGTTTAAATGTTTTTTAGCCAGCATCACCTTTATTCTATGGACTCTGCCGTCCCTTAGTCTCTGGACCCTGTGCCTTTCCTCCACCGATGCTAGTGGGGGGTTGTATTGCCTTCTTCCTCCTCTCCTTGCCCCTCGTCCCCTTGCGCCACTTCTTGAACCTCTTCCCCTTGCTCCTCTGCTGGCTCCTCTTTCACTTTCTCCTCCACTTCTGGCACTGTTGGGATTACTCTCATCACTCTCCATCTCCAAGGACATATCCGCAGAGGACATGTCCATGTCTAAAAGGGGTTCAGTGGCCGGACCTGGTGATACACTCCCCAGATTGTCCTAGACCAGACAGTAAAAGATGAATGAGAAAGGGTACTACAATGATTCAAGATGAAAAGTAAGGCCCACTTTACACTTTGAAATTGCTGTACGATGTGTAGAACAGTAATGTAAATCGAGCCTAATAAGTGATTATCATAGGTTTTCATCTATAGTTACTAGGTTTGGCGGTCGGATAAAGGGCAATATGCATTCTCTTGTTTTTATATTGTTGTGGTTCAGATCTTCCATAATTAGCACCCGACCGAAAAAAGGTGACAGGGTCATTGAAATGCTAAACTCCACTGTTGTTTACATTAGTCGAAGCGTAGACTTTAGGGAATATCGGCGGGTAAATTGCCGCCTGGCTTCTATTTTCCACGGAAGATGCTATAAATCCCCCCCCCCCACACACACACACACACACACAAATGGCTTGCTGGACGCAAAATTCATCAAATCGGTACTTCCATGAAAACAAACTTATACAAATGGGAAAACTTATCAAATCGGAACTGAAGGTGGTTGACCGGTAAGTAATCTAGCCTACTTTATATACTCTTAGTCTTATCTATTAGATAATACTAAGTGAGACCGGTGATCGATGACAACACAAAACGTTACGGTCCACGCAAAAGTTAGAAAACAAAACTTTTCTACATACCTCGTTGCTGGAATCTTCCTCCATCAGGTGAAAACCCTCCAGGGCTTTCTGCTTTGTTGCTCGGGGAGGACGATGTGCCATCCTTACAGAAATGAGAAAACCACGGGCGCCGAAAAAGCAGCACAAAACGGTACAAAACGGCACAAAACGATACAAAATTGGAATGTGGGTGCGTATCGTAAAGTATATACACACTTAGAAAACAATTCGAGCATTGGCAAACAGAACCAGTGGCTGGATCACATTTTAGAATCTCCGGAAGCGTTCGGGACTCATCGGTCTTGTTCCGAGGATTGCCGACTGGAATCCTGTTTATTTTCGTGAGATAGCAATAAATAAAGAAGATGGCGCCCATTGTTTTTGTTTACGATTTTCTATCAGCTCTCACCACACAACGACGTCTCATCTTTGCTCAAAAAATATCGATATGTAATGGTATGGAGTTATTGAAATATACTACGTTTAAAAAAGACTTAAAATTGAATGTTCATTTTTGCCTCGAAAGTTGCACTGGGTGCCTTTAATACTGAGAATACAGCCTGATTGGTTTATTCTATGCGGGCTTTGGCCAATGACAGGCAGTCATTATTCTGACTGAGATAAAATGCGACAGTCCAGCGAGTGTTTTGTGTTTAAAAAAAAAAAAAAAAAACAGAGGGACAAACGCTTGTGAACCGATTCATAACTTTTAAATCGGGCATGTCTTTTTAAAACGGATACGGGACTTCACGTATCGATGTAGTTGTATCTTACACGCTAAAAACGGATATCGATACGTATCGGTTATTTTTTACACCCCTAGTATTTAGGCATAGATATTTACTAAGAACATGTTATGGTCTATATAAACCCAATGCATTAAATGAGATAGTGATAAGCTAAATATATACAAAATCATCATTTATAGCAGGGGTGGGCAATTCTTTTTTCCCAGGGGGCCAAATGAGCAACTGAAAATATTTTTGAGGGCCGGGCCAAAATGCCAAACTCAATTATGCACAATATACATTTTATTTCTATATAAAAAGCAGTAAATGGCATTGTTTTGACCGCTGGTAAGAGTGTATGTTATTATTTGGCAATTCAATTGTGATGTTAGCTTATATCATTGGTCTCCAAACTTTTTAGGCCCAAGATCACCAACATTTGCCTTGGTGAAGGCAAAATCTACCTATTGAGGCGTTGAGAGAAAAAGACTGTCCAGACTCCAAACTGCAACTATAGCTTATCATTGTATTAGGCCTAGTTGTAATTGAATTAAATTTAACACGTTGGTCCTGCTTTCAAATTGATGTGACCAAGAACACATTAAAAAAATCACATCTCAATTATATCAATTATCAATCCATCTCAAACTAAAACATTTCTAAATCATTTCCACAGCCCATATAGAACCACAGACAGCAATTATTTTATTAGTTTAACGCTGAAACTATGTGTCAGATTTCATCTTCATATCCAATTTGAAATATCTGTCTGCAATACCGCTCGCGGCCACTACGCAACTTCGGCGCTCTCACACTTGCCATGCACATACACAGTAATAGAAAGCTGCCAAATGTGAGGACCCTGCCTGATGTGAGTCCGCCGCTGCCTGATGTGAGTCCGCATGCGCAAACACAAACGGTTTACGGCAGAAGGCTCAGGAGCAAACTATCCAAGACGTGCATGCTCATATACGGTTTACAGCATTAGCCTCTCAATATCAACGTATCTGGCTTCTCTTAAGGCATAATGTAGGTTTATTTAACGTAGTGTTTTATAATTTTGTCAACGGTTTACAGCATAAAGCTAAACGTCGACATATGGTGCTAGTCTTCACGCATAATGTGGGTTTATTTAACGAAGTAGTGTTTTATAATTTTGTCAACGGTTTACAGCTTAAGGCTAAACATCGACATATGGGGCTAGTCTTCAACGCATAATGTGGGTTTATTTACTGATATATTTAATTGTGTTGTAAACGGTGACCAGCTAAGGCTCACCGTCAACATATGGGGCTGGTTTTAACGCATAATACCGTTACATTTAATGGTATATTTAATTGTGTTGTAAACGGTTAACAGCATAAGGCTCAACGTCAACATATGGGGCTATGTTGTGTTACTGTTACTACTAGTAATGAATGCACTGCTTAACTAATAATTCAATAAACTTGAAGCGTAACATCATAAACCTTGGTGGATTTCAAACGTAAACAAATGCGCTTGTCATTCCACTTCATGCTGTACATCACCATGTTAAGGACACTAAAGAAGTCTTCATTCTCTACATTTTTAGTTGGGTAAATTCATGAACTGTTCTGTCAGGGAGCCTTATGTAGGACACACAGACTACTGCAGACTAGGGTATGTGCCACGTACACTATGTGACGTGGCACTTCACATTATATAATATATGCCTAAAATACATTCATATGCATGCCTCTGTATGGGCTCGGAATTAATTGGATTTTTTTGTATGAAAGAAATTGCATACATAAAACACAATGGAGTTATCCTCCCCCCACAACGCCTTTGTCTTTATTCTTATCAAGGGAAGACAGACACCATCGGGTAACGTTTAAAGAATAATTCGTTTATTTACAAAATATTTACAAAAGTCAGTACGTGAGAAGGACGGTCAAATAAAGTGTCATGCACGTCAGTAATGTAGACTATGTGTAGTGCATAAAGGAAAATCAGCAATTACTCAACAAGTTTGTCATATAACACTTTGAAATGAATGGAATGAATAGGCCTATAGGGTGTTGATGTGGCGAGAATAGGATCTCAATACACCTTTTCTTTCAATCAGAAGACCGGAGCCTGAATGTAGAAATCTGGAGGTTTATTATTGTAATCAAAAAGCTACAATAAGGAGATGGTCCATGGATTAGCTCAATCTCATTGTATGAATGGTCTGCAGGCAATTTTAAGGCCTGTAAATTGTGGGGTGTGTTCTATCTGGCTGTCTGCCAAAACCAATCAGAATTAACTATTCCCTCTTCTCTAACTCCTCTGAGACCTCCTAGGTGTGTGTGTGTGTGTGTGTAGTGACAGGCTCCCCCCGGGTTCTTGTGAGACCCCCTCCTTTCTTGGAATGTGCCTGTGTCGTAACCTTATGGCTGCCTCTTACATCAATGAATCATTTCTAAGTGACTGCTCCCCAACTAGTCTGCCTTCCCTAAGTGACACTTTCATACAGATGAGTTAATCCATGTTCATCTAAACATAAAATAAATCCCACAGAGTGTTTCTGTGTGTCTGTATGTGTGTTTAGGTTATCTTTACGTGTGTGATTAGGTTATGTATATGTATGTGTGTGGTTCTGCAAAGGAATAGAATACAAAGATACTTAGCAATCATACCTATATGCATCTCCCAATATAAAGCTAGCCACCCCACAATAATAATAATAGCATTACTCAACACGTTTGTCATTGAACTAAAATATACCTACATTATTCACTTACTCTATTACACTGTTAAACAGCACAGGTTACGATAAACATGTCACTTACTATTACACTGTTAGACAGCACAGGTTACGATAACCATGTCACTTATTCGCTAAGGTTACGATAAACATGTCACTAATTCGCTAACGAAGATTATATACACATTTATAACATAACCGCGACACCGTCATTAATTAAATATGCACCCACGATCATACAACGCATTTAAACCATCTGTATAACAAACACAGACTGATAGCAGAATAGACTAAACATAACAAAAGGAACATTATTGATACTTACAAGTATCTGAACGCACACAATTTAAACGCAAATCTTTAAACTGTAAATTTACGCCTTAGCAACATTTAAACTGTAAACTTACGCCTTAGCAGCAATACTCATATTCTGGTGTGTTACAAGTATCTGAACGCACACAATTTAAACACGAATCTTTAAACTGTAACCTTACGCCTTAGCAACATTTAAACTGTAAAACTGTAACTGTAAACATTTAAACTTAGCAACAATACTCATATTCTGGGGTTCACTCATCCGCAGGACAAAGACTACAATCCGGCATCGATAGCATTACCTGGTTCGTTGTACTACAACAGTGTCGCAAAGTTTGCGCATGCGGACTCACATCAGGCAGGTCCTCACATTTGGCAGCTACAGCATCTACTGTTTGGGCAAACCTGGATACAGGGCTGTTAACGATGTGTTTTTCACCTGGAAGTCTCTAGAAATCTGGCACCTTATTCAATTTCAAGTTAAATTTAAGAATTCTCCTGAGAACACTTCAGCTGTGTTCAGAGATCTTTTCTGACTATGGGCTTCCGAAGTCCGTAAGAAAACGAAAATTAATTATTATTATTTTTTTTTAAGATCGCCAGGGAAAGTCTCTGAGATCGACAGGTCGATCGTGATCGACGGGTTGGGCACCTCTGGCCTATATTAAATATTTAATGTTTTCAGAACTGTGCAAAAAAAAAATAAAAAATCACCCGCCAGGCCAAATACGGCCCGGCGGGTGATTCTGACAGGCCCGCGAAAGATTACATGATAATTAGAATTTTTTTAATTTTTTTTGCACAGTTCTGAAAACATTAAATATTGCAATGCCCAGTTCTGATTTATAGGGTACTTTCTATTGGGAAGTAGCTGTCCCCAACCCTGACATCTAAATTGCAATGCCTGTAAATAACAGTTTTCAATTTTTTTTTGATTTTTTTCAATGATCTAATTTCAAAGATCTTTATGATTGGGTTTAAACAGAACTTGGAATGTTTAGATTTATTGTGGGTGTAATTTTCAAATAAATAAACTATAATCAATGTATAATTCATGTCACTACAGAAACACAAGAGTTTTAGTCCATTGGCTGAGCCTGTGTTTAAGCCACGACCCTGCATTTTTGACCATGCAGTGACACTGCATCCCAGTCCCTCATGGTTGAATGGTAACTAGCTAAATCCCATAGTTTTTATATAAATGTGTTCCAAAGTCTGAAAATCGACGTGTAACCTTAATAATTGTCACTACTGAAACCCATGTTTTCTTCAATTAAGTAAACCTTTTGGGGTTTCATGCAAAATCTTATGTTTTTATGTGTGTACACCTCTTCAAAGATTTGTTTGCAAGTCGTGTGCTTGCTAGAAGCTAGCTTGCTTGTTAGCTAGAATTGTCACTACCGAAACAGTCACTACTGAAACATATGGTAGTGACCTGATGATTTTGGTAGTGACAAAATGAAAGTAGTTCAATCCCATAATTTTTAAATAAATGTGTTGTGTGGACTAAAGGGCGGCCCAGAGCACCTTTTGGAAGATTTTGGGAGAGAAATGAACATCCATCCAACAGTGCAGTCACTACCGAAACAGTGCAGCACTACCGAAACACTGGATGTTTTGTAAAAAATTAAGTATATTAATCAACTAAAATGTTATGATACTGATTGTATTAATGTATGTTCAATTTCATCAATAGACAACTCTGGAATCAATATGATCAGTATTTTGCATTTTACAAAGAAAAATTGCACTTAGATTTTGATGAATTGTATCAATTGAACTTGAACATTTGGTAAAAATTTCATTTTTATGGATTTCATTGTGAAAACCTTTAAGAAATATTTGTAAAAATACTCTTCAGAGAAGGGAAGGAAACACAATCTGAACAGGTCAATAATAATACTTTTTTACTATAGTAAATCTGATGTTTCGGTAGTGACAATTTTCGGAAGAGGAAAAACATTCCCATCCCATATAGGTGTAACTTATTTAATGTGAGCCGCAGGCTAGATTTGATTTATTTTGTTTCTTTTTACTTTACTTCCAGTCCATGTGTCTCCTTCCCCCTCCCCGGCAAAAAGCCTTGGTGCTGATATGGCCCATTAGTCACTTACCCTGGATAACAGGTCTCTGTATTTTTTGTTCACTATAGTAGCCTACAGAGATTGCAGTGTGCATGTAGCATGTAGTTTGAACTCTTAATTGAGTGTCTTGGATATCACCTGAGTGTCTTGGATATTGTAGTGCATTTACCCTTTATTTAAACACGTGTTATTTAGTGTGCACAAGACCACGTGTATTATAGAGACCTGGCCTGACATCAGTTCTCCTAGTGGCCCATTGCCGAGGTTCCCCAGTCCCCATATTGTGTCTAGGTATTTTTTTTATCTGGTGACCAACCAATTCCACTCTTGTGTACTATTTATAAATAAAGATTATTTTTATACTTAGTCAAAAACTGTTGCAATAGTGTTATTGAGCTCTCCTTCCCCTTAGAAATCTGATATAAACATGACTGACAACTATTTCAATGAATTGTTACATCTACAGTATATCAAGGATTAAACAATTTAAATGGCAGACAAAAAAAATCACGGTGGAATCACACTTCAATGACTTGAATTTTACTGTGTTTAAAATAAATCTTAAACTAGAGCTGTTTACGGCTTAATGCAATTAGATGAAGATATACACATAGTTCATACTGCTCAAAAAAGGCAATCATAACCAATCATTCAAACAGACAAACAGCAACATGGATCTTTATAGTGTTTTATACGTGTAGAACTGGTTACGTTTTTGTTACATAATGTATTAATAACACCAATGAAATTTTGACAAATGCAACTTACTTGACACAAACTGAGTATCTGTCAGGTCCTAAAAGTCTATAAAATAGTCCAAAGTTCATTTAACATTGAATTGGCTTAAGGCCAAAACAATCCTCTTTTTCAGTTTTTTAAGAGAGATCTGTTTAAGTTTCATCCACATCAAGTAAAAAGAACAGTGTAACCTTAAAATGTGTAGGTTTTGTCCATGGTTTGACCTCACTGAATTAAACACCCTTTGTCCTCTGGCCTGCTTGCTGTGGTCTGCTGGGGAATGTGTGCCTGAACTGGTGATTCGAATGGGAGATAGGGCTGAATGATTAATTGCATTTGCAATTAAATCGCGATATGGTAAAACGCGATTTTCTAACCGCAACGTCCGCGATTACAACGTGGTTTAAAAAAAAGATGGAACATTTTGCACACAGTGATTAAAGCAGCATAACGAATCAATTGCTAATCGCTAACGAGATGCCAGTGGCTTAAACTAGCGAAATCTCTTGAAATGTGCTTTGGCACTATGACAAACTTGTTAGTCAACAACTGTCCTAACACAGTCAAACATCAAGCAAGTGCAACACATACGGCAATCAAGCTACTTACTAGTTCGGCAGACAGTAAAAACCGGGCCGCTTCAGGCACACCTACATAACGCAGTCATTTGCCTACGGACCCTGGTATGGCAATGGCACGGAGGCGATTCTCCATATTAAAAGTCATTGTAGCGCCCCAATTTTTTCAAAGCTGTTATTTTAAGGTAAAACTGCTTATCCTAACCCTAACCCTGAAGTACAATTACTGCATAAGGCCACTTTAAAAAGTGCATGCCTTGTGTTTATACTTGACTTTGTTTAAACTACTTAAATGCACAGTGGCAAAGCCACCGATTTTTTTCTGAAATAAGCAGTTCAATAAAAATGTAAAATGTGGGAAAGAATATTTCACACTAAATGTATCTAATATTGTGTGATGGTTATATTTAAATAATTCAGTACATTTTGTTGGAAAAAAAAAGAGGATAAAATGAAAAAAAAAATCGCATATCAAATCGCTATTAGATTATTTTCCCAAATCGTTCAGCCCTAATGGGAGACGTGATTAAGTCCCAATTGTAGTTTGACGGGGTGCGACTCCATCAGAGCACAACTTGAACCAACCACCACCCTGGCAGCAAACAGATGTGAGCTTCAAGCAGATAAAGCAGAACTCTACTTTGCAATGTGAACAGGTAATGTTTTTACACAGTAGTGTGTTGTGCTCTACAAGTGTCCAACAGGTGGGACAGGCACGCACTGAGGGGGAATATGCTCCAGGAACACTCTCAAAGGTTATGTATCTACAGTTTAATAACACTTTCAGCTTTGGATCCATGCAGTCCTGGTTGCCACATTTGGCAGAGCATGGGTATGGTCCTTTCCATTCCTTCAGGCAATTCCAGCAGAAGTAAAAGTTTGTCCCCTTCTCCTTAGAGCAAATGAGGCAGTGCACACACAGATTTGTTTCGTTTCCTCTCTCCACAAGGGTGTAACAGGCAGGACACTTAAGAGAAACAGAGTAACACATCAGATAGACAACATGGCAAGTAAAAGCAAGTGACTCATGTGATGGGAGGACTATATATCTACCTCCCCACCGCTCTCTTCAAACAAATGACTGTTCTTACATGTGATGAACTGAACTGAATACTGCTTTTTCCTACTTTGTCCTTTATGAGATCACTTTATGTGAGTGTGGAAGTCAACCAGAAGTTTGTAGTATTTAGTGTTAGCATTTTAACACTTCCTGGTTCCAAATCAAAAATCCTGATGGAAAGATGAAAGGGTTTTTCGCAAAAATCGGCTAAAATAAGGTGTGAGCGAAACAACGCCAGTACAAAACTGTAGCAAACTGTTTGGACAGTTACAATTTAGTTATCAGTCTGTCTTTTGTAACTGACTGTTGTCTTGCCTCATAAAAAAAAGATCTTGCAACAAATATGTTAGAACAGAAAAAAGATGGAATACATTATGGCGCTTGCCTCAGGCAGCATGTGCCATCACTTGTTGGGAAATCTATAGCAATCACAGTCAGACAATAAAAATGAAAAACCTTTGAAGCAAACTTTACATATTATCCCTTATAGAACAAACAATTTAAGAGCTTTAAAACAACCAACAACTTCAAAAGAAGTATTGTCATGTCAGGTCTATAGGCTGATTTAATCAACACTGTATCAATCCAAAGTGGACACATTTATTGGTTAGAGGGGCTGTTCTTAAATGATTGTGAAAATGGCAAAATACAAGCTATAATATCAAAATATAATATCAACAGGAATCAAATCAAATCACACTTTAAATTAGTTGTTACTGTTGAAGGTTTTTACATCACACCTATATCAAGGATTTAACAACTTACAAGGATTAAACAATCACAGTGGAATCACACTTCAATGACTGGAATGGTACCGGTTTAAAATAAATCTTAAAATAGGGCTGTATCCCCAAATGCAGTAAGACAAATTATCTTAACTGCGTAAAATACAGGCAAGCGTCAATTATTGGCCAAATTCAGCGTTGTCATGTTTACATTCAATCTCGTGAGTGACTCTGGAAGAAACGTAAGCTCCCACAAAAAGCATTTAAGCTTTACTTACTTACTTACTAACTCTGTAGAACTAATTTAAACTTCTGAAATAGTGTTGTACTTTTGCGTGTACCTTATAGTGTGGAACACTTAGTGGCACAACGAATATTTAATTTTGACTAAAAGTTCTGTCGGATTTGTTCTCTCCAAGATGAAGTTTGACATAATTTTAAACTGTTATTTCAAACACACAGCTAGCATTATGTAATGTAAATCCGATTACCCTGGTCGTTTAGACCATATATATATATATATATATATATAAAGGCTAGATTTCTCGTCCACGTTCCTGGCCAACAGAGTCAAACGTCTGCACATGGCGGCCATCTTGCTCCAGTCAGCTCGCTCACCCATAACATTGTGTTGGTAGAGGTCTGTTCTTTTTAAAATAACCATCACTTGCTCAATTTTCAACAGATTTTTAAACGGGTTGGTTTATTATAAACGTCTGAGATGTAGTTATGCCACTGCATACTTATGAATAATTATGTTATTTAAAAAAATATATATATTCAAAAAAGCATCCAGATTTATAACCACGTTAATTACGTTTGTAAGAAACCAACCCATTTGTAAATCAGTTGAAAATTGAGCAAGTTATGGTTATTAACCAACACAATGAATGAGCGAGCTGACTGGAGCAAGATGGCCACCATTTGAGGACGTTAGACTCAGTTGGACGAGACATCTAGCCTTTATATATATCTATGATACAGACCTATGTCAATATGAAAGGCACTCGTTGAGAAATTGGGCGGGAGAATAACGCGATTTGGTGAGGAAGGCCGCCTTCCGTAGTTGCGTTTACAGTTTAACTTAAACAAAGTTGAATAAGATCAAAATGTTGTATTTCCACGGACAATAGTACAATTACAGTACCGTTATAATAAATGTCTTCATTTTTAATACATAACATACATAAACATGCCATTGTTTTGGGGTGTTTAAGTGAATAGACTGCACCTACAACTGAATCAGGTCAAAGAAATCCCACAAAATACCCAAATGAAACAGAAATAACACTAGTTAAACGTTTTCCTGTCAATACATATTGTGAAAAAGTTATTTGTACAGAAATTAGACCGGTATATGTCAAAGCAGGAGGAATGCATATTATTACCTCGAAACTCAACGCGGTGGAACCAAGTGGGAGTTGAACAAAGTGGGAGTGTCCGATAATCAACGCAGGCAAAAACGTATTCATGAATCGTGTCACCGTAAACACTAATAGAAATATTTAGAAATACGTTTCATTGCGGTGTTAAACGTCGTACAAGTTAAAAAGGACAAATATCTCTCTTGAAAACCGTTAGCTTGGGTAAGCTTATACATAACGTTAATCTATAAATAGATTTAGCATATCGATTTTTTTAACAAACTGTCAGATAACTGACGCAGCTACGCTACATGTATTTAGCAAACTATACCGTATACCCCCTAAAAAGGCATATTATCAGTTCTTACTAATTATTCAAACAGACAAACAGCAACATGGATCTTTATATTTTTTCTCCAAAATGTTGTTACATTATGTGGAAGAAATGCAACTCACTTATGGAATATAAACTGAGTATCTACCTAAATAATACAAAAATTGCAGGCTTTCACAAAATATATATTCATGAAATATTTTCATTTTTAAAGCACAATTTGGCTTTACAGACTGATACACTATTTACGCCTCTTTGGGGGTGTGTGTTGAACTTATGAGTTCTAGTTTGACGGGGTGAGACTCCATTAGCGCACATATTGTACCAATCATTATTATTAATCATGACGAAACAGATTTGATTTTAAAGCAGAGAAAGCAGACCGGCCAACCTTGAAGAAAGTTTTTAGCACCAGGGGAGTTTCAGTTTGGCAGGGGCTTTGCACACGGTCAATTCCCCACTCACCCATATCATCTTGTTATTCAACATAATAAATCAGCGGTGAAGAAAACAATACAATCATATTTTCTTGACAAGAATTCCATAAATGAAAAGAGATCTTTACATTTTGCACTTCTAAAGAATATATTTATACATGAATATTTATATTTATATACACTACCGTTCAAAAGTTTGGGGTCACCCAGACAATTTCATGTTTTCCATGAAAACTCACACTTGTATTTATCAAATGAGTTGCAAAATGAATAGAAAATATAGTCAAGACATTGACAAGGTTGGAAATAATGATTTTTATTTCAAATATTAATTTTGTTCTTCAAATTTTGCTTTCGTCAAAAAAGGATTCGTTTGCAGCAGTTACAGCATTGGAGACCTTTGGCATTCTAGCTGTTAATTTGTTGAGGTAATCTGTAGAAATTTCACCCCATTCTTCCTGAAGCACCTCCCACAAGTTGGATTGGCTTGATGGGCACTTCTTGCGTGCCATACAGCCAAGCTGCTCCCACAACAGCTCGATGGGGTTGAGATCTGGTGACTGCGCTGGCCACCCCATTACAGACAGCATACGAGCTGCCTGCTTCTTCCCTATATAGTTCTTGCATAATTTGGAGATGCGCTTTGGGTCATTGTCCTGTTGTAAGAGGAAATGGTCTCCAATCAAGCGCTCTACACAGTTGTAGAGTTGCAAAATGGAGTGATAGCCTTCCCTATTTAAAATCCCTTTTACCTTGTACAAATCTCTCACTTTACCAGCACCAAAGCAGGCCCAGACCATCACATTACCTCCACCATGCTTGACAGATGGCGTCAGGCACTCTTCCAGCATCTTTTTACCTGTTCTGCGTTTCACAAATGTTCTTCTGTATGATCAAAACACCTCAAACTTTAAATTCGTCCTGAACACTTTTTTCCAATCTTCCTCTGTCCAATGTCTGTGTTCTTTTGCCCATATCAATCTTTTCTTTTTATTGGCCAGTCTCAGATATAGCTTTTTCTTTGCAACTCTGCCTATAAGGCCAGCATCCAAGAGTCACCTCTTCACTGTAGAAGGTGACACTGGCGTCTTGCGGCTACCATTTAAAAAGCTGCCAGTTGAGGAACTGTGAGGCATCTATTTCTTAAACTAGACACTCTGATATACTTGTCTTCTTGCTGAGTTGTGCACCGGGGACTCCCTCTCCCTTTCTACTCTGGTTAGAGCCTGTTTCTGCTGTTCTCTGAAGGGAGCAGTACACACCGTTGTAGGAAAGGTCAGTTTCTTTGCAATTTCTCGCATGGAATAGCCTTCATTTCTAAGAACAAAAATAGACTGCTGAGTATAACCAAACCCACAAATGTGATGCTCCAGATACACTAGCTCAAATGAAGGCCAGTTTTATAGCTTCTCTCACCAGCAAAACAGTTTTCAGCTGTGCTAACATAATTGCACAAGGGTTTTCTAGTCATCCATGAGTCTTCTAAGGCGATTAGCAAACACAATGTACCATTAGAACACCGGAGTGATAGTTGCTAGGAATGGGCCTCTATACACCTATGTAGATATTTCATTAAAAACCAGATATTCCCACCTACAATAGTCATTTACCACATCAACAATGTAGAGAGTGTATTTCTGATTAATTTAATGTCATCTTCTTAGAAAAAAACAGTGCTTTTCTTTGAAAAATAAGGACATTTCTAAGTGACCCCAAACTTTTGAACGGTAGTGTCAATTGTGGGTTTATTGGAAGCTCATTCTGCATGTTATGCGTTAAATGAGTAAAAAAAAATAACGCATCCTGAAATTAAATCATAACGCATAATATATTACAGCTGTGAAAAATAACGCGTTAACGCGTTATGATTTAATTACAGGATTAATGCGTTATTTTTTTAACTCATTTAACGCATAACATGCAGAATGAGCTTCCAATAAACCCACAATTGACCGTTCGCGAAACTCCTCCCCAGAGCGGCCCTCGTCCAATCCTTCCTGAGCAACCTCTACTAAGAGAAGAGGGTCAGAAAATGTTGAGGTCTGAGGAGCACGGTGAAACAGTGTTCATACGGGACTTGTAGATCTGACACAAGGTACCCTGAGATTTGAGAGCGACACTTCGACTTTTTACGCATTTCTAAAGCATTATTTTAATATTTGTAGCATTTTGTGAACGGGCAACCTGCTCCTGAGTATCCCAAGGTATGCATAAGGCAATAACCTGTGATTTGATACAACGCCATATCATTAAATAAGGATCAACATTTTAAATGTATTAATGTCCAATATGGAATAGCAAAGATTACTGCTGAGTTGCAGCACCATTGTTTTTGTTTTTTATGAAGGGAACCTGTGATTAATTTGATTAAAAATTGTAATCATTTCACAGCCCTATATATTATATATTAGTGGTGGCCCCGTTAACGTGCTGCGTTAACGCGAGACTCTTATCGGGCGGTATAAAAATATCGCCGTTAATCTATTTTCAAAGTTGGTTTGGTAGCTCAGTCTATACTA
The DNA here is from genome assembly GCF_963457725.1 of Sprattus sprattus. Classification (NCBI taxonomy): domain Eukaryota; kingdom Metazoa; phylum Chordata; class Actinopteri; order Clupeiformes; family Clupeidae; genus Sprattus; species Sprattus sprattus. The sequence continues at coordinate 70,806,753 of NC_137920.1, forward strand.
AGCAAGCTATGATGCAGTGGCGTCTCTGCAGGGAGGCCAGGGGTGCCCCGCGCCCCCGTAGACATGTCCCTGGCCACCCCCTGCTGAAATAAAAAAAAAATATGAAATGTATTATGATTTTACACCCGAGCGCCAAAAGTGGTACTAATGCGACGCAACGTTCTACACCGGTAAATTAAAGCGGCGCAGCCAATCCCTGTAGTTTGCAATGTGTGGTGCTTGTTGGAGAGAGGAGCTATGATTGAAATGTTTGGCTCGCTCCCTTTCATTAATGGATCGCTGGGTCTTAAGAGGAGCTGGTAGTCTGCCTGTGCCTGTAGTGGTAACGATAGTGATCATATACAACTGTCTACCGCATGGGTCGGGAACCTATGGCTCGCGAGCCACCACTGGCTCTTTTGCTGACAGCCGGGGCTCTCGGACGAAATGGGTTGGAGAAAAATACGGAGAAAAAAAACGTGTAATCAAGGGATCAGCCTAAAAGGCTTAAAAAACAGTCAATACTAGTTATATTAAAATGACAAGGCTTCGTGGCAAATACGTAGGTCTATCGGAGTTATTTAATTTAACTTTCCACCTCACTTGACTCCGTAACCATAGCCTGCAAAATATTGTTACATTCGCGGCTGGTTGCCATGCCAATATCTAACAAAATCACAGATTTGCCTACATTTCCGTCAACAAGAAAACTTCCATTGTTAAAGTTGATAGGCTAGAGAAAAATATCGAAAAGGAAAAAAATGTATTGTGCATCTCTGGTGTTTCTATCGGCGATTTCGAAATAGAGGTTGCCGACCTGACCTCGTCTGTCATCTGGGTGGGCAAGTTCAAATCACTGAACGATCAGCTGGAAGGAATTGCACGTCAGCGAGCACAGCTTGCGGGCGAACACAAGTGGACTGACATGGGAAAGCTTCCATCTCAAGACGAACTGCTTCTAAAAACTTGGAATGAACTGCCCATTACATATCGCACATTGCAATATGCTAGTATTGCTGCGTTACCCATGTTCGGTTCCACTTATGCATGCGAGAAATCTTTCTCACATATGAAAAATATAAAGACGAACCTGCGCTCGCGTTTAAACGACGAAAGCCTCAATGCTTTCATGAAGCTTCACCTCACTGAATAAGTCGCATTAATCTTTGGTAGGCCTAATGTTCAATTTCGAGTGTTGTGTTGTCAACGTTGTTAACTTCATGTCGTTGTTACGCTGTAACGTTGTTAACTTCTGTCATTTCCCTTTGCCATTTACATTTCAAGTTACTAGAACAATAACTTTTATAACTAGTAGAAAATGTATTTAAAAAACTCTGTTGAATAAAAGTAACTGTTAGTTAAATATCCAAACTTTTTCTTGTAACTGTCTTTTTGTGGCTCTTCTGAGATAAAAAAAAAAAAATAAATGGTAAAAGTGGCTCTCCAGGCAAAAAAGGTTCCCGACCCCTGGTCTACCGGCTGAGCTGGTGATTTTTCTGCCACATGAAGGCAGAGAAGAAGGAAAAATAACCACAGCGTTTTTGTCAAGAACCAAAAGATGAAAATATCCTATGCCTGTTGACCTTCCCAAATGTTATGTGTTTACAAATTGTAATAGATGAACTGAACGAACTTGATTTCACGACGACAATAATTTGTGTGGGTCATACAGTCTTTCAAGGTCACTTTATTAATTCCAGGATAAAAAAAGAGACAGTTCTCAGACATCCCAAGTCTCCCGAAAGTTCCGGGAGTCTCCCGCATATTGATAACGACTCCCAGATGCCCGCAATTTACATAAAATCTCCCGGAATCTAGAGCGAGCAAGCAAGACCGTGCACACGAGACAGACGGGCTCCAAACCGCGTTAGAATCTGTGTAGTGCGCGCACGACAGAGAGGGAGAGGGGCCTAGTGACTGTGCGTGTGTGAGGCAGTGTGCGTGTGTGCCTCAGGAGCATCCTGATTGGTCTGTTTCGGTATGTCAACCAATCAATTTTCAGTGTGGGCGGGCTTTTATCTCTTCTCCCGAACCGAATTGATCAGTTCAGTGTACCTAAGAACAGGGACACTATGGGACAGGGAGAGTGCCCCCAAAAAAGAAAATATTAGACATTTTACAACAGACCATACAAAGGTGTACCCCTGTCTTATAAAAGTAAATCACAATGGCAGTCTTGCACGCTGTACTATCTGTAACAGTGATTTCAGAATTGCCCATGGTGGGTTAAATGACTGTAAAAGAGATGTTGAGGTGAGTTCAACAAGTTTCATTTCATGTCCATATTATTCATGTCGGCTAGTTGCCAGGGCTACATGAAAACAACAATTCAAATGAGCCATTTTAATCTAGATTAATTCCAAGATTCCAGTGAGATTAATCTAGATAATTTCTTTTTATCTATGCCCACAACTAATAAAGCTCCTAATAAAGTATCCATCTAACTACTTCCAGTGGCACTTGCTCTTGACTGCTTTGCCTCATAGCTTGGCAACTTGGCCATTTTGAGTAACGCATCACTGAAGCCTTCCATGTGAAAGACAGTCCCCTTTGCATCAAGGCTCACCTTTCTTGTCACCAAGGCGCTTATCATGTCAGTGCTGGGGGTGGCTCTGTATTGGGTCTTGTTTTTGGTAACGAGGCTGAAAATTGTCATCTGAAGTCATGATTATTTTACACCTGCAAGGCTGGTCGGTTGACTGCAATAGTAGGAATGATTTGCTACGTTAGCAGTCCGTAGTCAAACACCTTTGCAATGGTCACTTTGGTTAGAACAGGGTGTCTCGGTGGCGTTTGAGTTAACGTTACCGCAGCTAAATTAGCCTACTCCATCAGTTATTCACACCGTGAGCCGTCCCGTAACCAGGCTAATCACGAGTATGCTAGCTACTACGGCTAACTTTTCATACAAATGTATCTGAAGAATATACCCCTTGCAATGCATCATCTTGTTAAGTTACCAAACACATGTTATAACGTTTAACATGCTAACATTACGGTCACATTAATGTGCTTGATTATTACTCCCCAACTTCCCATTGTACCTCAGCAATGCATTACGCCTCAGTGGATAATAAAGTAGCAGTGTAGTAGTATCAGTGGATGTTGAGTGAGTGAGAGTACTATTTCAGGTCGGGGAGGGTTACAGAACCACAGGCACAAGGTCGTAGCATCAGGTCCAATCTGAGGGATGTAGTTTAAATAAATGTACGGTATAGGTTTATATTGATTGATTCTTTTTTTTGCATAGTTTCAGCTGGCATTTCGTACCTGTGTATTTTGACTAAGAATTGCGTTGTTGGTACACAAAATGCGTGGAGGTTGGCAGGTCTGCTTTGGTGCAATGTGGACAGGTAATTTTTTTACACCATATTGTCCAACAGGAGGGACAGGCACATTCTTAATGTAAAGTACTCCAGGAAAATTTTGTAAGGTTATGTCTTTACAATTTCATAACACTTTCAGCTTTGGATCCACGCAGTCCTTGGGCCTCATTCTCGATCATTTTCTGAAATTCTTCTGTAATGTTTCTTACCGACTTCGTAAAAACAACGTAAGAGAAACACCTCCGCCGTATTCCTGGACACTTGAAAATGCGTTCATAAGCAGCTGAAGTTATCAGGCCTGGGTTTTCAGGCACACATGCAGAGTGCAGGTCAGGTGCAACAAAAGAGTTTATTCTCAGCAGGCTAGCTAGCCAGATCTACACACTAGGAAACACCGCTAGGTTAGCAAAGTTTGTAACCTAACAGGCTCAATTTAACAAAGTACATTCCACAGTAGTCCCACAAATAAGTCTTCCTAAAAGAAGAGGGAACAAGAGAAGTTTTACTCACAAAACTCCATGACAGAGTGAAGAGGGAAGAACACCCAGTGCTTAACTCCCCCTTTCCCCACACCAGCCTCGTAGACCAGCAAGGGCAGGATGACACCATCGGCCAAGTTGTCTACTACATCGAGAGATGACGAAAGCCATCTAAGAATGAAAGAGCAAACGAGCCCTCCAGTGTGTGTTAGCTACTAAAACACTGGGACAAGCTGGTTATCCACGATGGTTTACTGTGCAAGGCGAGAAGAGACCAAAACACAAACAGACGACTTTTTCTCTTTGTGGTGCCCAACTCTCTCAAGGCTCAAGTGCTCGATGGGATTCATGATGCAGCTGGTCATCAAGGGAAGAGCCGAACGCTGTCTCTAGCAAGGCAGAGATTCTTCTGGGTCGGCATGAAAAGAGACATTGTTGATCATGTGAGGAGTCCATGGATGTACTCATTTCCAAAATGGCTCATGCATTCCCATGCAAGAATCAATCCGCCAAGCAAGTGGCTCGAAGACTTTGGAATGACTTCTTTCTACGTTTTTCCGAAGAGAATTCATTCTGATCAAGGATCGAATTTTGAGAGCAAGCTGATCAAGGAGCTGTTGACTCTTTCAGGCGTTGAAAAGTCTCCCACAACACCGTACCACCCCATGGGAAATGGCGTGGTTGAAAGATTCAACAGGACTCTCGGATCCATGATAAGTACGCTGCCTCCTAAGTCCAAAGCCAAATGGCCTCAGATGCTACAGCTACTCACCTTCTGCTACAATTGCACAGAGCACGAGACAACAGACTTTGCACCTTTCTATCTCATGTTTGGCAGAGTCCCTCGTCTCCTAGTTGACATCCTGTTCCAACATGTACTTCCTGATGACGTGGTTGTAAAGCACAATGAGTTTGTGTCACGCCTGAGGAAAGATCTACGTGAAGCGGTTCAGATTACACAGAAACACAGTCAGAAAAAGCAGACTTGACACGCCCGGCTCTACAACAGGAAGTTCAAGGGTTTGGCAGCCTGGCGAGAGGGGGGGTGGGGGCGAGACCCCCCGGGTTGCTAGGCTACGGGGGTTAGAGTGGGGGAGTTCGAGTGAGTTCTGAGAGACGTGAGCCACGGTTTTTGAATGCTCCTGTGAACTTGCTAAATAAACAAGTTAATAAGACCTTGACTCTTGGTGGGATATTACATTGGTGTCAGAAGTAAAAACTACATCGGGAAAGTGATTAGGGAAGACCGAGGGTGCACCCTGCACTATTAGTTAGTAACAAGTTTAGTTTAGGCTAGTCAGATTGTTGTTAGCAAGACGGAGGGAAAATGTTTACAGCTCGTGATATGTCTGGGGAAATGAGCGACAGAGACGGAGCCAGAGCAAAGGAATGGACGTTTGGTGACTTAAAAAGGGAGCTGCGGCGGCTGGAGGACAGCAGAGGCCACCTTCGGGGCACGATGGAAGCCATGGCGTCTGAAGCTGGCTTTAACGGACGAGGGCCGGCTCGCTTGCCAAAGTTGGAGGGGAGCGCAGCCACCAACGTCACCTCTGGCGCGGGAAGCTCGGATGTAAACAAAGATGGCGGCGCCCAGTCCTCAACTGCAGGGGTAGCAGCTAGCTCCGTGAAGACTCCAAAGTACAACGGGAAGGTGAGCTGGGAAGCTTTTCATGCGCAATTCGAACTGCTTGCTAAGTCACAGAACTGGTCACAAGAGACTAAAGCGTTACAATTGGCAATGTGCCTTACGGACGAGGCTTTAGCATGCTTGCTGCTCTTACACGTGGATGGGAGAGAGAGCTACGGCGCACTGGTGGGGGCTCTCCAGCGACGGTTTGGGAACTTTACGGGAGCGGAGCTCCTCCGCAATAAACTAAATAACAGATACAGAAGACAGGGCGAGCCGCTACGGCAATTAGCCAATGACATTGAGAGCCTTACCCGCAGAGCATATAGCAGCATGCCACCGGCTGTACAAAGCGAGTCAGCCCGCGACCGGTTCATGCAAGCCCTTTCACCACCCGAGCTGCGTGTGGAGGTGCAGCTGACACACCCACAGTCGCTGCAGGAGGCGTTGGAGAGGGAGACTGTCCGCGCCTTCACGCCCACACAGGAACACAGTCCTCAAGTCAGAGCAGCAGTGGGGGCTCCGCAAACGCCAGCATGGGCAGCGGAGCTGACAGAACTGGTGCGGCAGCCTCCCTGGGCACTCAACGGCGCCCTGACCACACTAGACTGTGCTGGGGCTGAGGGAAACCCGGCCACCTGTTACGTTCATGCCCCAAAGCACCCAGATACCAGGGAAACGACCCAGGGTCCGCATAGAGGGGACAACACGGACCACGAACCACTGTCCCCCACACCCACCCTCAGGCACGGCTGGCCCGATGGCGGTTGCGGTAGTGGGCCGAACTTCAATTGGGGACCTCTGCCACATTCCAGTCACTGTGGAGGGGGTAACGTGCGTGGCGCTGGTTGACACCGGCTCTACAGTGACATTAGTGCGGCCCGATGTGCTCCCCAGGCAAACTGTGTTGGAGCCAACCGCAGTCCACCTGCGGACGGTGACGGGGGAATTGTCACCCATGAAAGGCAAAGGAACACTGGCATTTGTGGTGGGTGGTAAAACAGTGCACCAACCGGCCTGGGTGGCGTCAGTCCAAGACCCCTGCGTTCTCGGACTGGACTTTTTGAAGAATACAGGCTGCCTGCTGGACCTTGCAGAGGCCACCCTGTGCTTTCCAGGGGAACGCCCTGTCAACATGGCTCCACCCCCCTTGGGCTTCAACCCTGCAACACCCCAGGTAACCACTGTGTCAGCAAACACCACTGAAGCCAACAATAACCCCTGCGTCCCCCACCCCCCCACTCACAGCTGAATAGAGGCATGTTACAGCCCACGCTACCCAGAACACACCAGCCACTACCCCCCTCACCTCACTTAGCCGCCCCACCTTCGCCACAGTCTGCACATGCCATACAGACCCCTAAGAGCTGGGCCCCTGACCCATTAGCAGCCCAGCTCCCCCAAACGGAGGAGGGAAGTGTTGTGTCGGCAGTACGCGGCATATGGCGACAGAACTGTTCTCATTTAGACCCCCAACAGAGTGAAGAATTGAAGAACAAACCGGGGCCACTGGCAGTTCAAAGTCTTACCCTTTGGCCTTTGCAATTCACCAGCCTCATTTGAAAGCCTGATGGACAAAGTGCTGTCAGGAATCCCCCGGCGTGAGTGGGTGGTGTGCCTGGACGACATTCTCGCCCACGGCCCCACTTTCCAGGCAGCTCTCCAGTCTCTGCGGCATGTTTTGGAGCGCATAGCAGCAGCAGGCCTCAAACTCCACCCGGAAAAGTGCCACTTCATCCAGGGAGAGGTGTCATTCCTTGGGCACAGGCTGGGAAGAGATGGCATCGGCACCATGGATGAAAAGGTACGAGCGGTCAAAGACTGGCCCACAACAACGGACCAGCAACAGCTGAAAAGCTTCCTGGGCTTAGCCTCTTATTACAGGAGGTTCGTGAGGGGGTTCTCCTGTGTGGCTGCACCGCTGTTCAGACAACTGCACAAAGGCCAGGACTTTGCATGGACCAGCGAGTGTCAAACAGCATTCACCTCACTCAGAAGGCGCTGGGGGAGGCTCCTGTCCTGGCTCCGGCTGACCCCTCCCTCCCGTTCATTCTGGACTGTGACGCGAGTGGCCAGGGAACGGGCGGGGTGCTGGCACAGCTAAGCCCAGAAGGTGAGAGAGTGGTGGCGTATTACAGTAAGACTTTTAACAAACACGAACGCCGCTACTGTGTCACACGCAGAGAGCTCCTAGTAGTGTTATCGTCCATCCGCCACTTTAAATACTACCTCTGTGGGCTACCGTTCACCGCCAGGACGGACCATTCCGCCCTCCAGTGGCTCATGTCCTTTAAAGAGCCGGAGGGCCAGGTAGCACGCTGGATGGAGGAGCTACAGTCTTATGACTTTAAAGTGGTGCATAGAGCCACTCCAACGCCGACGCCCTGTCCCGTCGACCCTGCACTGAAGAGGGTTGCCGCCACTGCGACCAGAAGGAGACACGAGACAGGGAGTTACAGGGTCAGGAGGCAGCCGTTGTCAGCCGGGCCACGGTGGCGGTGTGCTGTGAGCTCACCGAAGTCTCAGCGACGCAGTGGAGACAACAGCAGGAGGCCGATACGGGCATACAGCCCGTGCTCCAGTGGGTGGAGATGCAGTCACGGCCACCATGGGTGGAGGTGACACCACTCTCCACAGCGACAAAAGGGCTGTGGGCAAAGTTCCAGGCCCTGCGGCTCTCAGATGGGGTGCTACAGCGAGCCTGGAAGGATCCAGCGACAGGAGAACTGAGGTGGCAGTTGGTGGTTCCCAGAGCAGAGAGACTGACCGTGCTGAAGTGCGGTGCATGGGGCCACGGGGGCCGGTCACTTTGGGGTCACCAAAACTCTCCGTCGCCTACAGCAGAGCTTCTACTGGGGGCAGTTCAGGAGGGATGTGGAGGACTTTTGCAGGTGGTGTGACAGCTGCACTGCGAAGAAAGGCCCCCCTGAACAGTCCCATGCCCAGCTCAAACAGTTCCCGGTCAGCGCACCCATGGAAAGACTGGGGGTGGATATTGTCGGTCCACTTCTGCTCACCGACAGCGGAAACAGGTATGTGCTGTCAGTCATGGACTACTTCACAAAGTGGCCTGAGGCTTACGCTCTTCCTAACCAGGAGGCAGAGACAGTGGCAGAAGCCTTGCTAGAAGGCATGGTCTGCCGCTTTTGGACGCCCCAAACCATACACAGCGACCAGGGGCGAAACTTTGAGACACGAGTGTTCGCCGACCTGTGTCATAGAATGGGCATAGAAAAAACTCGCACTACCCCACTGCATCCGCAGAGCGATGGCTTAGTAGAGCGCTTTAACAGGACCCTGATCCAGCAGCTGGCCATCATCACCGCCAAACATCAACGCGACTGGGACAAGCGCCTCCCACTTGTGCTGATGGCCTGCTGGTCCGCCGTCCAAGAATCTACGGCTTGTACGCCAGCCCTGCTCATGCTGGGCAGAGAGCTCCACACCCCACCAGCAACGGCCTTTGGCCTCCCTCCTGATACCCCAGCTGTGCCCCGAGGACGAGAATATGCCAGGAGACTGCAGGACCACATAGAGACAGGCCATGACTTTGCACGTGTGCAGCTGCAGGGCGCAGGGGCGAGACAACGTAGAAACTACAATCTACACTGCAAGGGCCGCCACCTGGAGCCGGGAGAGCTGGTTTGGGTCTACTGCCCACAGAGGAAGAAAGGTCGTTGCCATAAGCTGGACAGTGACTGGGTGGGGCCCTGTAGAGTGCTGGAACGACTGGGGGAGGTGGTATACAGAGTACAGCTGCCTCCACGTGGAGATGCTAACCCCCAGCTCCCTCACAGGCCCTCACAGACCCCCACCCAACAGCCCCCACCCAGACACTACACTTCCGGTACTCACACCGCTGGAAGTGCCACGGGCCCTACACACCCCCACGACCGGGCACACAGATGAACACCCAGACACTCACACCACACCCCCCTCCCCGCGAGACCCCCCGAGTTGCTAGGCTACGGGAGTTAGAGTGGGGGAGTTCGAGTGAGTTCTGAGAGACGTGAGCCACAGTTTTTGAATGCTCCTGTGAACTTGCTAAATAAACGAGTTAATAAGACCCTGACTCTTGGTGGGATATTACAATATATTTGATGATCCATTGTCCAGGTAACAACTTCAATTTGTTGTTTTGATTTTAAGATTTATATCTCGTGGTGAAAATTATTATAATTATTATACTGGAAACTTATAATGGTGGCTAGGCTAGCATTTTCGCTCTATACTGACTAGCCAGTAACATCGTGTTGCATGCTACCTGCAGTACCCCTTTTCCACCCCACGAGTGTAATGTCTATGATACTTTATGATAAGTGCTGATCTGCGCGATATTCTGGATGGAGTATTGTTTGAAACTGTATGCTGTGTGTCATTGTGTCATATGACATTGAGTTTATTTATGTATCTACTGTTATATATTAGTGATTTTGATATCATTAATTTGATATATTTCTATACTATATTATCTCAAAGATAATCTTAATGCAATTAGAATGAATATAATAATGAATGCTATTAATATTATAAGCCAGTGCAGGCGGACCAAAGCAATGCCCCATTTATTTTATATATGCAATGATCCATTGTCCAGATCCAGTGTCCAGAAATTAAGAACAGCTTCATCCATCCTGAGTGTCCAAGTACTTAAAGAGCAGCAAACACAACGCAGGTTACATGTGCACGAGATGGCTCTCCCTTCATCCTGCTGTGACTCGTCTCCTAGAAACCTGGCCTGCTCTTACCTCATATTTTAGGTCCCTTGGAGAAAACTGTCTGATACTGAGGAGAATGTTTGAGGATGAAGTAAAAACCGACACTGCTGATATTTACCTGTGCTTTTTTTGTGTGTTTTCGATCAACTTGTTAAGAAGCTAGATTTAACAGATGTGTCCTCAGTGTGCCAGGCTCAAATGCCTTTGTAGAGAGGATCTTCTCACTAATGAATAAATGGTCAGATTAAAAAAAACAGATGCAGCACAGAGCTGATCAGGTTAGGACAATGGTTGGTTAAGGCCTAAAGTTGTTCACTGTGTGTGGCATATGGTTATAGTCTAAACTTGTAATAATTGTCTTGACTATAACTATGAACAATACATCCAAGTACTGTAGTTGTTTGCCAAAATTACACTGAAATTAATAGGTTTATGGTGGCTAATGAAATCTTGCGATTTCCATTATTGTTGGTCAGATGTTGGTGCGAGTGCGCGCACCTGTCAGAAAGTGTCCCTCATTTGGGGTTGAGGAAGTTGCCAAACCTAGTCAGGCGCAGCTTTTTGGGCTTGTGAAACCTGTCCCTTGCTCAAACTTTCCACAGAATGGATGCTAAACTAACCTCATCGGTACCTTTTAAACTATGTAGCCTATTGGTCGTTCTGACACATTTACACAACATCAGGAGGGTTAAGAACTTTAATAGAACTATATTACTCCACATATCCTTATTCCCTCATTTATATTCGTCATGACCAAAAATTGTATGTTGAGTCACCGATTAAATTAGTACAAGCCCAAGTGGAAAAGGTTATCACAGAATAAGCTAGACAATTAGTAGACTATAACTAAAAGACTAACCTACACACTATGCATTGGCTATTGTAAAGAATGTTTCATTAGCACCATAGGAAGTTGTATACAACTCATCACACTATAACGTTTTTCCAGGCCACTTACCAGTTTTGCCTTCCCAGATTTGACAACAGGAACCGCAAAGCCCATATTCTCCTCAAAATGCTTCTGCTCTGCTATGGTCAACAAAGCAGCCCGCTGTACCTCTGGGTACGACCACTTTGTACTGCATACAGGGCAGGACAATACACGGCCCTTCGATGAACATAGTAAAACCACACCGTGTTACACATTTATTTGAAATAGGGAACGCTGGTCAACGATATCTATATATTTTTTAGTTTCGAGTGACATTTTTGTCATGTTTACCGAATGAAATATCTTACCTTATCCAGCTCGTCAGTACACCATTGTGTGATCGTGGATGGGGAAAAAGCATGGCCACAATGCATCTCCGCTTTCTGAACACCTTCATCATTAAGCGCTGTGAAATTAAACCGAACAATAAAAATGTGATGGTTAGTTAAATTCATTATCATGATTCAAAAAACACCCATGATTGGTATATGCTGTTTTCATATTACTCAAGTATTACAAGACTTGAATTCGGATGTAGGTTAAGCCTATTTCCCTTTCAATCCTCTTTTTAGTTTACTTACTAAGATCGTCAGCCCTTGAAACTAATTTCACTAAATAACTCGAAGTACTGTGCTGTTTGCTGTTGGCTCCTGCCATTACGACGTGTTTTTCAGGATGTTGGCGCAGACAACTGGTTCTGTTGAGAAAGACTACACCTACGTGTATACTCTTAACCGACAAAAAGTACTTTGTACTTTCTGTATTCAGATGGCATTTACGACAGATTTGAGCTCCTCCTCGTGTGCTTCTTGACTTGTGTTCCGTGATTGTGCAAACCTTTGAAAAGTGGTATACCATCTTTTGAGTATATAATGCTCTATTTTTGTAGATGATGTGGCATGGTGTTTTGCATCATGTCCGCAATCAACACATGAGCAGGGGCGTCGTTAGGCCTGTTTTAGGGGGGCTGACATTTGGTGATGACATTAAATTAACCTATTGTTTCGCACATGGACAAGTTATTCATAACTCTAACATGTGCATGCCTTCTGGTTTGTATGTTTTCTCCCCCTTCAAATTTCAATCCAATAGCCCATCATCCAGGCAAGTGCACAGACATTTTGGGGGGCAGGTGCTCAAACCAAAAAAAAGGGCACCCATCGCCAACATGATTTATGATATTAAAAATAAGAATAAATAAATAGGCAACGCTGTTTCTGTTGCTGCCCCTGAACATAACTCAGTCCTCCACTCCTGTCTGTCCTTCCTCTTCTGTGATGGGCTCCTCTGGACCTGATTCTCCCTCATTTGTTTTACTAGTTGATGGCCTGATCCAAGAAAAAAGAAAGCTGCTACCCTGAGCTGCTTGCTGCAGCTCCCTGTCTTTCTGCTTTTGGAGTCTCTCTTTTCGTGACATTAGGCTGCAAACATTTTTTGTAAATGAGATACATCAATATTGTGCATAATACTCAAGCAGGGACGTGCGGTCATAGGAGGAAGGGGAGGCAGAGCATGGTCATTTTGAAAAGTAAAAAAGAAATTATATATATATAGGTATATGCATATATATATATATATATATATATATATATATATACAGTACTGTGCAAAAGTTTTAGGCAGGTGTGAAAAAATGCTATGAACTAAGAATGCTTTGAAAAATGTAAACAATAAATGTTTATTTTTTATCCATTTACATGGTAAGACTGAGCACAGCAACAAGACACAACGTAGTTATACTGCATCAGCAGGGTCTCTCCCAGACAAAGATTTCAAAGCAGACAGGGGTTTCAAAATGTGCAGTTCCAGCTCTTTTGAAGAAGACGTTGAGGATTGTAGACGCAGTGTTCAGCCAAGGAAACTTAATGCAGCTGATGAAAAACACATCAAGCTTATTTACCTTCGAAATCGGAAGATTTCAAGCAGTGGCATCAGCTCAGAACTGGCAGAAACCAGTGGTACCCAGGTACAGACATTTACTGTCCGGGGAAGTCTGGCCAGAAGTGGTCTTCATGGAAGAGTTGCAGCCAAAAAGCTCTACCCCGACAAGGAAACAAGGCCAAGTGACTGAACTAAGCACGTAAACATAGAAACTAGGGTGCAGAAACATGGCAGAAGGTGCTCTGGACTGATGAGTCAAAATTAGAAATATTTGGCTGTAGAAGAAGGCAGTTTGTTCGCTGGAGGCTGGAGAGAGGTACAATAATGAGAGTCTGCAGGCAACAGTGAAGCATGGTAGAGGTTCCTTTCCAGTTTGGGGCTGCATTTCTGCAAGTGGAGTTGGAGATTTGGTCAGGATGAATGGTGTCCTCAATGCTGAGAAATACAGGCAGATACTAATCCATCATGCAATACCATCAGGGAGGCGTATGATTGGCACCAAATGTATTCTGCAGCAGGAACATAACCCCAAACATACAGCCAATGTCATTAACAACTATCTTCAGCTTAAAGAAGAACAGAAAGTCCTGCAAGTGATGGTATGACCCCCACAGAGCCCTGATCTCTACATCATCGAGTCTGTCTGGGTTTACATGAAGAGACAGAATAATTTTGGGAAGCCTACATCCACAGAAGATCTGTGGTTAGTTCTCTAAGATGTTTGGAACAATTTACCAGCCGTGTTCCTTCAAAAACTGCGCAAGTGTATCTGGAAGAATTGATGCTATTTTGAAGGCAAAGGGTGGTCACACCAAATATTGATTTAATTTAGAATTTTCTTTTGTTCCTTCACTGCATTTTGTTAATTTATGAAGAATTTTGATGAAAATAAACTGTTAACACTTCCATTTTTGAAAGCATTCTTAGTTTACAGCATTTTTTCACACCTGCCTAAAACTTTTGCACAGTACTGTATATATATTTTTTCTACTAATCTGTGGTATGGGTGTAATATCTGCATGATTCCGATCATTTCGAGCATTTTTATTATCAAAATCGCTGAATTTGCGCATTTCCGGTTCCTGAAAACAGGGACGTGCCGTGGACTGAGGCAGATGCATTGTTGTCTATGGGCAGCTGAGCCAGTGCCTCAGTAAGGATTGCGCAATCACTCCAAACTGGGTTTTACGCATGCGTGCGCAAGCGTAGAACCTTTGAGTTGAGCTCAAAACGCATTGAAAAATATTGTTACTGAGGCAGGCAGTACCACTGCCTCAGTGAAGGGGGCGAGAGCGCACTTGTCGGTATTTTCTGGTTCTGAAATTGGACTTCTTCTACCCTTCTATACACGTCTGTCTGACCTTGATTTCGAAAATGGAATATTGTATTGCTAAGCTGAAGCAGCTCTCAAAACTGGACTTTCAGTCCAAACGCGAAATGATTAATAATGGGAGACCAATACCGAAGCCAAAAGGTTTGCTTCCAAACAACGGGACAGAAGGTATTGCGATTTGCATTGGAGTGTTTCATGTTTCCCAACGGGACTACATATTCATGCGAAACACGAACCTCGCTAAAGGCTGCTGGCGCAGGAAAAATGCCTTGAAGTTGTGAGCAGACTAGGTGCTATTCCTGAGCTAAACTACTGACTTAATTTGCTCAAGAAGAGGAGGGAAATCGCAGGAGGAGACAACGGATTTCCACTGAACTATACGGATAGTCTTGAGTGGATTACGTTTGTTCCACCTCTAATTGACGGTTACGAGCTCCGACGAAAGTGCACCAACTTTAAATTATACTGGTCAGTAGAACATTTTGGTATTGTGTGCTACTGTTTGCTTGTTAATATGTTGTGTAAATAAATATGTAATCGTTTTTGTCTAAACTGCAAATTCAAAACTCTGTCCGAGTCATTTAAATTAGCATCCCACAACCGTAGTTATATTGTCCCTAGACAAAATTAAATGAGCCACATCATTGGTGGGAGGGATACAAAGCTTGCTTAATACTATTAATATCTTATTTGACAGGGTGTAAAAGTTCATTTAGCACACCGGTTGTACGTTTAGCTGTAGGCCTATAGCCTTGTAAAAGTTAGGTTAAAAAGTCAGTTGAGTATTGAGCCGCATAACTTCTTATAATAAAAAAAAAACGATCGTTTAAAAATAATAGTATTAGACAATTAAACATAACGTTTTTTCAGTCCTGGTCTGATGACACATTTTAAACCATATGCATTTATACATGTATGATGTATACATTTCATTTTTTCTTTTAAACAACTAGAGATTGGAATGACGTAATCACTTCCGGTTTCTGTCAGCTAGGAACCCCACCGCACGTCACTGTACTCAAGAGTGACTTACATAATCTATACAAATATGACAACACAGTACACACATTTTAGTTTTTACTGTTTTCTGACAGAGTTGAAGCATAAGCAGCATTACACTAATAATATACCACAATATACCTCACCAGACTGTCATGTTGCTCAACTTAAGACCTACCTTCATTTCAATAATTAATAATAATTTTAAATGAAACAAAACTAGTGAACTTGTCTAATTTGTAGAACAGTAAAACTGCCTTTAAATGATCTGCCTGCCTGTCTGTCTGTATCTCTCTCCCTCTCTCTCTTCATTAAACGTGACAAACGTCAGTAAACAGCTGAACAAGGCTTTGAAATCACGGCTTTCGAGAGTTTTTTTTTTTTTTTTTTTTTAATGAAACGTCGGACCAATTGCGTATGGAAAGCCAAAAATGACATAATTAAAAATAAATACATATGTAAAAATGTGAGTCATAAATAAATAAAATGACTAAAAATGCACCAAAGAATAGCATTAGAAAAAATATATCATGTAGTTATGTGAATGGAAATGGAAAATGAGTCCTTTTTATTTACTGTTACATTTATTTACGCTTACATTAATTCCCAAATACATTTCTTCCTCCTTTTATTTTTCTATTTATTTACACATTTTTTACCGTACTATTTTCTGTACCGTATTTATTTCTTCTCGCGCCTTTTTACATTTCTTTCTCCTACATTTACATTTCTGGCTGCATTTATTTCTGGCTGCATTTATTTCTGTATTCATTCTTGTCTCGGTATGCAAATGTGGTGGGCTATCATTGGCGAGCGCACCGTTTCGCTCATTGGTCTCGCTAGGCCTCTGGCCTAAGTGTAGGTGAGAACTGAGAAGCTGTATGGAGAGATCGGAAGAGATTGAAAGCTATTTTGATGCAATTTGAATCAAAAAAAATGTTTTTAATGAATCCACCGATCACTTGGAGCATGGTGGCGAGGGAGCTTCGAGGCTTCGCAGAGATGGCTGAGCGTAATAGGATGTCTATGTGGCTGAGACCTTGACTCCAGATTTCTTACCCTGCTCGCTTGCTACAATACGCCATACTGTGAAGGAAATTATTAAATATTATCATGAAGTGTTAGACTTAAAGGAAATTCTTATAACTGCTATTTTCTAAAGTGTTCTGTGCTGTTGGTTATGTGCCCTGTTTCTCTGTCTTGTTCAATGGAATGCTGTCTCTTGAGAGAGGGGGTTGTTTGAAGTTATCTTAGAAAAGCATTGTTAGTTAAGGTATTTACAACTTCGTCTCCAGCGCTGGGAAAACCAACTGATGTGTTGAGAAACTAATGTCATGAATGTTTACATTGAGATTGCAATGGCGATTGATGAGGCCAGGTGTTCTGTTAAACTTTTCGTGACTGTTGGTTTTTAATTGAGCAAGGTTCCTTATCTTAGTAGGACAGAGGCCAGATGGCAACTCCGGACAGAGGAGGGGTTAAAATGTATTTTGTAACCTATGCTATGAATTCTAATAAATGGTCTTGCGCCAGGAGCAAGAGCTCAGAGGTGATGCGAGACGGCGTCAAATACCTCTCCGCTCTAGGCCAGAGTGTAATAGATCTGTTAACAACTTTGCTCTGGTTTGTGGTGTCATCTTATTCTAAGTAATTTAAACAACTTAGCAGAGTTCAGGATTTTTTCCTGACATATTGGTCCTTACGAGCTGGATCCCTCAAGATCGCCGCCGAGATGCAGACCCTGGAAGCTGACGACGTTGCAACGCCTGCCACGACTACGTTCGGCAGAAAGACCTGTGTAGTGAAATTCTGCATAGGCCAGCTGACGGTTCTGCACCTGGGAGGTGGATCTGACGGGATCTGGAATCAGCTTTGACCCACATATAAGTAAGTGTACTGGTCATTTACTAACAGAGTAGTAGTTAAAGTTGATGCCTGGGGCCTGCTTTAAAAAACAGACAATAGCTATAAAGAGATTCTGGGAATCTAACGAAGTTTGGGACTTCAAGAACATGTTTTTAACAAGTCTGGGACTTGAATGGTGTAGAGTGATTTGCATCGGTGTGAATGGACGTCTGTATGAATGTTGTGTGTGAGTGGAGTTTAGTGATTAAGCAGAATTAAAACAGTGAAAAGCCGGGCACCGCAGAGTTTTGTGTTCCGACGCTTTTACTGATCCATTTGAGATATTCTGTTTAATCCAAAAAACTCACCATAGTAATATTGTAGTGGCAATAAGAAGTACATGGTTAAGGAAACATCCTAATAGCCAAATTAGCCATACAAAGTACGTAGAAGGTTGGATAGAGAAACGTAGTTGAGCGGAAAAAACTGTGTCTCGTTTCATTGACATGGCCTGGTCGAGCAGTTATGACGTCATCACTAACAGACAATTTAAATTGACCACGATCCGTGAAAAGTCATACTTATGTATTACTTAAATGAATGTATGACAACTGTTTATAGTTCGCAATACGTTTACAGCTCGTCCTAATTATAAGAAGAAGAAGAAAGGTAGAAGTGTGGATTATAAGAGCAAAGAAAGAAACAGCAGGTTAAATAGAAAGCTGGAGAAGGAGAGAAAGAAGAGGGGAGAATAAGATTGAGCCTACATGATTTATTTTAAAAGATAAGATCAGTGTATGTTGTTACAATTACGAGTAATTGTGAGCATGTTGTTATGGGACAAAGTCTTCGTCCTGGGTGTATGTTTTTAAGGTAGCCTATATGGAAAGAAGATACTTTTTTGGGAAAAACATAAGAAACATTATAGACATATTATCTAGGCCCATGCAGGTTGTTTAAGTGACTGGCTGTATGTGGTCATGTTACACCATGGAATAGTGCAGCAGAAGGCTGTGTGTGTGTTTGTTCTAGTTGTTTTGTCTGATCCATTATCTGAGGATCGATTGTTTTTATCTAGAGATGTTTTGGTGTAGGAGAAATCGCGTTTTTCATTCTTTCTGTGATTTTTTGGGATGACTGAAAAGTAAAGAGTTCATTGTTGATTTTCAGCCCATAGTTTTGCGTAACTGGCATGCACTGCATGGAAATGCTGCTGCAGGGTAATATCAGGGGTCTCTGCTCAGAGATTCTAGGTTGTCAATGGAAGTGATTGATGTCTAGCTTGTTTGTTTAAGCAGAGAGATAGTTGCATTGATCAGGGCATGTCTGTTATCTTAAATGGCAGGAAATGTATACACAGACAGCAAATGCTTTTGCTGTTTCACACATTTTAGTTAAATATAAAAGTTGTTACAAGTGTTACTTGAAGCAATTCAATTACCTATCAATTTGGATATAAATATAGATATAAATGGGAAGCAATTTTGAGTCATGTGACTTTACATGCCTCAACAGGGGGGAGGTGCATACATAATAACTATTATGTATTAATAAACTATAAAAAAATTTTTTTTAGTCTTTTAGTCAAGCAATTTGAAATGATAAGGTCTGACATTTTGTGAATGAGGTTTACAATGGCCTGATTGTTTAGACTTGGTAGTTTTAAGTATGAACATTACCCCTGCTCAAGGTCTACCATTGTCAATCTTTGATATAATTATACAGAATATAGATCTCACTCCAACTGTTAAGTGCAACATACTGTTCGAGTTTTTTCTGTGTCCCCACAGGAACAAGGCCAGGTGAAGGTGGGAGTGACCATACCAAGTGCTACTGGCCACACCAACAGCCAACGCCAACGCTCCACCTGTATTCACCTGTCACACTGTTAACTTAGATTATTAGTAGGATACACCACTAGCTTTGAGTAAGGTTTAGTGGTTCCCTCCCGGGGGTTGAGAAATTTAGATCTTGACCGTCTGAAAGTCACCGAATTCTGTAATTCGAAATTTTACTCAACATAGAAGGGGTGTATCCAATTTTTTGTTTTACTGTGTTTCTTGTTTATATGGTTTATTGTTTTTCTGTAAATTGCATAAATAGTGTAATTCGGTTACAACAATGTCTAGACTGTTGCTATTAGTGATTATTACAGGTGTACTTTTGGGTTTATAGTCCTCCACAAGTGTAATGGAGAGAATATATGGCACTGGAGAATGTTACTCACCTGTGTAGTCTACTGATTCATGGGATAGATATGCATCTATGCAAGCGAGCAGACGTAATAAGACTAATTTCTAATTATGTACCTTAATGCAAATTCTTCCTATCAACCTAGACGTAAAGTTAGACCATTTTCATATCAAGCCAAAATCTGTGTTGGAGAGAAGTGTGGCCCAGACAGCTGGGGCTGCAATACTACATCTTGTGATGCAAACGGTATCCAGGTGCAGGATGTGTTTAACACGACCCAACCACTAGTAGAGCTAAATACTATATTTTTGATGTCACCTTAAGTGATAGTCTATTCTGTATAGCCATTATGTGTTGCAAATAATGGAACAATGAGAGACAGAGACAGTGTCATTATTACGGATACTGTGTCCTCACGCACCACTTCCTCATCCAGAGTCAGTAAATGGGAATATACAAGGGTATTCCTACGTTGGGAGAGGTAATGTGGGTGTGTAGTTAAAGATGGTACAGTCAGATCTCTTCACATTGGTGGGGCGTACGCGCCCCCGCTCAGGTCACGGACCATGTTTATGTGTTAGTGCGATCTCACAGCCGGGGTTATCTCGTAAGGAGAGATTTGCTGTTGAGAACCATGACATCATGTGCGGGACTGACATGCCTGATGATTTAAAAAGATTTGGACCAATAGTATCAAAGTAATTTTGTCTCTGATTCTGTCTTTAGGCTTAGGTAGAGTCATGTTAATAATGGGAAAGACTTAACTATAGGTTAGGACTATGTGTTAATGTCACCTTAGTCAGCGTGGAAGGCCTTAAGGACAAGGTTTCTCAAAGTCTGCTGATGGTGAGGAAAGAAAAAAATAGATTACTGCTAGATTTACTTACTGCTGCTAGTGGAAGGGGTTTGTGTTATGCTGAATGATACATGGATATCTGATGACATCCATCTGTAGCTGAAGCCTTACAGCAAATGAGGGCTGTTTGTGATGCTACAAAGTGGTTGATGTTTTTAGGTGGTTCAATCTGGGTTGCTTACTTTTGGTACATGGTTGCAAATTATGTTGAAAGGTCTGTTAACTGTTATTGCATTTTTTGTATGTTTTGTATTTTAATGAGGTGTATTTCTACATGTGGAAAAAATTCTCATTTCTAGTGTAGTATGTAATTCTGTACAGAGTGTAGTGCTATCACAGGAATTTGATGCTCTATTGACTTATCAGGAGGATGATGTTTAGTGTAATGATGCCTATGAAGACAACTGAAGGAGATAGGGTTATTTCTTTATTAGAGTTATCTTTCATGATAAACAGGAGGGAAATGTGAAGGAAATTATTAAATATTATCATGAAGTGTTAGACTTAAAGGAAATTCTTATAACTGCTATTTTCTAAAGTGTTCTGTGCTGTTGGTTATGTGCCCTGTTTCTCTGTCTTGTTCAATGGAATGCTGTCTCTTGAGAGAGGGGGTTGTTTGAAGTTATCTTAGAAAAGCATTGTTAGTTAAGGTATTTACAACTTCGTCTCCAGCGCTGGGAAAACCAACTGATGTGTTGAGAAACTAATGTCATGAATGTTTACATTGAGATTGCAATGGCGATTGATGAGGCCAGGTGTTCTGCTAAACTTTTCGTGACTGTTGGTTTTTAATTGAGCAAGGTTCCTTATCTTAGTAGGACAGAGGCCAGATGGCAACTCCGGACAGAGGAGGGGTTAAAATGTATTTTGTAACCTATGCTATGAATTCTAATAAATGGTCTTGCGCCAGGAGCAAGAGCTCAGAGGTGATGCGAGACGGCGTCAAATACCTCTCCGCTCTAGGCCAGAGTGTAATAGATCTGTTAACAACTTTGCTCTGGTTTGTGGTGTCATCTTATTCTAAGTAATTTAAACAACTTAGCAGAGTTCAGGATTTTTTCCTGACACATACTCAAACTAAGATGCCCGCTACCTGTTGTGCTGTGGGATGTAGCAACAAAATAGGGGACCCAAACGTCTCATTTTATAGCTTTGGGGCCGTATTCACAAAGCCTTTTATCATACCACTAGGAGTGCTCCTAACTCGCGCTAAAACCTTTTACGTAGGAGTAATTTCTTAAAAGTGATTCACAACGGCTCTGAGACCTACTCATACTAAGGATAATACCAACTCCTAAGCTTAAGATAAAAACTCCGTTGCTATGGATGACGTCGCTTCTCATGCACGAGTTTAGAAGGGGTGAGGACGGTGATTGGTTGTTGACAGGCTCTCTCATTAAAAACTCATTCGTGACGTCTCTCTAACAATCCCACTATATCGACAGAAAATAAGAGAATAACCTAGGCTTCAAATTAAGTCATATTAAATAGTTATGGACAGTGCAGTTAGCAGAATGCACACGCATGATGACAAGTTTGTGCATCCAACGGGAATGACACTTAGCACGTTAAGAGAAATATAAAGCGATCAATATAAAATATGGCAATTGCATGTAATCAAGGCAGTAATAATTAAAGCACCCAGCAAACTGTTAGGATATTATATTTCCAGCCCTTGACCACTTCAAATATCAGCACATACGGCCCTTCAAGCCCTCCAATCTTAATTGATCAAAGCGAAACGAACGTGAACCGTAGCCTAGGCGAAAGCCTACTGGTCCCAATAGCCACTGTCACCCCAGCGGCATCCAGCTGGTAAGTTCTCAAAAACATGCGACCGCTCTCCGTTGAAATGCACCAGTCATCGGTACATCCAGGCCACGGTGGACGAATTATTGTAATGTGTGTCCCGTCACTGGACATTCCTGCGATCGCCATGGAATTTACTTTGATATTGTGTAATAAGCGATTGTCTGGATAAACTGTTGGATGATGTGGGGTCTACAGTGCGTTGATAGTTTGATGAATTAAACGGCTGACTGATGATTCCCAGTGTCGTCAGTTGCGTTTTCCGCGAAGCCAAACAAAAATCTTTATGTTTCCAAACATTTCACTTCGGGACACATCGTTGTTTAAAGGCGTCATTGCATCCCGCGCTAATTCTACGACAATATTAATACCTTCACGGTTTAAGCAATGTCTTTTATCAATTCCAAGTCGGCTGCAGCCATCTTACGATTTTTTGTGAATAGGTCTTAGTGATTTAGGAGTCCTCATGAGGAGTTTTAAGCTGTCCTAGACTTAGGTGCTACTTTTAGGGATAAAATATTTTGTGAATTGCTCTTAGTAAAAAAAATTAGGAGTCCTACATTTAAGACTGACACGCCCATTATTTTTAGGAGTTTCTCCTAAATTCGCCACTTATGACCTACTTTTAGCCCTAAGATTCTTTGTGAATACGGCCCCAGGTGTATAGTACTTTAATTGTAGATGCACGACAGTTCATTTCCACGAGGGATCAATAAAGAGACTATCTATCAACTTTTTGAGAAAGTTAAAAGAGCTGCACACATTGCCTTAGAGTTATTACAATCCTCACGTTATGTGTGGCCTGATTTTACGATTTTTTTCTCACTTGTCATTAGGGGGAATATTGTGTTGACAAAGCTCTCCAAAAGCTATATATCACGTCCTGCAGTTCACGTTACAACCGAGCTGACGAGAGCGGACAAGGATCTCAACTGCTGATATGCACTGGTTGTGGTTAACATGCTTAGCTTCTGTTAGCTAAACTAACAGTGCACTGTTAAACTTGGTTAGCTTCCGTTAGCTAAACTAACTGTGCACTGCTTAGCTTCCGTTAGCTAAACTAACTGAACCATGACAAACAAAACGATAAACCTCATACGTGTAAAGTTGAGGTTGACAGCTTGGGTATGATCAGTGTGTGTGAAGGTGACATGTGTGTTTGAAGGTGGTAAGGTGACTAACGTGAGTTAGCTGGTTAGCTTGCATAGCTTTGGTTATAAGAATACAGATGGGGAGAGTGGGGTAAGCAGCTCCACCAATGAGAGAGACGGTGCGCCGGCCAATGATAGCCCACCTCATTTGCACACCGAGACAAGAATGAATACAGAAATAAATGCAGCCAGAAATAAATGCAGCCAGAAATGTAAATGTAGGAGAAAGAAATGTAAAAAGGCGCGAGAGGAAATAAATACGGTACGGAAAATAGTACGGTAAAAAATGTGTAAATAAATAGAAAAATAAAAGGAGGAAGAAATGTATTTGGGAATTAATGTAAGCGTAAATAAATGTAACAGTAAATAAAAAGGACTCATTTTCCATTTCCATTCACATAACTACATGATATATTTTTTCTAATGCTTTTCTTTGGTGCATTTTTAGTCATTTTATTTATTTATGAGTCACATTTTTACATATGTATTTATTTTTAATTATGTCATTTTTGGCTTTCCATAATTGCGACGTAATGTTTTCAGCGGCGCTAATGTTGTTGTTAATTTATCACCAAACAACGCCGGGTGATTGCACAAACACCGTCATTAGGCCTACCTGTTTGTCTGATGCTGCGGGTCCGAGAAGAAGTTTTGTCCTGGTGCTCAGCACTGCATGAGCACTAGGTGGAGGAGGAGGAAGGGCGCGGCAGGGGCTTGTGAGCCCCGCAGAACATGTCGGGGCGAAATTCTCACAAGAACTTAAATAAATGCCCCGTCAGATTTAAAAACACATTTGGGCGAAATTGAGAGTCATTTTTATTCTTAAATATTGATGAATAAATAAAAAATATAAAGATCCATGTTGCTCTTTGTCTATTTGAATGGTTGGTAAGAACTGATCAAATGCCTTTTTGGCTGGGTATTTACTACATGGACAAAAATATTGGCACCCCTGCACTTCTGTCAGAGAATGTACCAATTCTCCCAGAAAAGTGTTGCAATTACAAATGCTTTGGTATTCACATGTTGATATCTATTGTTTGCATTCGAACAAAACAAAGAAGCAGCGAAGAAAAGCCAAATCTGACATGATTCCACACAACTCTTCAAAAGTGGACTGGACAAAATCATTGGCACCCTTTCAAAATTGTAAGAATTAATTGTATTTCAACCATGTGATGTTTCTTTAATTTGTATTTAAACTCATCTGTGGCAAGTCACAGTTGCTGGTAATATAGAAATCACACTTGAAACCAGTTAAATTGGACAAGATGACCCAAACCTTGCGTTGTGTCTGTGTGAACCACACTGAGCATGGAGAAAAGAAAGAAGAGCATAGAATTGTCTGAGGATTTGAGAACCAAATTTGTGGAAAAGCATGAAAAGTCTTAAGGCTACAAGTCCATGTCCAGAGATCTTAATGGTCCTGTGTCCACTGTGATTATTGTCATCAAGAAGTTTACAGCCCATCACACTGTCATTTACCTCCCTTGAAGTGGAAGGGAGAGAAAATTTGATGAAAGATTGCAACGAAGGATTGTTTGAATGGTGGATAAAAAACCTAGAACAACTTCCAGACATTTTCAAGCTTACCTGCAGACACAGGGTACAACAGTGTCAGCCCGCACTATCTGTCACCATTTGAATGAAATGGGATGCTATGGTAGGAGACCAGGAGGTCCCCACTGCTGACACAGAGACATAAAAAAGCGAGACTGGAGTTTGCCAAAACTTTCCTGGGGAAGCCAAAATCATTGGGGAGCAGCGTAGGGCCCAGTGTCAGAAAGCTGGGTCTCCATTAGAGGACATTGGTCTTCCAGCAGGACAATGACCCATAGCACACTTCAAAAAGCTGCCTGAAATGGTTAAAACAAAGCACTGGAGAGTTCTTAAGTGGTGTAGGAAAATGATGTCCAGTGTTGGTCAGGAATAAAGCAGAGACTCACACGGTCGAAGTAAAAGGTAAAAGTAAAAAAGTTTACTGAGAGATACCAAGTACAACGATACAAGACTTAAGTCGGAGAAGGCGCGTTATGATGAGAGAGCGGTTAGGCGGCCCTCTTATACTGTTGTGCGAGACATATCGAAAGTGATTTTCCAACTTGCTTCGGATTGGTCCTCTTTTGGTTGCTAGGCTGTCTCCATCCTTGCCCCTGGTCTGACCCCGTGACATGTCTAACATTAAGACAGTTGTTGAATTGTCTGCTCGACAGTTTTTGATCTATTTGACAGTTTTTGGTTTGGAAACTTCAAATGTCACAACTCCCTCTACACTTCCTGTGCACTTGTTGTTCTAAGGGTCTCCCGCCTCTGCACTTTTCCTGTGTACAACTAATACTGGCTACTCTTTAATGTTTTCTACTCTTGAATATACTTACAGTGGCCGAGATGAGTCCATATCTTAATCCCATAACACACTTGTGGCTTGATCTCAAAACAGCAGTTGGGAGAAGGCACCCCTCAAATGTGAGAGAGTTGGAGCAGTTTGCAAAAAAGAGTGGTCCAAAATTCCAGTAGAGAGTTGTAAGACACTCATTCATGGTTACAGGAAGTGATTGATTTCAGTTATTTTTCCAAAAGGGTGTGCTACCAAATATTAAGTTGAGGGTGCCAACAATTTTGTCCAGTCCATTTTTGGAGTTTTGTATTTTCTCTCAGATTTTGTGTGTTTTTCTAATGCAAACAATAGAATTGAACATGTGAATACCAAAGCGTTTGTAATTGCAAATTTTTTTCTGGGAGAAGTGGTGCATTATCTGACAAAAGTGCAGGGGTGCCAATATTTTTGTCCATGACTGTATATGTGTATGTACTCGTCTATTTGCATTTATTGGATACAGCTATGATTAAGATTTCTATTAAACACAGTCAAATCATTTAAATGTGATTCACTGTGATTGTTTTGGTCTCACATGTAAGTTGTTAAATCCTTGATATAGGTGTGATGTAAAAACCTTCAACAGTAACAACTCATTTAAATAGTTGTCATTCCTGTTGATATTATATTTCTAAAGATTTATTTCTTTAATCAATATAACAATAAACACCTATGTTGTTGGTTTCCTCTTTTTACCCGTGTGTAAAGATGTACGCAGTCGTCACTTTAAAATCAAATAGTGTTGTAATACGGATCTATTCATGTTAACACTACATGCCCAACATGGTCATTTATTTATCTGCATTTCATGTTGATGTGCATAAATATACTAATGAGGTATGCGTGCTGGCATCTTCTCCTTTTTATTGTGGAAAAGACTAGAACAAACCCTTAATTTGCCCTCTACACATGCTCTTGTAATTCTCACACTCGTTTAAGAACAGCCCCTGTTACCCACCAAAGTGTCCAGCTTTGGATCAATACACAGTGTTGGTTGAATCAGCCTGAAGACCTGACAATACATATTTTTAAATTGTTGGTTGTGTTAAATCTCTTGTTCTTTGTTCTATGAGGAGCAATTTGTATTGTTCGCTTTTAAGGTTTTTCATTGATATTGTTTGGTGAAATGTCTGACTGTCATTGCTATGGATTTCCCAACAAGTGTTGTCATTAGCCTCTCTCTTATTTTGGTGCTTTGTACTTGGTTTAGGATCCGAAAGGCAGAAAAGTGTAAATATAATACATGTTCTGTGGTAGTTTGTATGAAATATATTAACTTATATACACCATTCAAACCAGTTCTGTGCCATTCAAACCACTGTTCAACCATTTTCAAAGTAGGTGTAGGTGCACCTTCAAAATGACAGGAGTTACTAATCTATTAAAGCTTATTGATTGATAAAACTGATTAATGTAATATTGTTTATTATTGCTTGTATTAAATACTCTAAATGTATGATAATATTGTTTTACGTGTTTTTTTTTAGAAAAGATGCCACAGAAGTTAATGATGTCTTTAGACATGTGGGGTTAGTCCTATGCTCATGACTCACATTGGCAGGGCAGAGCAGACATGTTACTTTGCAAAACATATATACTGGTGGTCCAGTGTGTGTCCACTGTTGGTCTCATAGGAGTTTGATAGAATCTAGTTTCTGGAGTTTATTTCAGTATGTAGCAAGGTTATTATAGTTTTGCTTTTTTCACTAGTTTTTATTTTTATTTCGTTTTGACTTTTTGTTTTCAATTTCAGTTTAGTTTTAATTCGTTTTTTTAAGTGGGTTTGCAAGTTTAGTTTAGTTTTTATTTTCTGAAAATCCTTAGTTTGAGTTTAGTTTGTATTAGTTTCAGTATTAGTTTTAGTCTTTGCTGTGGAATGCAACTGACCATGAGAGGGCCAGTCAGTGAAGCTTAAATTGTTGCTTGCAAAACAAAATGCTCAAAATTAGTAGTAGATAGGCCTACAAGCTATAATAAATAATAAGCAATAGAAACTCAGCAAAACATACCATTTTTGAAAATGTATTCACAGTTAGGACAGATGAACAGCCATCCACAAAAGACAACTTTGCAGATGTGTGCCAGTCGGAATTTGTGCATGTCCTGTTCAAACAGACTGGAGACAGCGAGATGGTGAGGCAGCGACGAGCTGTGCCTCATCTCAGATTGCGCAATCCCTCACAAACTGGGTTGAGCGCAGGCGTAGAACCTATTTCCTCTTGCTTATCTGACATAAAACCGCAGTACCTCTGCCTCAATGAAGCCCACCGAGAGCCCAATGGTCAGGTTTATGCTTGTTCTGCCGTTGCTCTTGTTCTACACACATTTGACATTGACTGCGAAAATGGAAGATTCTATAGCTAAGTTAAAACATTATTTAAACGGGACCTTAAAGCAAAACGTGAAGTGATCAATAATGGGAGAACAATGCCGTAGCTAAAAGGTATGCTTCAAACGCAGTGGCGAGCCGTGAATTTCACACCTAGGCCTTCAGTGATGTCCTACACAGTCCTTACTGAGTGTATCCACCTCTTAATACAATCATTATGACGCCATGGCTCTCAAAACCATACATTTATACAGAAAGGCAGTATAACTGAGCATTGCATCACCTTAACATAGTCGAGTACAACAGACTTGTATTAATATTTCCGGAGCATTTAAAATCATTACACCCGTATTAAAGAGTAGTAAACTATCAGTTATATAATCGTTTGGATTCTGTCACAACTTAAAAATAAAAGGCAATTTTAAGGGATTAGTCTACAAAGTTTTATTAAGTAACAGCAGGCATTCTCAGCAGTACAATTTGCAGTGCCTCTCTGAAGCTGTGAGCCAGGTATACCGCTCGTAGTTACTGATTTGAAAGAGCCGGACAAACCCTTTTCCCGGCTGTGACAGGCTTGCTTTCTTTCTTTCCGTCTGAGAGTGGTTAATCAAAAATATGTTAAGAACTATCTACTCATAGAAAGAAGGAAACTTTTAGCCAAATGAACTGAAACAGACAATTGTGATAACCAATCAGATACAGGCGCCCTCATTGTTAATTCTGAAGGCCTCGGGGAAGATTAATTGGAGCCTGACAACACATGATAGCTGAAATAAGATTGGATGAAAGCTCAAACATAAATATTCAACGCTGGAAGAACAGATTTGGTGTTGGACGTACAGCGTAGACTAGCAAGGGGGAGAAGGAGACTTCTCACCCCTTATTCGCTTACAATACATTGATATCAGAGTATGCCCTTGCTCGATTGCTTTCATTATTTCTCTTAGGATTGTTTAATGTCTATGTGAAGCCCTTTAACATCACACAAGTGGTTGTGATCACTTTGAACTCAATACTGCTTTTTATTGGTGACCTGGTTTTGAGAAATTAAACTTAAATTGCCGCTATTGAAGTTGTGTTTCCTGGTTGCTATGGTTATGTAGTTGCTACGCTAGCTAATAAGCTAGCTAAGGACACTTAGCGATAATAACCTTAAAAGATTTAAATGGAAGAGTTTAATTTGCATGAAATTGGCTAGTTAGCTAGGTGATGTTACAGTCTCCTCGATTAAACTGTTAAACCCTCAGGGTGCCTGTGCAGCTTTGTAGGAAAGAGTTCATATTTACACGAGTCCATCACAAGCTAGAAGCTGCCAACTGTATGTACCTTACCTTCTATGTGTGTGTAAAGAATGCTGATATGAAAAACAACAGTAGTCAATCAATGTGCAAGCTGCCAATTGAATGGTGATTTAAGATACTCTATTGGGGTTATATGGTTGTAAATCGCACCGCACACAGTGAACCGCACATCACTGTTCACAAGTAATCCAACTGTTCACAAGTAATCCAAAATAGGACTCTCGCTGTCTCCCGATTTTTGCGCCATGATAGCATGCAAGGGGTGTGTACAAAAAGTGGTACAGCAGAAAAAAGACTTTGTATGAAATAAATTGACAAAGGCGAAAACTAAAGACATTTTCTCTGTAATTCTATTTTATTTTAGTTCGTTTTATAAAGCCACAATAAAGTTTCAGTTGGTTATCGTTATTCTTATAAAGCCTTATGGCCTCATTTATAAAACGTACTTGCGCACAGAACTGATCTTAGACTGTGCGTGCGATCAAATCCACGTCTAAGTACAGATTTATAAAAACCGTCTTAGACGTAGAAAAGGACGTATTTTGGTTTCAGTTCGTGTAAGTACATTTCCTTGCGGCAATACTGGAGTACTGCAGGAATTCAGGACTCTCCGAGCGCCGACAGCCGACACGCAGTTTCATTTGGGCTAATGGTGAAAGGCCAAATTAATGTTTCGCTCAATAAAATCAAATAAACTATTAGAATAATTCACACATGAATGAGATTCACATCTTATAGGTATTCCGTTTTAATTTCACAAGTGTAAAACATTTCGCTCAAACTTATAGCCTATAAAAAGACTAGTAGTGGCCTAGTTTTCAGTAGGAGATAGGGCTGCATTGGCATTTTTAGAGGATATTGCCAACTTTGCAATAAGGAGAGAGAGGATTTTTTTGGTGATCGCGCAGACATTTGACACAGGATGATGTATGTCTGATAAGCAGGTACCTAGGTAGGCCTAGGAAGCCCACTTCAATACAGCACAGGTCGGTAGTGGAGAGCACCAAAGCCTTGGTGCTGCTGCCGCAGATGCGGCTTCTGGTGCTGCTCGTGCCGCAGATGCTTGTGCTTCGGAGACGTGTCTACTACATGTCAAATACTTTGCTTTTGCCATTCCGCACCAGACAGGCTTTCTAAAAATGTTTTGGCCCGCATCTGCTCTTCCATCGGCAGAACATCGATGTCAGCCTCACTTTAATTCTTCTGTTTACATGTTTCTTTCTTGCTTGCCACTGTCACAGAGAGTTTGTGCATTGAGGATGCGCTCTGTTTGTGCATTGATAATATACTGATTAGATTAAATAGAGGCGTTTTGAGGGCGGAGATTCAGTTTCGCAAAATTTCACGACCATTTGTGATTTATAACCGAAGGATTGGCGTACACGTGTTTTTTGTGTGCACGTCTGTTTTCTGTGGATCTCACTTACGCTCATTTCAGGAAATGTCTTAGACAAAATGTCGGATGGTTTCTATGCAACTTTTTATAAATGAGGCACCTTGTTTTTATTTTTATTTCAGTTAACAAAAAAAAAACATCCCACCTCGTTTTCATTTTTTCTTAATTTTTCGGTTAATAACCTTGGTATGGAGACACCCTCTAAGCACGTTGCTCAGAGAATTGCCTGACAGTAAATAGAGTAAAAAAGCGGGCGGTGGTGATGAGACCACACAACCAAGAGCAGTGGGGCGGTTCACCTGTGGGGAAGCGGGTCCTCTGGGAGGGGGGCAGGGATGAGAACAGAGGAAAAAAGCTGAAGGGGGGAATAGACAGAGAACATATCCAGGGGTATGAGTAAATGAGGATTTGAACATTTGAATTTGAAAAAAAGTATATTGGATAAGAAGAGACTGCATCTTAGAGAAACTTATTTACAGAAAATGTCAATAATTCCATTATCCAAATAACCAGGAAATTCTGTAATTATCTGTTACGCCCCTCTGCATCCCCACTGGTCTTCTAGTGGCATTGCAACAGTCTTGGGGTGGAGCATGGGCATCATTTGCTTGATTGTCCACACCTGAGGAGGCGTGTCTAAAAGCCATGCTGTTTGCCTTCAGTAGGGGGCTTGCATTCTCACCATGCTTTTGAGGCTGGTGCTCACTATGGGATTTTT
This sequence comes from Sprattus sprattus, assembly GCF_963457725.1. Lineage (NCBI taxonomy): Eukaryota > Metazoa > Chordata > Actinopteri > Clupeiformes > Clupeidae > Sprattus > Sprattus sprattus. The sequence goes on from NC_137920.1 coordinate 70,838,001, forward strand.
TTATGCTTTGCGTTTATATATTCATCCCCTAGATTTCAAGTCCCTTTATTTATTGAAATAAACCAGTTTTTTTCTGTCGGCAATTTATGTTGCGGCTCACGAGCCAAAAACATTATCCCTACTCAAAGTTTATCTAGGATGTTAATCTAAACACAGTTTACTTTATTTATCTTCACAGTTAACACAGTGGACCCCCCTTAAAAGCAATTAAAACAATTTGCCACTTTTTGATGAAGTATGTTTTAATGAGCAAATACATGTGGTAGTGGTATCATGACCATCAGCTGGTCTAAGACCTCATCCTCCCCACTGATCATGTGAACATTGCATCTGTCACCTGTCCTTTCCTGTCCCGTCCATCTGTCTCACTTCATAGCCCTTTATTCTATATCTGTTATCCTCCCTCTGCCAGTCTCTTAAACTCCTCCTCCTCTTCCCTTTTGCCCCCCTCCCCTCTTATCTATATAATACAGTGTTAAAAAGTGACGAGTGGTAGTTCTATTACATAGGAGTTTGTTAAGTACATTGTTATTTGTGCTCTTGTGATATTTCAGCTGATGATTTGCAGCTTGTGAACAGAGGCCAGCGTCAGCAGCAGGCTGGGAGTCAGCAGCAGACTGGTGGGAGTCAGCAGCAGACTGGTGGGAGTCAGCAGCAGGTTGGGAGTCAGCAGCAGACTGGTGGGAGTCAGCAGCAGACTGGTGGGAGTCAGCAGCAGACTGGTGGGAGTCAGCAGCAGACTGGGGGGAGTCAGCAGCAGACTGGTGGGAGTCAGCAGCAGACTGGTGGGAGTCAGGTGATTGTGACTTCGGCGCCTGAGATATGGCTGCCGTTGCCGTTGCTCCTCCTCAACTTTAAACTTTTTTTCATCTTTATAATGTTATTTTCACATGTATTAACAACGTGTCAAGCGCGAATCACGTACGACAGAGAGGCTTTACTGAATATCAGGCTGAATCTTCAAATTACAAACGCATCTTGGGACTTTCACTCCGTTGGTTACCAGAGTTGTTTACCTGGCTGTTTACCCTGGATACCCGTGAAAAGACGCCGCCGGAGGAAAAGGGGGTAATGAGCCGGGACCCTGGTGAAATTAAGGAAACGACAGCACCGTCCTCCGCTTCCTAGTATCCTACTTGCTAACGTCCAGTCACTTGACAACAAGCTGGATGAATGAAGAGCCAGGTTGGCATTTCAACGGGATATTAAGGACTGCATTGCATTTGTACGGAGACGTGGCTGGACCCCTCAATTTCAGCATCTGTCATTCTACCCGATGGCCTCTCCGTTCATCGGCAGGACACAACAGTTGATTCGGGCAAGAATAGAGGAGGTGGTGTGTGTATCCTGATCAACAACCAGTGGTGTGTGGATGCGAAAAAAAACATCGTCCGGCTGCTCACCTTTTTTTTCTGCATTTACATTCTAATGTTTATTAATGCACACTGTCCCTCTTCACCAAATAAACAAATCAAATCAAATCAAAAAGCAGTTTGCTGGGAGTCAGCAGCAGACTGGGGGGAGTCAGCAGCAGACTGGGGGGAGTCAGCAGCAGACTGGTGGGAGTCAGCAGCAGACTGGGGGGAGTCAGCAGCAGACTGGTGGGAGTCAGCAGCAGACTGGGAGTCAGCAGCAGACTGTTGGGAGTCAGCAGCAGACTGGGAGTCAGCAGCAGACTGTTGGGAGTCAGCAGCAGACTGTTGGGAGTCAGCAGTAGACTGGTGGGAGTCAGCAGCAGACTGTTGGGAGTCAGCAGCAGACTGGTGGGAGTCAGCAGCAGACTGTTGTGAGTCAGCAGCAGACTGGTGGGAGTCAGCAGCAGACTGGTGGGAGTCAGCAGCAGACTGGTGGGAGGCAGCAGCAGACTGGGGGGAGTCAGCAGCAGACTGGTGGGAGTCAGCAGCAGACTGTTGGGAGTCAGCAGCAGACTGGGGGGAGTCAGCAGCAGACTGGGGGGAGTCAGCAGCAGACTGGTGGGAGTCAGCAGCAGACTGGGAGTCAGCAGCAGACTGTTGGGAGTCAGCAGCAGACTGTTCAGAGTCAGCAGCAGACTGGGAGTCAGCAGCAGACTGTTGGGAGTCAGCAGCAGACTGTTGGGAGTCAGCAGCAGACTGGTGGGAGTCAGCAGCAGACTGGTGGGAGTCAGCAGCATGCTGGTGGGAGTCAGCATTAGACTGGTGGGAGTCAGCAGCAGACTGGGAGTCAGCAGCAGACTGTTGGGAGTCAGCAGCAGACTGTTGGGAGTCAGCAGCAGACTGGGAGTCAGCAGCAGACTGTTGGGAGTCAGCAGCAGACTGTTGGGAGTCAGCAGCAGACTGGGGGGAGTCAGCAGCAGACTGGTGGGAGTCAGCAGCAGACTGTTGGGAGTCAGCAGCAGACTGGGGGGAGTCAGCAGCAGACTGGTGGGAGTCAGCAGCAGACTGGTGGGAGTCAGCAGCAGACTGGGAGTCAGCAGCAGACTGTTGGGAGTCAGCAGCAGACTGGGAGTCAGCAGCAGACTGTTGGGAGTCAGCAGCAGACTGGTGGGTGTCAGCAGCAGACTGGTGGGAGTCAGCAGCATGCTGGTGGGAGTCAGCATTAGACTGGGGGGAGTCAGCAGCAGACTGGTGGGAGTCAGCAGCAGACTGGTGGGAGTCAGCAGCAGACTGGGGGGAGTCAGCAGCATGCTGGTGGGAGTCAGCAGCAGACTGGTGGGAGTCAGCAGCAGACTGGTGGGAGTCAGCATTAGACTGGGGGGAGTCAGCAGCAGACTGTTGGGAGTCAGCAGCAGACTGGTGGGAGTCAGCAGCAGACTGGTGGGAGTCAGCATTAGACTGGGGTGAGTCAGCAGCAGACTGGGGGGAGAAATATAAAGAGATCAGGTGTTTGATGTTCCCTAAAGCCCTCATCTTCGTTGGCATATCGAATATATTATAAACACGTGCCATTTGTTCAGCAAGACATGGGATAGCATTTCTTTTTTGCTGCATAAATGACTTTCACAAAACAAATCATTTTGGTGAAATACTACAGTTTACTGTCCATGCTGAACTACTACAGAGTATTTACTACATTACTAAACCTGCTCCCTCTAACAACCATCCATCCAAAAGGATAATGCCATTAATGGGGACATTTCTACCTACCGGTGCACCAGGCATTTTGGAAGAAGTTGGCTCATTTGCAGATGATGAGTGTTGTGAAGCACTAGAGAAAAGGATGAAAATCACAAAATCAAATCTAGTTTTTAAGGTAATGTGATTACAGCAATATCAGGTGTCAAATAAAACCAAATAATTTATTTTCATGAATCCATTTTGTATATCATGATTTTAGCTAAAGTGTTCTTGTTCATATGGTCAGCATGTAATTTGAGGGGGGGGGGGGGGGGGGGGGGGGGGGGGACTTCTGGTGAAATTCAGCTGAACTTCACCGACCACATTTTTTCCTTGTTCTTCTTTTAATAAAGGCAAGGCAAGGCAAGGCAAATGTATTTATATAGCACATTTCGTACATTATGCAATTCAATGTGCTTTACATAAACAAACAGTAATAAAATTTAAATTGAAACACAGTCAAAGAAACTTAAATAAAAATAAATAATAAAATAAAAATAATTATGACATAAAAAGTAAAAATAATTCACGTAGGCCTATTAAAACTAAATGAAAATTGAAAGAAAATAAATAAATAAATAAAACATTAAAATCAATAAATTGCAGGTAAGAGACATTATGATTAGCACTAAGAAGCAGCATACCGAAATAAAGCAAGTTTCTTGTCTTGGATAATGTTTTTTTTTTGTCTTGACATTATAAAGCCATGCCAGAAGTAATGTCAGAACAACTAAACCTCACATATTTACTTCCCAACTACCTTTACTTCACTGGGTGTTATAGCTAAACAGGGAGTGTTGTCATTTCAGGAAGTCCTTTACGTAGACTATAGCATAACATATGCTTCGACTTTTGTTTTCACTTCACTTGCTAGTTTAGGCAAAAACTCCATAATGCATTAAACTATAAAGAATCCAAAAAAGTTTACTTACTTTAAAGTTGTGGCTTCTGGAAAATTAATAATTTGAGATAGTTATGAAAACATTATCATGTACAACCAGGATTAAGAATATAATTTTAAATGTCTCTCTATTTTAACCTAAATATAACTGGATCACCTAACAACTGTTCAGAATAATAAGGAATTTGAGTGGAGTTGTGAGCAATTCCAGTTGTCTGTCCTTAAAATCCTTTGCATCAAAGGTGTTGTTACAAGTGATGTATAGCTGCTGCTGGCATTTTTTGTCATTTGTACATTTGCCCCGTATTCATATGACCCCGCAGCATCTGAATAAATTAAAGGGTCTCTTACACAGTTAGTAAGTAAAGAATAGTTACTAAATCTGGCATGTAGACAAAACGGACAATATGCATACATAAAAAAAACATGATTTATAAACAGAACATATGTCGTGTAATTGTGGTTGTCACGTCTTTATGGGTTGTATGAAAATTAATGAGAAAATGATGCTGTGTGGTGCGTTGTTAGTCATAAAAAATGATTGGGGGCTGGTGCAATGATCGCATGGTAATGGACAATTATCATGGACACCTTTGGGTCAAGGGGAAGCTTGCAGGCATTGGCTATTTAATCAGGGGCGGCTTGTCCATAAGGGCGTTTGGGGCACACACTGAAAAAATGTAGAAAAATCACAATATATAAAAGCAATTTCCATGTAAGTCGCTTTGGATAAAAGCGTCTGCTAAATGACTAAATGTAAATGTAAATGTTATATTTTTTTTCTGTCGAGTTCTACCACTAGACCGTCTGCTCTGCCTTTGAATGTCATTGTCCAATCAGGTAACAGCCAGGCGGTCAAGGCAAAAGTCTCAAAGAGCTCACAATGCATTCTCTATGGCTTCCGGGAGGGCTCACCCATCCATGCCGTGTCTTAAGTAATAGACGTAAAAGCGTAATAGAACGTCATACAGCCTTTTTAGTCGGCGTACTAATGAAGATGACAACATTAACATTAAAATTAACAACAAAACAATAAGGACTTCCTAGACCAAATGTGTTCCATTCGACAGGTTTCTACAAAGGATATCCTACATCCAAGAATCGCGGTAGTGGTGTGGCTAACGCAGTCTGTATTATATACCACTGTCACTTTTCATATCAGTGTGTTTCTCAGTTCGCTTCTTGCATTAACACGGAATTATTTTTTATGTGATAACTTATTTTGCTTTTGTAAGCCAATACTTTCAAGATCAGTCAATAAATATAGTTGGTTGTATTGCCCCCTTCTTTATCTTATTACTGGACATATAATGTGTCCTGTTAAGTAATGTTACATCATCCAACATTTGAGACATGTGGATAATGAAAAAGTGGGATCATTTAATGTGGAGCTATATCATGTTTGCTTATAAAGGCTCCTGGATGCAACTTTCTTCCATAGCTTTCTACCTGTAACTTCTCCTCTAGCTATGGAGCAAGAGGGGAAATATTTCTGTTGTGTGCTTCCAATAGTGGACAAAAAGGTATTGCTGTATGAGTTTATCAGCTAACTTAATGTACCTACTGAATGCTTACTGTACCCCAGAGAATTTTTTCAGGAACCGCCACTGTATTTACTGAATTTACTGAATTGTCTCCACTGGGTGAGCGCTACTTGAGGTGGGGATGCGTTAATGCGAGAAAGAACTCTGTTCACGAAAGGAAGACGGAAGACCTGAGATGACCAGCAGGCAGAGAGCCAGCGGCATAGCACTTGAACCACACCTGCAGGATTGGAGCAGCATGACTACGGGGAGACAGAAAGAAGGCAGAGAACCCACTCATCAACGCTTGTTTAGTATCCCTTCAAGGGAAGTTCAACTTTCACCACCACCCCTTGCAAATTAAGGTGCAGTGTATGTGTTATGGAGACAGATAGCTGATGAGTGTTTCCCATTGGCTCTTGTGATCATCGACCAGTTTGTGAAGGCAAGCAAGATCAGGAAGAGGCAGTGGACTAGGCGCTCGTCGGGGGGCGGTGCCTGCGTTAACATCAGTACCAGTGCGAAGGAGGATCCACTATAGCATGCTTGCTGGATTTCCTCAACCGACGTGACGTCCTCTGCGTGCTGACTGCCAGAGCGCGTTGGATTATTTGGGCCTGAGCTGCTGTAGGCAGCGAAGACCTATTGGGATTCTAAGGTTTATTAGGGCCTGAGCTGTTGTAGGCAGCGAAGACCTATTGGGATTCTAAGTTTATTATTAGGGCCTGAGCTGCTGTAGGCAGCGAAGACCTATTGGGATTCTATAGTTTATTATTAGGGCCTGAGCTGCTTCAGCAGCGAAGACCTATTGTATCCCTTAGTTTATTAGGGCCTGAGCTGCTTAAGCAGCGAAGACCTATTGTTATTCTATGGTTTATTATTAGGGCCTGAGCTGCTGTAGGCAGCGAAGACCTATTGGGATTCTACATGTTCATTATTATTAGGGCCTGAGCTGCTGTAGGCAGCGAAGACCTATTGTTATTGTAAGTTTATTCTTATTAGGGCCTGAGCTGCTGTAGGCAGCGAAGACCTATTGTTATTGTAAGTTTATTCTTATTATTTTTATTCTTGACGATATTCCATGGAAAACTCACCAAATTTAAGCAGGGACATAATAACAGGAATTCTAAGAACTTTTGCGTTGATGGAATTTCCGGGCGAAGCAAAATGGCTCTGTAGCGCCCCCTAGAACCCCCTAGAACACTGCAAATACCCCTATGCATTGGGGTTAGTTTGGCATAGCAAAAAAATATCATGCCCAGACGCACCAAAAAGTGTATTGACGAAATGGTGGCAGGTCAACAGGAAGTTGGCAATTTTGAGCGGAACGTGCGTTTTTACCTGTTTTTGGCCCTTTTCACACCTCGCATCTGATCGAACTCCTCCTACAGATTTAATGGGAATGACTTCAAACTTGGTCAGGATACTCTTCAGCAATGGGGGATGAAATTGTATTACCAGATTTTTGAATTTCTCAAAGGTGTGGGCGTGGCAGACCCTCAAACTTTTACGACTCGCCGATGCTCGCCACAAAACGCAAAGTCACTTATAATTCCAGCCTGCATTGTCCGATCCTCACCAAACATCATAGGGTTGAAGCTGGACCCGGCCTGAACGCAGACATATGCCCATAATGCCACACGCCTATAGCGCCACCTGTTGGTGGTTGGAATCGTTTCTCTGTTCCCACACCTCGCATCTGATCGAACTCCTCCTACAGATTTAATGGGAATGACTTCAAACTTGGTCAGGATACTCTTCAGCCATGGGGGATGAAATTGTATTACCAGATTTTTGAATTTCTCAAAGGTGTGGGCGTGGCAGACCCTCAAACTTTTACGACTCGTTCTTCATGATATTCCATGGAAAACTCACCAAATTTGGCAGGGATGTTATGCCGGGAATTATAAGAACTTTTGCGTTGATGGAATTTTTGGGCGGGGCAAAATGGCTCTATAGCGCCCCCTAGAAAATTGCAAATACCCCTATGCATTGGGGTTAGTTTGGCATAGCAAAAAAATAATTCAGCCAACTTTTTTGTCATGCCCAGACGCACCAAAAAGTGTATTGACGAAATGGTGGCAGGTCAACAGGAAGTTGGCAATTTTGAGTGGAACGTGCGTTTTGACTGCGTTTTGGCCTGTTTACATACCTCGCATCTGATCAAACTCCTCCTACAGATTTCATGGGAATGCCTTTAAACTTGGTCAGAATACTCTTCAGCCATGGGGGATGAAATTGCATTACCAGATTTTTGAATTTCTCAAAGGTGTGGGCGTGGCAGACCCTCAAACTTTTACGACTCGCCGATGCTCGCCACAAAACGCAAAGTCACTTATAATTCCAGCCTGCATTGTCCGATCCTCACCAAACATCATAGGGTTGAAGCTGGACCCGGCCTGAACGCAGACATATGCCCATAATGCCACACGCCTATAGCGCCACCTGTTGGTGGTTGGAATCGTTACTCTGTTCCCACACCTCGCATCTGATCGAACTCCTCCTACAGATTTAATGGGAATGACTTCAAACTTGGTGAGGATACTCTTCAGCCATGGGGGATGAAATTGTATTACCAAATTTTTTAATTTCTCAAAGGTGTGGGCGTGGCAGACCCTCAAACTTTTACGACTCGTTCTTCACGATATTCCATGGAAAACTCACCAAATTTGGCAGAGATGTTAAACAGGTAATTCTAAGATCTTTTGCGTTCAAAGAATTTTCGGCCGGGGCAAAATGGCTCTTTAGCGCCCCCTAGAACCCCCTAGAACACTGCAAATACCCCTATGCATTGGGGTTAGTGTGGCATAGCAAAAAAATGATTCTGCAAACTTTTTTGTCATGCCCAGACGCACCAAAAAGTGTATTGACGAAATGGTGGCAGGTCAACAGGAAGTTGGCAATTTTGAGCGGAAGTTGCGTTTTTACCTGTTTTTGGCCCTTTTCACACCTCGCATCTGATCGAACTCCTCCTACAGATTTAATGGAAACGCCTTCAAACTTGGTCAGGATACTCTTCAGCCATGGGGGATGAAATTGTATAGAGGGATTGTCCAAAATCTGAAAGGTGTGGGCGTGGCAGACCCTCAAACATCGACTCGCCACTACTCGCCAAAACCACAAACTCACTTCAAAATCCTGCCTGCATTGTTGGATCCTCACCAAACTGCATAGGGTGGACGCTGGAACCGGCCTGAACGTATACATATGCCCATTATGCCACTCCCCTATAGCGCCACCTGTTGGTGGTTGGAAACATTGCACATTGTCCAATCCTGACCAAACTTCATAGGGTGGACGCTGGACCCGGCCTGAACGCATACATATGCCCATAAGGCCACTCCCCTATAGCGCCACCTGTTGGTGGTTGGAAACATTGCACATTTTCTGATCCTGACCAAACTTCATAGGGTGGACGCTGGACCCGGCCTGAACGCATACATATGCCCATAATGCCACTCGCCTATAGCACCACCTGCTGGTGGATGGAAACATTGCACATTCTCCGATCCTGACCAAACTTCATAGGGTGGACGCTGGACCCGTTCTGAACTCAGATATATGCCCATAATGTCAATCGCCTATAGCGCCACCTGTTGGTGGTATGAACGTCACTTTCTTTATTCTTTGCGCTGTACTGTTGTGATGTGCCGATGTACGTGGCATTCTCACGGCTCACTCCACGCTTGACGGACGGCTGTGCGGTGCACGTCTGCCATCGACCAGCGCCGTAATCAGGCCCTCTCATCACTGCTTGCAGTTTTAATTCTTTTTTTTTTCTTGCTCAAACTTCCTGGAAAACTCACCAAATTTGGCAGGGACCAAATTACACGATTTCTAAGATCTTTTGCGTTCAAAGAATTTTGGGGCGGGGCAAAATGGCTCTGTAGCGCCCCCTAGACCCCCCTAGAACATTGCAAATACCCCTATGCATTGGGGTTAGTTTGGCATAGGAAAAAATGAAATCTGCCAACTTTATTGTCATGCCCAGACGCACCAAAAAGTGTATTGACGAAATGGTGGCAGGTCAACAGGAAGTCGGCAATTTTGAGCGGAACGTGCGTTTTTACCTGTTTTTGGCCCTTTTCACACCTCGCATCTGATCGAACTCCTCCTACAGATTTCATGGGAATGACTTCAAACTTGGTCAGAATACTCTTCAGCCATGGGGGATGAAATTGTATTACCAAATTTTTGAATTTCTCAAAGGTGTGGGCGTGGCAGACCCTCAAACTTTTACGACTCGCCGATGCTCGCCACAAAACGCAAAGTCACTTATAATTCCAGCCTGCATTGTCCGATCCTCACCAAACATCATAGGGTTGAAGCTGGACCCGGCCTGAACGCAGACATATGCCCATAATGCCACACGCCTATAGCGCCACCTGTTGGTGGTTGGACTCGTTACTCTGTTCTCACACCTCGCATCTGATCGAACTCCTCCTACAGATTTCATGGGAATGACTTCAAACTTGGTCAGGATACTCTTCAGCCATGGGGGATGAAATTTTATCACCAGATTTTTGAATTTCTCAAAGGTGTGGGCGTGACAGACCCTCAAACTTTTACGACTCGCCAGTGCTCGCCAAAACCACAAAGTCACTTATAAATCCTACCTGCATTGTCCGATCCTCACCAAACTGCATAGGGTGGACGCTGGACCCGGCCTGAACGCTTACATATGCCCATAAGGCCACTCGCCTATAGCGCCACCTGTTGGTGGTTGGAAACATTACACATTCTCTGATCCTGACCAAACTTCATAGGGTGGACGCTGGACCCGGCCTGAACGCTTACATATGCCCATAATGCCACTCGCCTATAGCGCCACCTGTTGGTGGTTGGAAATATTGCACATTGTCCCATCCTGACCAAACTTCATAGGCTGGACGCTGGACCCGTTCTGAACTCGCATATATGCCCATTAGATGTGTCGATGGCAGCGATGGCCCTCTCATCACTGCTTGCAGTTTTAATTCATTTTATTATTCTGGGCGGCTCGGAGAGGCCAACCAGTGGACTCTTCATCTTGCATGTTTGTCTGTCTTGTCTGTTGGGCATCACAGACCCAGCTGCAAAGTAGTGCTGAACAGGAGCACAGTGAGTCAGCTGACGAGGCGTAGTGACGCAGTGTAACCTGAGTCGTGTGGTTTTAGACACTGGAGTGCAAACTATTTTTATCGTCATTTCAATGAGTGTATTACCATGTGTGCTATGAATTTGGTGTGGGCTTTTGTATGCCATATATTTATTCACCTAAATTAACTATTTAATAAGAGATACATATTTTTTTATATTAACCTATTTACCTGCTGTCTGGGTTTGTCTCCTCCCCATTAATGGGTCTCCGTCTGGCGTAAGTAGATCGATTGACTGTTAATGAGTTGTGGGAATTATTAATATTAAAACGTTTACTGTTGCCAAACTTCCTGTGCTTTGTGAGCCTGGAGGAGTTCACCAAACTGTAACTAAAAGAGCCATACTCAAGATGCCTACAAAATCTACTCCACCAGTAGAACTACCACTTTAATTAATTTACTTAAGGTGAAGTATTAAATTCATGCTCTAAAATGTACTTGAAAGAGCTGACAGTGCAGACGGAGGGGTGGTTAAACATATAATCACCCAATATTATCTGAGTGACTTTACTGGAGGTCGGGCACTTCAAGTGGAATTGTGTCAGGTTTGAAAATGAAGCCATGTAGGTCGTGGGGACCAGGTATTCTTTTATGGCGTTTTTTAGAATATTATTAGCTTATTCAAATGGTAAAGGCTATTAGACGCTATGGTAGGTTACTTATCAGACAGCCATTTTGGGTCTATTTTTTGTGACTTAATTGTTACATCTTTATACTGGACATCTTTGCTGAGAGTATTGACTGTCTGTGTTGACAGCCTCTTGTCTCACGGAGGTTCAGTTCGGCACTTAGTATTCTGCAACATGTCATGTTTAATGGGGGAATGAATGAGAGACAAACAGAACTTTGCTGTGATTGAGATCGCTAAATAGGAACCGATATTCATGATCTATTTTGGATTGATTTAATGTGGCATAGTTATGGATTTTGTATGTAAAAGGAGCTTGAAATTCCTACCTCAAGGACCTGTTACAATCGCTAGTGGAGAAAAAATACATACCTCTTTTGTACAGAAGCAAGTAAGCTGAATCTGACCTGCAATTGTCAAGGGGGAGTTTCCATAATTAGTGGTTTTACATTTGTTTGAAAGTGCTCTCACAGAATCATAATGTAGGACATAAAATGCTTTACAAAATGTGATTCTTATCTATGGCATGCTTTTTAACCACAGCAATATTCACATATACAGTAGGCAAACAATACATAATGTAATTTCTGTCAAGTAGTAACACTGAAGTACCTTATTGGTTCATCAATATCCATCACATTGACATGTGAATCATCAAAGTTGTACCATTTTCCGTTTTTAGCAAATTTGAGCCATGCTGTGTAGTGTCCGCTACGAATGCTTCCAAAATGGTTAAGGATTCCGTAGAGGAAGTATTTGTTGTCCTAAGAGAATAAAAAAAAACAGAAATGTATTAAATATTATTTTAACATTTCTTAAATAAGTTGTATTTAATTTCTAAATCTTTACTAAGATTTAGAAAGGAACAAATGATTGATTTTACGATTCACACTATTGTTCGATCTGACTGGGTGTGTGAGAGGTAGCAGGAGATTGAGTGGGAGGATAGAACAATGCCTAAAGGTTCCTTTAATTTGAATTACGTCTGGCAGGACTGTACAAAACAGATGAAAGAGGCCTGGAATGGAGAGGAAGCTCAGAGTCCTGGTTGGAACTAAATAATAAATATAGCTGCAAGCAGCAATGTGGTGGCCAAGCAGGTCAGATTACCCAGAAGAAGCTTTTGATACTCTCAGAAGAGGCTTTTGATATACTCAGCAGAGGCTGGATTCGAATCGACGACGCTGCCAACTACAGGACACCAGTCACCAACTGGCTTATCTAGTGAGCTATTGTCGATGATGAAATTCACAGAGTTCAGTTACTGTCTCAAAATAGAAGATGTTTTTCCTGTGTCCAATTTTCCGGTTGTCAAATTTGGACCAAGTTAAAACAGTTTAAACAGCTGTAATTCAGGCCTATATTTGATATTCACCAAAAACGTTATATTCATTCATTCAAAATGGCAGCCATATCATTTGGCCACATCAATTTGATTAACTGTAACAAACAAACGGTTGCAAAAATCAAAACGCCAGGGGTTAACTTTTGTGAGGCTTGGTCTGAAGATCATGTGTGGCAATTTTGAAGAAGATTCGACAAAAATTGTAGAAGGAGTAGCGAAAAAAAGCTTTTCTTTGAAATTCAAAATAGGGGAGAATCTATATAACTGGGTATGATGTGAGAAAGTGTGTTGAACTCGTCTTGATCCAGGGAATCCAATGATACCTCATTTTGGGAAATGCTGCAAATGGCTCAAAAGTAACGTGTGTAAACAGGTTTTGAGTGGGAGACATGAAAGTTGGTGAGATTGATGAGGGGACTGGTTCCAAAGAGTGTGCCAAATTTGGTGACTATTTGATATTTCCATGACTCCCATGTAAACACATCTTCAACTTTGACCCATTGGTGGCGTTAGATGGTTCAAATGGGAGACATGAAACTTGTTGAAAATGATGAGGGGACTGGTACCAAAGAATGTGCTAAATTTCACAACTTTTGACCATGCGCTTCAAAAGTAACGTGTGTAAACACATCTTCAACTTTGACCCATTGGTGGCGCTAGAGGGTTCAAATGGGAGACATGAAACTTGGTGAAATTGATGAGGGGGCTGGTCCCAAAAAGTGTTCCAAATTTGGTGTCTATTTGATATTCACTAAAAAAGTAATATTCATTCATTCAAAATGGCAGCCAAATCAATGCGGCCACATCAATTTGATTGACTGTAACTAACAAACAGTTGCAAAAATCAAAACACCAGGGGATGACTTTTGTGAGGCTTGGGGCCTCATTTATAAAACGTACTTACGCACAGAACTGATCTTAGACTGTGCGTGCGATCAAATCCACGTCTAAGTACAGATTTATAAAAACCGTCTTAGACGTAGAAGGACGTATCTCTACGTCTGGTTTCAGTTCGTGTAAGTACATTTCCTCGCGGCAATACTGGAGTACTGCAGGAATTCAGGATTCTCAGAGCGCCGACAGGCAGCCAACACGCAGTTTCATCATCATGCACCACCGTCACCATTTGGGCTAATGGTGAAAGGCCAAATTAATGTTTCGCTCAATAAAATCAAATAAACTATTAGAATAATTTACAAATGAATGAGATTCACATCTTATAGGTATTCCGTTTTAATTTCACAAGTGTAAAACATTTCGCTCAAACTTATTACCTATAAAAAGACTAATAGTGGCTTCGTTTTCAGTAGGAGATATGGCTGCATTGCTGTTGTTAGAGGATATTGCCAACCGCGCAATAAGGAGAGAGAGGGTTTTTTTGTGATCGCACAGACTTTTTGACACAGGATGATGTATGTCTGATAAGCAGGTACCGCTTGCCAAGAGCGTTGTGCCCAAAGAGAGGCGCACCAGAGTGTTGAACTATTAATTTTTTTGGTAAAAAGAAATACATTTTTTTTTCACATTTGCTCTTGGATCCTACTTTGCCATTGAGATCCTCACTGGACCAGTAATCCAGCGGCCCGGGTGATTGTGATATCTTGTTCGAATGATTCTTAAATTCTTCAATTTTTTCAGGATTATTATCATGATTGACTAATGGTTTAGAAATGACATACAACTGATTTAAAAAATGTATCTTACCTGAACTATCACAGAGCTTTGTATTTTCATTATACATCTGTTTTTCACAATTGTCATGTGGTCATCAAGGTCAAACCTCTTGAGGTGTAAACTCAGAATGGTGGGGCTTTTCTTTATTGTGTATTCCTGTTGCAGCCAAAGGGTTTGGAGTAAATATTAAGTCTTGTATATGTCGACTTGATAAGGAAAACATACTTTAGAGTATAAAAAACAACACAACTTACCATCTTGGCCTTCGTTTTCTTCTGACATGTACAGCAGTATTTCCCGTCTTCCTCATCTAATTGTATGGCTTGCAAAAATCTTTTCAGGCCTTCCTTCTGAAAATATAGTAACCTAAATTGCCTCTTTGTATGAATCACATTCAAGCACTTTACAAATTACAAATAGTATTGTGATAACAAATGTACGGCATTTTCAAACAAAAGTAAATTTTATTCTGTCATAATATTATATTCTTCTTTTAACAGCACTACGCAAAATATAAGTCTTTTCTCCTACCGCACTGAATTCTCCTTTGTCATCTTCCATTGATATTGGAATGGTTATGAAGTTTTCCTGGAGTGAGTCATGTTCCCCAGAGTGTTCAAGACATGTGGTTATATTGGCCATTGTTCCTCTGTAAACCTAATGACATTTGACAGTTTAAACAAGTATTTGCTCACAATTTAACTTTCATTAGACCCCTGAATGATAGCTTAGCTACCCAAAACCATAATTGTCCAGTGATGTCCCTGATCACTGTGAATGTAATCTGCACATCAATGAACAATATGAATAAAGCTATGGAGGACCAAACCGTCCATATTTACAAATGAATGAATGAATAAATAAATGTCCACATCCATGCATTAAGACAGAAATAAATGGATAATGTTTTAATTAATGCACAATTGTCAATCAAAGTTACTTATAATTTACATTAATGTATGTATTTATTCATTCATATATTTATTCATTCATTCATTCATTTATGTATTCATTTATTCATTCATTCATTTATTTATTCATTCATTTATTCATTCATTCATTTATTTATTCATTCATTCATGTATTAATTTATTTATTTATTCATTCATTCGTTGTTCCCAATATGATAATGAGACGAGGCCAGTAGGCGTGGAAACTGAAGTTCAGACATTTTGCAATCAATCCAGAGCCTTCATGATACTGATGTAATAATATGACTTCGTATGAGATCGACAGGTTATTGCTCTCAGGTTCTGGCCAGACGTCCTCTTTTACCCGGACATTCCGAGACCTAAAAAATGTTGGGATTCCAAAATTGTCAGGGATTTTGCGTCATCGGATATTTGTGTTTCTGGGTCTTTCACAAACTCGTTTCGTAAGTTAACAAATATTGCCTAGGAAAAGTGATAGCACGATTAGTGTCTCCGCTGTGCAAATTAAAAGCTATGCTGTTTTGTGCCACTTAAACTAGTTCTAAAGTATGCCAGGGGGACTTTCTTTTCCGCAATATTGAGATTTTGGAATATTGCCCTTTCGGAACACTGGGCCGTCCCCAGAGTGCCTAAGGGACTTGTAGATCTGACACAAGGTAGGCTACCCTGAGAGATTAGAGGGACACGTTGTTTTTGTTCGCATTTCCAAAGCCTAAGACATAGGGGGAAAGTTGCCAGCTGTGGATTAAACAGTGTGGGAGACCCCACTCCCAACTCAATATATCGCAAAATACACATATGTCTTCTCCAAATGAAATGAAGCTGCTTGCAGTTAGCTAGCTATCTATCGCTAGTTATGATGACTAACTATCTAGTTGAGAGAACATCCCCTAATAGTTATGGTTCATGGCAACTAGTATTATAACCATCAGAAGTACATAACTAGTCTCTCCAACAAATGTGTTAATGTTCAAATCAAAATGTTAATGTTACCGTCAAAATGCTAATGTAACTGTTTGAAAAATTGCACTCTGAGCTATCCTAGCTACTAGCGATAGAAAACACCAGCTAGTTGCCAGGAGTTTAACACACTGCATCAATGTTGAACAAAACGTCCCAAAAGGCCATTATGAACTTTTTATATTTAAATCTTTGTAGCATTTTGTGAATGGGAGGCCTACTCCTGGGTATCCCATGGTATGCATAAAGCACAACCTGAGAGCAATAACCTGGCAATCTTTTACAAAGCCATAGCATTAAATCAGTATCATCAAGGCTCTGGATTGATTGCAAAATGTCTGAACGTCAGTTTCCACGTCAGTTTCCACGCCTACTGGCCTCCTCTCATTATCATATTGGGAACAACGAATGAATGATTAAATAAATAAATGAATGAATGAAAGAATGAATGAATGAATGAATGAATAAATGAATAAATATATGAATGAATAAATAAATACATCTTTTACTGACTTAAATCAGAGGGCAGTTTTTATCATCTTCAAAACATTTCTAGACTGAGACCAATATTACTATATAGGGACACAGAGAAAATAATGTATGCATTTATGTCTTCCTGTCTGGACTACTGCAATGTGCAGTTTTCTTCTGGTAGTAACCAACCATTGTTAAGCTACAATTAATTCAAAACACTAATTAATTCAAAACTACTTCACTGGTACCTGTGTATTTTAGAGTTTATTTTAATATTTTATCTCCTCTTTTTAAAGCACTACACAGGCTGGCACTCAAATGCATCTTCTCAGACCCTATATCCAAGGGTTCTTGGCTGTTCCATAGTCAAGACTACAAACTGAAGGTGAAAGATCCTTTTATCCGTTTAATTGATTTTACTATGTTTTCTTCTTTGCTTTAATGGCTGTAGTCTTTATAGTTGGTTTAGCCTATGTGTAGTTGCTTTTTTTTTAATTATTTATTATCTTTTATAGTTTATTATTTGTAAATAAGTATATATAAATATTACCATTATGGCTGTCAAAATGAACGCACTAATCTATGAGATTATTGTGGCAGAGATTAACGCGATAAAATATTTTACCACAGTTAACGCAAATGTGTTTATTTCCGGTATACATTGACCTCTGAAACGAAACCACCGCCTGCCTGCAGTCAATAGGAGAGACGTTTCTCAAAGTGTGGGGCGCAGAGACCTGACAGAGGGGGCCGAATGGACACGATGAATGGGAGATTTACAATGTTTTCCTATGTATCGTGTATATACCATATGATGTTTGTATATATATTATGTACATTTACCACATGCATGCCCCCCCCCCCC
Source organism: Sprattus sprattus (assembly GCF_963457725.1). Lineage (NCBI taxonomy): Eukaryota > Metazoa > Chordata > Actinopteri > Clupeiformes > Clupeidae > Sprattus > Sprattus sprattus. The sequence goes on from NC_137920.1 coordinate 70,855,536, forward strand.
CCCCCCCCACACACACACACACACAGACACACTAGATAGATAACAATAGATTTTGATTGAAGTTGGCATATTACTTGCAGTGGGACAATTTCAAAAAAACTTTACTTTAGTTTAGTTAGGGCTGTGTACTGTTCTCGCTACGTGTTTTACATGTCCAGTGTGTTGACAGTCAGTTCAACAGTCAGCCAAACTTGATTTCAAGAGCAAGACAGCAAGTACCTTGCTCCTTTATTGATGGTGAAACACCTTGATTACACGTGAAAACTTATGAGTGAAACTTATGAGGTATCTTAGCTAAACGCTTTATTAGTATATTGGTTTTCTATTTATTGGTGGCCAAGCAGCGAAGCTGCAAAGCCACCTTATGTTTTTCTATGTTTTATTATGTTGCCCTATGGGAAATTAAGTTGGATCCTGAAGTTATTATGTTTTTAATGTTGTTGATTATAATGTTAAAAATGTGCATCTAATGTGTTCATGTTTAAAAAAGTATTTTGTTAAAATGTTTAAGAAATCAATGGGAAGTGAGGGTGAGAGTTGTGCTGCGTTTGTATATGACGTAACTCGGACAGATTTCTGAAAGATGCAAAGGAAGCTACAGCAACAGCTAGCTCAGCTAAAGAGTAGCACAAAGTTTGGAAGACTGTTGGAGAGACTGGCCAACCCGGGCAGTCATTCACACAATGGTTCCCGTATCGTCAGTGCCCAACTAGGCTGTGGACTGGCGCAACGGCTTCTTCACTGCCCCTCGCCAACACCGTGAGGACAACAACGAGTGAAAAATTATTTTGTTTAGTGCTTTGACGCGAAGTAGCCATTTGGTTTTAGGCTCCACCGCTCCCCAGCTTCAAATCAGTACTGCACCGTACATCGCAAAGTTGGTTGGGTTCCCTCAATATTGTATATTTTAGTTAGTTAACGGCCGGCTTAGATATCATAGGTTTTACAGTGTTATTGAGTGTGCGTGTATGCTAACCGGAGGGCTAGTAGCATGCTATTCTATGCTAATCGTTGCAAATGTGTTTGCTAAATGTTAAATGCCATCTGAGGTAAGTGACTGGACGCAGTCAAACGAAAATAAGTGGGTTATATTCTGTGTATTTGTAAAGTTATAATCTTTTCTAATTCATATTTCAAGTAAATGGTTAAATGTATTTTATTGTGGTCTAGTAGTAGCTTACTAGGTTAGGTTTAAAAGTATTGTGCCTACAAAAGTTAACCTACGTACAGAGATACGTACAGAGATAAATATATTTGGTATTGGGCTATTTAGTGGAAGTTATAACGTGCTTACATATAGTAGTAGTAAATATAATTGTGTTAGCAGGGTGCTTTAAACTTTAACCTAGTATTTATTATATAGTAAGAAACAGTTTAAGAATTCGGGCAGCGCATTCCACTTTAATAGCTAGGACAGCTAGGGGGCGCTACAATTATTACACTTCTTCTGTCATGGGAGTCTATGGCAGCCCCTAGAACCGCATGGTCAAAAGTTGTGAAATTTGGCACACTTATTGGGACCAGTCCTTTCACCAAGTTTCATGTCTCCCACTCAAACCCTCTAGCGCCACTAATGGGTCAAAGTTGAAGATGTGTTTGTATGTTACTTTTGAACAATATGCCGCATTTTCCAAAATGAGGCATCTTTGGATTCCCTGATTCAAGACAAGTTTAACGCACTCTATGACATCATTAACAATTATATAGATTCTCTGCTAATTCCAATGTTAACCTTTCAGAACGTAGGTTTTTTTTTTACCAACCTACCGCAGTTGGTGAGTTTTTTTTTCTGGCTGATTCACGAATGTTCTACAGAATGTTCTACGGGAACATTCTACAGTCATTGTTAAGGCTTCAAGGAAATTATTATGCAGAGTTTTCCTGATCTGATATGCTATCTAGACGTTTTTATCAGTAGTGTATTCATTAAAAATATTAAACAAATATCAGACTAATCAACAAGTGCTTCTTTGTCAACCGTGTGACGTCATCGTAACACAATAGGCCGACAGGTGCCTGCTCGTTTGTAGCGATGATAACGTCGTGGCAGTAGTTACCAGCCAGTCTCACGTGAATTTGTCATCACCTCGCCCAACTGATGATTGTCAACGACTATTTCCTTTCCTCACATGGATTCAACAAAGGGTAAGTGACCTTATAATTTATTTCTTTATGATATCCAGAAAACATCAGAGTTGTAAATTAGGCTATAAAAATCGTTGTCAAACCGTTTGTTGGTCAATCGAGCTAGTTAGCGGAATATGACACGTGTTTTGCAATGCAATCGGGTGAATGCAAAACAATACAAATGTGAATACAATCGATGTCGAACTGTAGGCCAATAGAGCTAGCTAGATGTGGAAATATACTGCAGAAAGTAAACGTCTAATTCAGTCAATTCAACAACAATAGCCAATAATAGTGAAACTGTATGCAATTGAGATTTTTAAATATGCACCAAAACATACAGTTTCACTATTATGCCATATATCAGCCAAATGTCACCTGTAGTAAGTAGCTGCTCACCATTGGCAACTACTACAGCAATCAGAATTAGAAAATGTCTTTTGGTTGAGTTTTGGTGCATATTTAAAAATCTCAATTGCATACAGTTTCACTATTATGCCAGATATCAGCCAAATTTCACCTGTAGTAAGTAGCTGCTTACTATTGGCAACTACTACAGCAATCCGAATTAAAAAATATCTTTTTATTGATTTTTGGTGAATATTAAAAAAAAAAAAAATCAATTTGTACTGTATATAGTGTTGGTGTTTTGAAGCCACCTTTGGAGGTCTGGTGTACTGCAGGTCTGCAACATGTAGTTACCGTAAGCAGGCAGAATAGTTTTGCCTGTCTGAGATCCCGAGTACACCTACGAACTGTAAGTCTGTTTCATTCAGGAAATAAAGAACCAGTTATTGAAGAGTTCGACAGTCCTCATTTGACCACCGTCACACTTACCATTGGCAACTACTACAGCAATCAGATTGATAAAATATATTTTTATTGATTTTTGGTGAATATTTAAAAAACTCAATTTCATACCGTTTCGCTATTATGCCAGATATCAGCGAAATTTGACATGTAGTAAGTAGCTGCCTACCATTGGCAACTACTACAGCAATCAGAATGAAAAAATATCTTTTTGTTGATTTTTGGTGAATATTTTAAACATTCAAATTTATATTGCTTCACTACGATGGCGGATATCAATAAAATGTCACCTGTAGTAAGTAAACCCCTTTTATTGGCAACTACTACAGCCATCGGAATGAGAAAATATCTTTCGGTTGAGTTTTGGTGCATATTTTAAATATTTAAATGCATGCTGTTTCACTATGATGGCAGATATGAGGAAGATTTCACCTGTAGTATGTAGTTGCCTACCAATGGCAACTACTACAGCAATCAAAATGAGAATATATATGCAATCAGAATGCGAACACGTCTTTCGAAAACGAATATCTGTCGAATATCGAACGTCCGGCTAACTTATTAGCGCTGAACTATTTGAATATTTCAAGAAACCAGAAACATTTATTTTTAAAAGAGGCCAATTACTTTGATGTGCTCATGGACACACACACAAACACAAGCACACACGGACACTCATGAACAGGTTTTCATTTGATGACTGTGTTGAGACATCAACTTATCTATGCTTAGCGATGAACAGTGTTTGTACCGTAGGTTTATGCATGTATGTGTCTTTACATTTTGGCCATTACACTAACAGACTGGTATTTCTGTGTGTTTCAACTGCTGCCTCTTGCCTGGAGACAGACGCTGCCTTTAGAGCAGCAGTAGTGGGTTGGGCCGGGCTCTGTTCAGGAGTTTTGGGGGCAAGCTTAGGGGCGCTGATATTCAAGGAATGGTACTTCATGGACACCGAGTGCCTGGAGTACTCCAGTTCCTGTCACAAGAAAGTCACAGGGCATCTTGGCATTGGCCAATATTTGTCCATTATTAAAATGCTCCAAGTCACCCATGGACATCTTTTCCCTGAACTTTGGCATCCCTTTCCTGTTTGATCTAACCAGTCACTGAGGCACCAGTTTTTTGTGTCAGTAAATTATGAACAAGGGTGGGACTGCTGTACCAGTGGTCCACATACAAAACATGACCCTTGCCAAGGAAAGGCTACATTAAAGTGGTCACGACTGAGCTTTACATCCCCAGGTCTGTGACCATTGTAATGTCTGTTGACTTGCAAGTATACACAATTATGTCTTGGACATACCCTGTTATTTAGTTTGCATAGTTGAAGGGGAACATAAGTATACAGCCGCGGAAAAAATTAAGAGACCACTTCAAAATTATCAGTTTCTCTGGTTTTACTATTTATTGGTATGTGTTAAAGTAAAATGTACATTTTAGTTTTATTCTATAACCTACTGGCAACATTCCTACCAAATTTCAAATAAAAATATTGACATTTAGATCATTTATTTGCAGAAAAATGACAATTGGTCAAAATAGCAAAAAAGATGCAGTGTCTTCAGATCTCGAATAATGCAAAGAAAAAAAGCTCATATTCATTTTTAAACTACACAATACTAATGCTTTAACTTAGGAAGAGTTCAGAAATCAATATTTGGTGGAATAACCTTGATTTAAAATCACAACAATCATGTGTCTTGGCATGCTCTCCACCAGTCTTTCACATTGCCGTTGGGTGACTTTATGCTACTCCTGGCGCAAGAATTCAAGCAGCTCGGCTTCTTTTCATGGCTTGTGACCATCCATCTTCCTCTTGATCACATTTCAGAGTTTTTTTTATGGGATTCAGGTCTCGAAATTGGGCTGGCCATGACAGGGTCCTGATCTGGTGATACTCCATCCACACCTTTACTGGCCTGGCTGTGTGGCATGGAGCATTGCCCTGCTGGAAAAAACACTTCTCAGAGTTGGGGAACATTGTCAGAGCAAAAGGAAGCAAGTTTTTCTTCTGGGACAACGTTGTACTTTGCCTGGCTGAGGTTTGTAAAAGACCATAAGGATTGAACCAAAGCCGACTGGAAGGTCTCCTAGTTCGTCTTCTCTGATGAGTCCAATTTCACAGTAGGTGCAAGACTCTGTGGCTTATAGGCCTCTCCAGGTCTCCGTCTAACCATCAGACGACCATGTGTTGGGCAAAGCTGAAAATTGGACTCATCAGAGAAGACGAACTAGGAGACCTTCCAGTCCGCTTTGGTTCAATCCTTATGGTCTTTTACAAACCTCAGCCAGGCAAAGTACAACGTTGTCCCGGAAGAAAAACTTGCTTCCTTTTGCTCTGACAATGTTCCCCAACTCTGAGAAGTGTTTTTTCCAGCAGGGCAATGCTCCATGCCACACAGCCAGGCCAGTAAAGGTGTGGATGGAGTATCACCAGATCAGGACCTGTCATGGCCAGCCCAATTTCGAGACCTGAATCCCATAAAAAAAACTCTGAAATGTGATCAAGAGGAAGATGGATGGTCACAAGCCATGAAAAGAAGCCGAGCTGCTTGAATTCTTGCGCCAGGAGTAGCATAAAGTCACCCAACGGCAATGTGAAAGACTGGTGGAGAGCATGCCAAGACACATGAAAGTTGTGATTTTAAATCAAGGTTATTCCACCAAATATTGATTTCTGAACTCTTCCTAAGTTAAAGCATTAGTATTGTGTAGTTTAAAAATGAATATGAGCTTGTTTTCTTTGCATTATTCGAGATCTGAAGACACTGCATCTTTTTTGCTATTTTGACCAATTGTCATTTTTCTGCAAATAAATTATCTAAATGACAATATTTTTATTTGAAATTGGGTAGGAATGTTGCCAGTAGGTTATAGAATAAAACTAAAATGTACATTTTACTTTAACACATACCAATAAATAGTAAAACCAGAGAAACTGATAATTTTGAAGTGGTCTCTTAATTTTTTCCGCGGCTGTATATTAGCTTTTTTGTATAAACTATTGTTGATGTAAACATTTTAACAGAGCTGTCCAGAAATATGTTGTGTAATTGTATTTGAGGTAATTGTAATAGAGCAAAATAGGAATTGAAAAGCAGAAGGTTTCTGTCTGGTTTAGCATGATTCACATTTGCCAGCTTGATGCCAAAACTTCGAGGGGATAAAGTGTTTAAAGGACAGCCTTCCTTTCCAATTAATCATGGACTAGTCAATGTGATGTCAATGGGGTAAAACATCTGATTAAAAGAGTTAATTATTGGGGTGGAAAAGGAGGGGATCAGTTGAGGTGGTGCTTGAGGGGAGGGAGTTTGTCCTCCAGCCTCATTCCCTCATCCACTTCATCCAAGACGGCCAAATTATCTGGCAGCTCCTGGTAAAACGAGTTGACAGATTCAGGCTCGTCATTTTAGCCAGCATCAACATAAGCATCTTCAAGATCAACGGTGAAGATGTCCCGAATTTTATCATCAGTGAGCTGACGCCTCCTTTCAAAATTTCTTGTCGTGTTTATTTAGATTTGTGGGTTTACGTTTACGCTACTTGTTTTTCTGTAATAAATGAATGATGCGATGCAGGTATCGGTGTGTCGTTATTATTTTCAAACTGTTGCATGTTGTGGATGCGCTGATAGTGCGCAAATATGCGCAAGTGATTGTAATATGAAAAGGTGTCTGCGCAGTTTGTGTGCATCAATGATGAGACTACAATTATGCGTATCCTGAGGAGCGTACACCTCTAAACTAGTCAGCTCTCGTGAAGCATTTCATGTACGGTATATTCCCGCTGCGATGCTGGTTTTAATATCGAGCTGTCGTTGGAATTGATATTTGGCTGAACATTGAGTAATGTACCATACATGTTATTCAGTTCAGTTATGTATATTTAATTTACCACTATTTAATACATATACATATACAGTACTGTGCAAAAGTTTTAGGCAGGTGTGAAAAAATGCTATGAACTAAGAATGCTTTGAAAAATGTAAACAATAAATGTTTATTTTTTATCCATTTACATGGTAAGACTGAGCACAGCAACAAGACACAACGTAGTTATACTGCATCAGCAGGGTCTCTCCCAGACAAAGATTTCAAACCAGACAGGGGTTTCAAAATGTGCAGTTCAAGCTCTTTTGAAGAAGTCGTTGAGGATCGTAGACGCAGTGATCAGCCAAGGAAACTTAATGCAGCTGATGAAAAACACATCAAGCTTATTTACCTTCGAAATCGGAAGATTTCAAGCAGTGGCATCAGCTCAGAACTGGCAGAAACCAGTGGTACCCAGGTACAGACATTTACTGTCCGGGGAAGTCTGGCCAGAAGTGGTCTTCATGGAAGAGTTGCAGCCAAAAAGCTCTACCCCGACAAGGAAACAAGGCCAAGTGACTGAACTAAGCACGAAAACATAGAAACTGGGGTGCAGAAACATGGCAGAAGGTGCTCTGGACTGATGAGTCAAAATTAGAAATATTTGGCTGTAGAAGAAGGAAGTTTGTTCGCCGAAGGGCTGGAGAGAGGTACAATAATGAGAGTCTGCAGGCAACAGTGAAGCATGGTAGAGGTTCCTTTCCAGTTTGGGGCTGCATTTCTGCAAGTGGAGTTGGAGATTTGGTCAGGATGAATGGTGTCCTCAATGCTGAGAAATACAGGCAGATACTAATCCATCATGCAATACCATCAGGGAGGCGTATGATTGGCACCAAATGTATTCTGCAGCAGGAACATAACCCCAAACATACAGCCAATGTCATTAACAACTATCTTCAGCTTAAAGAAGAACAGAAAGTCCTGCAAGTGATGGTATGACCCCCACAGAGCCCTGATCTCTACATCATCGAGTCTGTCTGGGTTTACATGAAGAGAAAGAATAATTTTAGGAAGCCTACATCCACAGAAGATCTGTGGTTAGTTCTCCAAGATGTTTGGAACAATTTACCAGCCGAGTTCCTTCAAAAACTGTGCGCAAGTGTATCTGGAAGAATTGATGCTATTTTGAAGGCAAAGGGTGGTCACACCAAATATTGATTTAATTTAGAATTTTCTTCTGTTCCTTCACTGCATTTTGTTAATTTATGAAGAATTGATGAAAATAAACTGTTAACACTTCCATTTTTGAAAGCATTCTTAGTTTACAGCATTTTTCACACCTGCCTAAAACTTTTGCAGAGTACTGTACATATTTAATTAATTCAAGTTTCATGAAAAGAAAAACACTTGTTGTGCTTGTCTTGTACCGGAGATCATGTCTTCCCTATACTTGCAAACGTTGTAACTTTGTCATGTACAATTGGACGTGGACCACACAAATATAGTAAGCCTACATATAGTAAACCAAATGATACTGACAAGACGATTTTAAGAGGCATAATGGATGAAGGTGGCTGAATGTACAATGTTAGCTCACGTTAGCGAAGTTAGTAACCCACACACAGGCTTATTGTTACGCTGCTATTGGAACGCTCGTGTCGCCAGATTCTAATCACACCCGTGTGACGGTACGTCTTTGCGGAAAATTGGCTGCTGTCACACCGGTGTGACGCTAAGTTTTGAAAGGTTAAGGAAAAGCGTTTTTTTGCAAATCCTCCTACAATTCTTGTCGAATCTTCTTCAAAATTCCCACATATCATTTTCAGACCAAGCCTCACAAAAGTTAACCCCTGGTGTTTTCATTTTCACAACCGTGTGTTAGTTACAGTCAATCAAATTCATCTGGCTGAATTTATTTGGCCACCATTTTGAATGAATGAAATGTAACGTTTTTGGTGAATATCAAATATTCACCAAATTTGGCACACTCTTTGGGACCAGTCCCCTCATCAATTTCACCAAGTTTCATGTATCCCATTTGAACCCTCTAGCGCCACCAATGGGTCAAAGTTGAAGATGTGTTTACACACGTTACTTTTGAACCGCATGGTCAAAGGTTGCGAAATTTGGCACACTTTTTGGGACCAGTCCCCTCATCATTTTCATAAATTTTCATGTCTCCCATTTGAACACTCTAGCGCCACCAATGGGTCAAAGTTGAAGATGTGTTTACACACGTTACTTTTGAACCGCATGGTCAAAGGTTGCGAAATTTGGCACACTCTTTGGGACCAGTCCCCTCATCAATTTTACCAACTTTCATGTCTCCCACTCCAACCCTCTAGCGCCACCAATGGGTCAAAGTTGAAGATGTGTTTACATACGTTACTTTTGAACCATATGCCCCATTTTCCAAAATGACGTATCATTGGATTCCCTGGATAGAGATGAATTCAACGCACTCTATGACATAATACCCAGTTATATAGATTTTCCGCTAGTTTGAATGTTTAGGAAAAGCCTTTTTCCACGACTCCTCCTAAAATTCTTGTCGAATCTTCTTCAAAATTGCCACACATGATCTTCAGACCAAGCCTCACAAAAGTTATCCCCAGGCGTTTTGATTTGCGCAACCGTTTGTTAGTTACATTCAATCAAATTGATGTGGCCAAATTGATGTGGCTGCCATTTTGAATGAATGAATATAACGTTTTTGGTGACTATCAAATATTCACCAAATTTGCCACAGATTATCTTCAGACCACAATCACCTCGACTTGTCAAAATAGGACTGAATAACAGCTGTTTAAACTTGGTCCAAATTTGACAACCATTGCCACAGGAAAAACCGCTTCTATTTTGAGACAGTAACTGAACTCTGTGATTTCCATCACCGACAATATTTCACTAGGTATGTGAGTTGGTGATTGGTGTCTTGTAGTTGGCAGCCTCATCGGTTTGAATCCTGCCTCTGCTGAGTATATCAAACGGCTCTTCTGAGTGTATCGAAGGCTTCTGTTGGGTCATCAGCCACCAAATTTGGCACAGATTATCTTCAGACCGTATCAAGACCGTTCAGTGTATCAAAGGCTTTTTTTTCTTCTAGGTCATCTGACCAGCTTGGCTACCACATCGCTGCTTGCAGCTATATTTCTACATGGTTTTAGTTAATAGTCAGGCTTTAATAAGACCACAACGGCTATGTAATTGCTGACAACCGGGACAATTTCATAATGGTTGGTGTAAACCGGGACATTTTAGCGTCCCGACAGGTTTTTGCCTGGACTCGGGACATGCAACTCAAAATCGGGACCGGGACGTCTGGTCACCCTATGCTAAGTCACATATTAGAAGGTAACATATCTAAATGAATAACAGTTACATTTTACGTTTTTAACGAACTAACACAGTTCATAGAATTTAAACATAACTCACTTAAACATATTTATGCCAGTGTGAGACAGCGAAAAAATTTAATGTGGCTTACTAGATATGTGCGTTACTAACTGTCACAGTTGTTCTCTATCCCACGAGACGAGTAAGATGTCAAAGTAAAAGTCCGTCAACAGAACGAAATACAACACTGTGTGTGTGCAGGGATGGATTACCGAACAGGCCAACCGGGCCCAGGCCAAAGGGCCCATTAGCTCAGGGAGGCCCTAAACCAGAGCATCTGCATGAAGTCACTATTATAAACTTTGCTTGCTGTCAATTGTTTTTAGACTTTGTATTTGTTAATATCAGAGGTGGCTTAACCTGTTACTGCAGTGGGATATTTCGCCTTAATTTGGAACGATTTGTACTTACACATAATAACACTCAATATCTGAAGTTGTACACAAGATACAAAGATCATTCATATCTTAAATTGAAGAAGACAAATGGGCCAAGACATGCATTCACCTCCTGACTTTTATTTTCATCATTAAGTATCAATTTCAAAGCATCATATACAGAACAAAATGTAAAAAATGTAAAAAACGCCTTTCATTTTTATGTTTGACAGTGTGTGGATGGTTTCAAGGAAAAAAAAAACTGTCATGTCCTATATTTCCTGATTCAACATGTTCCTGAGAAACAAAGTACAAAGTTTGGAGCAGATATCTAAAAATGTCCAGGTGTTGCACAGCAATATCTAAATGGTGCATTCAGGCGTCTCCAAGTGTCCAAAACCTCTCCAAGCTCTCCAAATGCATAAAAAATGTTCTCATTGTATATCATTGTTTTTTTTCGTTGTACAGACATATATAACTCCATTTTAGACTAATATTATAATTTCTTTTGAGATTGGATTGTGTCACTGTTGGAGACTGTTGGAGGCAGCTGGTAGTAGTGGTGGCGACAGGGGTGGTGGTGGTGGTGGTGGCGACAGGGGTGGGCGTGGGGGTGAGGGTGATACTGAAGCTGGAGCTGGGTCACTGCAAGATAAAAACGTTGGACAATATCAATATTTTGACTGGGTCATGCCTTACAATTGAATGTTGCTTCATGTTATTTACTAAGCTAATGCACAAATATGTAAAATGTAAACATATGTAGAAAACACCATAGTCAAGTTGAAGTGTGATAATAACATAGGCATTATGCATTCAGCATGCATTTAGCAGATGTAAATAAAACATTTCTATGCGATTTGAGGCAAGAAGCAGGTTGTGCTATGTTAGTATGTTGTAACCTACATTGCAGCTACGTGAATACAGCAGCAGCATGCTAACCAATATCCATTACTAACAAACTACAGTAATAAAGCACTAAAGAGAATAAGGCATATGCATAGCTTACTGGTATGCACTAAAAAGTAGTTGATTTAAATTACTTACGCATCGAGGATGGCATCGATTCCATTCACTCTTCCGAGTCCATGCTAGTCCATGCTGAGTCCATGCTGAGTCCATGCTAGCATGCTAGTCCATGCTGAGTCCACTGGCTTCCGTCGACGTCTTCATCAAAAATCATCCCATATATTTCACTCATCTGCAATCCTCGTCTTGCCATGATGGATGAGTACAAGGGAGACAAATTGCAGCCAAAAATATGCACAAACAAGCCCTCAGGATCGTGTGGACCAAACCACTTGCTGTGCGCATTTGAAGGTAAACAAAATGGCCCATTTACGCACCGGGAGCGCAGCTGAGACTCTTGAGTTGCGCTTTCAAAAATCTAAACTCCAGGACTGAGCAATCAGGGCAAATGACCTACCTACTTTTTTGTTAGAATCTCTATTATTCGGTAAAACAGGTGTCAATCACTACTGAGAAGTCTTACAAGAAGTGTAAAGTGATATGATAGGACATGCCTGAGCAGCTGCATGATTGAGAGCTGATGCCATTGGTGGTAATGCCTGTCACTCATGACAAACATGTGTTTAACAGCCAATAAAATCCAAAGATTCTGAAAGAGGGGGTCTTAAGCTTTGTAACTATATATAACATCACGTGATAACTTCGTGTAGTGTTGTCAGGAAGAGAGCGAGGAGATCGCCATCAGAAACATACAAGAAAGTGAACGTTTTTTCTCAATGTCGTGAGCAAGTGAATAAACAACTTTATGGACATAACCATGCAGTTCAAGTCTGTTTTTTTAGATGTTTTGAAGGTAAATGAATGTTCTATAACGTTATTTAAGGTACGGATAATGCAGAAACACATTTAAATGGCTTAGTTATGGGAGGAGGCTGCTCCATATGTAAAAAATGAGGATGTGTCATGGTGTGTTTAAAATTGTATTTATTTGTAACGGATGCATGTAGACAACTGAAAATCGGTTTACATATAGTTGGATTACCACAAAAAAATATTAAATGGGAGTTTGAATCATATTTTCAGAAATAGAATTTTCAGGATTTGTTTTGGCGATTTATCCAGTACGGGCCCGCCCGCGGGTCCATTAGGGGGCGTTAAAGCAGTAACAAGTTAAACGTATCTCTTATTTGTGGTTGGAAGCGGTGTATGTTGTTACATGTCCTGATGGTTTCAAAATCCGTCCATGTGTGACAGGTGGAAGGCGTTGCCCTTAGCCACAGTACAGACAGTCGCCTGATTGTGCCTGGCTCACGTGACGTGACGTTACACGGTAGCTCACAGACACACGGACTTCCTACTTTTTAAATGTGATTCATGTGGCAAACACAGCACATTTGGTTTGTCTCTGTTGGCGGTGAGCAATGAGAACAATAAGCACACGGATTTGCTTGTTTGTTGGACTATAACGCCAGTAGGATTTTGGAGAAGTGTTGCCTCTAACAGACGAGCAGGTAATTCATTGTTTGCACTCTTGTGTATTCCGTTACATCAGACCTGTTGCAATACTCTGATAGGCATTTGCGTTTGTTTTAGTTTCACACCTACGACGCATTCAGAACACGGAATGGCGTCTTAACATCGCATGCAGGACTTTTTACAAGGTATTTGCGATGTATTTTAAAAGAACCACGCTTTATATTAAATGGGTCTGTTTGCTATAATGAATTGTAAACTAGAAAATGCATTTCCTGAAGGAAATACCAGTGCATGAAATGCAAAAGTTAAGAAAGGAAGAAGAAAAGAAAGAAGAGTGAAAGAAGGAAATAAGAAAGGAAAGAAGAGTGGAAGAAGGAAAGACGAAAGGAAAGAAGAGTGAAGAAAGGAGAGAAGAGTGGAAGAAGGAAAGAAGAAAAGAAAGAAGAGTGAAAAAAGTAAAGAAGATTGGAAGAAGGGGAGAAGAAAAGAAAGAATAGTGAAATAATGAAAGAAGAAAGGAGAAAAGAGTGAATGAAGGAAAGAAGAGTGGAAGAAGGAAAGAAGAAAACAAAGAAGAGTGAAAGAAGGAAAGAAGAGTGAAAGAAGGAAAGAAGAGTGTAAGAAGGAAAGAAGAAAGGAAAGAAAAGTGGAAGAAGGAAAGAAAAATGGAAGAAGGAAAGAAGAGTGGAAGAAGGAAAGAAGAGTGAACAAGAGTGGCTCTGGATGAAGAGATAAAGAGAGTGAAAATATTGAAAAAAGCGGATAAAAATTGAGTGAAGAAGAGAGATTAAGTGTGAGAGAAAGTAGACTGAAAGGGAAAAAGAGAAAGATGGAGAGATGGAGAGAAAAAAGTAGAGAATGGAAGGTGTCTTAATGTTCCTAGTTACAGTTAAATTGAGAGGGACAGAGAGAAGAAGTTCCTTGAATTTAGCACAGGTGTCAGTGAAGCACAGGTGCAAGCCAGTTTAATGACCCTATTATGATGTCATAATGACCCAATGTAAGTCAATGGGAAAATTTGTATTAGTTTTTCTTTAATATCTTAAAAAGTAAAAAGTTTAGAAAAGTAAAAAAAATACATAGCATAAGTGTCCTTTACAAGACCTACGCACCAAAGTTTGAACGAACGTTTCTAAGTTAAGCGGTTCGAGCTGAATTAATCGCAGAAAAAGGTACGCAGAATAATAAAAAGCCTAGGAATAACAATACAGGGCATTTCATGCACTGTTATAAGAAGAACTAGAAAATGCATTTCCTGAAGGAAATACCAGTGCATGAAATGCAAAAGTTAAGAAAGAACGAATAAAAGAAAAGAAGAGTGGAAGAAGGAAAGAAGAAAGGAAAGAAGAGTGAAGAAAGGAAGAAGAGTGGAAGAAGAATAGAAGAAAGGAAAGAAGAGTGAAGAAAGAAAAGAAGAGTGGAAGAAGGGAAGAAGAAAGGAAAGAAGAGTGAAGAAAGGGAATTAGAGTGGAAGAAAGGAAAGAAGAGTGGAAGAAGGAAAGAAAAGTGGAAGAAGGAAAGAAGAGTGAAGAAAGAGAAGAAGAAGGGAAGAAGAGCCAAAGAAGGAAAGAAGAAAAGAAAGAAGAGTGAAAGAAGGAAAGAAGAAAAGAAAAAGGTAAGAAGGGAAGAAGAAAGGAAAGAAGAGTGGAAGAAGGAAAGAAGAAAGTAAAGAAGAGTAGAAAGAAGGAAAGAAGAAAGGAAAGAAGAGTGAACAAGAGTGGCTCTGGATAAAGACAGTAAAGAGAGAGTGAAAATATTGAAAGAAGGAGAAAAAAAGAGTGAAGCAGAGAGATGGAGTGTGAGAGAAAGTAGAGTGAGAGTGATAGAGAGAAAGAAGGAGAGAAGAGTAGAAGAAGGAAAGAAGAGTGAAGAAAGGAGAGAAGAGTGGAAGAAGGAAAGAAAAAATTAAAGAAGAGTGAAAGAAAAAAAGAAGAAAGGAAAGAAGACTGAAAGAAGGAAAGAAGAGTGAAATAAGGAAAGAAGAGTGGAAAAAGAGTGAAGAAAAAGAAAGAAGAAGGAAAGAAGAAAAGAAAGAAGAGTGAAATAATGAAAGAAGAAAGGAAAGAAGAGTGATAGAAGGAAAGAAAAATGGAACAAGGAAAGAAGAAAGGAAAGAAGAGTGGAAGAAGGAAATAAGAGTGAACAAGAGTGGCTATGGATAAAGAGATAAAGAGAGAGTGAAGTAATGAAAAAGGAGATAAAAATGCAGTGAAGAAGAGAGATTGAGTGTGAGAGAAAGAAGACTGAGAGGGAGAGATGGAGAGAAAAAAAGTGGAGAATGGAAGGTGTCTTAAGGTTCCTAGTTACAGTTAAATTGAGAGGGACAGAGAGAAGAGGTTCCCTTGGATTTGGCGCAGGTGTCAGTGAAGCACAGGTGCAATCCAGTTTTAAGACCCTATTATGATGTCATAATGGCCAAATGTAAGTCAATAGGAGACATTTATATTCGTTTTTCTTTAATATCTTAAAAAGTATAAAGTTTAGAAAAGTGAAAAATACATGGCATAAGTGTCCTTTACAAGACCTACGCGCCAAAGTTTGAACGAAGTTTCTAAGTTAAGCGGTTCTAGCTGAATTAATCGCAGAAAAAGGTATGCGGAATAATAAAAAGCCTAGGAATAACAATACAGGGCATTTCATGCACTGTAATTATCTACAATGCCTATTGTGAATTGAATGTGTACTTGGTATAATGAATTGTGCCTCGTCTATAATGAATTGAATGTTTACTGTGAATAATGAATTGTGAATAAAATGTTTTACTTTGTATAATGATTATAGCTCTGTTTATCTGTTGGTTCTAGGAACACTGTAATCACTGTTTTTCCCATAGTTAATTTATGATAAGACAAGCCTTTGTATTAAGCCACTAACTAACTCATTGAGGTCGCCTGCATAGTGGTGTTGGCTATTGATTGTGTAAAACCACCTTCCATTTATTTATTTGTTTGTGTCTTGGCGAGTTTTACTTTCTTTCCTTTTAATTCTTTGGGTCAGCCGTTAAATGGTCAGGTTTAAATGGTCAGGTTAAATGGTCGCCAACCCACACTCCATGACTTCTCTAGGGAAGGTTTGCCGGTGACTGTCGGCCAATCATCATAGTTGAGGACGGTGGGCTGACTGAAGTGATTCAAATTGCTTCAGGGGACAATTCTTACGATTTACCATTGAGGGGCGACATTGTGTTTATAAAAATACAATTAAACATCAGTGTCTAAAATACACGCTGATTGATGTGATTAAACGTTAATTTATAAGATTAAGGGCCTGATTTACTAAGATTGCGACCGCAGCTTAATCTGCGCATTTTCCGTGGTATTTATCAAACCAGATCCGCGCTGGGCAATATGTGTTTACTCCGCCCTATAGGGCCTGATTTACTAAGATTGCGACCGCAGCTTAATCTGCGGTCGCACATTAACGCACAGTGTTTTTGCGCATTTTCCGTGGTATTTATTTAGGAAGAGAAAATTAAGGTTCAGCTAAGAGGAGGTAAATATATTGGTTCACGTTCGCTCAATCACTGAACCTCATTCAATGTGTGCACTGTTATATTGTTGTTCTGCCTGCCATCACCTACAGCGAGATGTTTAAAAGAACACGATTATAAAGAAAATGCTATTGGTTGCATTAATGCATTAACTGTCTATTATAACAATATAGATGTGAACATGGCGAGATTAATAATTTCTACAAGGGACATGGGTTCACTACAATATATATGGACGTGGTTGCAATCAATGGTTCCAATTACGTTCGCAAAGGTTGAGATTTCCAAAAAAGTCCTGTTTGATGTCTCTAATTTCAGCTATGGCAGAGGGGAAATGTATTGACCAGTGCGCCGTAGCAATGCGTCGAGTACCTGGGTGAATATTTGGCTGAGTGAAGGCGGAGATATACCAACTGCTGATGCTATATCTGTTTGAAATGATCCGATGCCAATATTTGCAATGTTGTCAGGAGTTTAACAACTGATGGAATGGAATGTGATCTCCGGTTGGAGGGTTCGATGTCGTCTCTGATCTGGTTCAGTAATTGAAGTATTGCGTGGCTGGTTAACCTGTACCGTCTAATGATTTGTGGTTCGCTTAACTGAAAAATTGTTATACGAGTTGAAAAAAATATTTCTGTGCGCTGTCTCCGTCTATGTCTTCGCCTTGCTCTTATAACTGCTGCCATATCAACCTTTTTCAGACTCAGTGGAAATGCGCTTCCTGGTTAAGACGTGCTTTTATGAGGCAGAGAATTATCCCGCAAATTAGAGACGTGCGCTCGCTAGGCAGTTTTAGTAAATACCACGCAATACATCATTAGGCGCACTTACCTTCTCTCCTCCCATTAAATTGCGCTTGACGCCCACGTTCCACCCACGTTTCCGTGCCCTCCCACGTTCACACCCCCAAAGCGTTAATATGCGACTCTACTCAAATGCGCCCCCTTAGGAAATACCGTTTTATGTTTACGACCGCTATTTTACGCCAGAAATGGGCGCAATCCTGTTAGTAAATCAGGCCCTTAGTCTTAAGAAGACAAACAAACTTTTAAACGCGATTAATTAATTATTTTCAAAATGTGCAATGATATAGTACATTTTTTAAAATAATTACTAATTATTATATCCTAAATTAAGGCACACCAAACTATGCTGTCCCCAGTTGATGTGAACTAGCAAAAATGTCAGATCAGATTTGGAGCTTTCCATTAACTGCCTACAGCACTTGGCGCATACACAGATAGGGATGAGGAACTCACTCAGTCCTGTAAGTGCAGTTCGATATTGATAAGATTCAATCAACAATTAATTATTAAAATGAAAAGTTAGTATAAAACAAAACCATACCTCTGAGATATCTGTGCCAACTGCATTGAGGATTTTCTGGAAGTATTCCACAGCATCCTCCTGTTTACCCACTTAACAACAACAAAAAAATATCTCACTCATTACGCTGTGTATGTTTCACGTATTCTCTATTCAAGAGAAAACGTAACCCCAAAACTGTCTAACTCACCATTGTAAATGTTTAGAGCTTTGGATATCTCCCATGTTGAGCAGCTTGAGTTATCCTTAGTTTCCAGAGAGTGAAATACATTTTGAAGTTCACGCAAAACAGCTCCACCATCTGGCTTTTTCAATCTATAGAATTGAATTATCCACCATTATACTTACATTGTTGTACATGTTTCTGGAACTGTGCAGTAAAAGAAAGTTATTATAGCTACCTTGATACCCTCTTGCTGAACTCGGGAGTCATATAAAGAATCTGCAACACTGAGTTCAGGTAACACGTTGCTCCTTGGTTTCGCAATCCACAGAAGTTGTCTTCCTGAGGTGCTGGGGAGCCATTTCAACAAAACACAGATGAAAAAAGGTGCCCTGTTGTCAAGGGCGTCACTCTGAGGTTGCTGATGTCAAGTTAGTTAGTATGGTGACTATGGTGTGTAACTGTATGATTGTTAAAGTTGCGCAGGTGTGTGATGTTAAGAGGTCTAGGCATAATCTAAAACCCCTGACTTGCGTATACCCTGACTTGCGTACAACTGAAATGATATAGGGAATAACTGGTATGGTGTAAATCATGTTAGAAAACGTTTACAAATAATCTGAAAAGGTGCTTGAGAAGCCAAAAGGACATTTTCTTCTCAATAAATCAAGTGAACTTTATATCCACTAATATTCCACTATTATTTTACCATTTTCTGTAACTGTCTCTATCAACACTGTAACAGTCTCTATCAACACAAAAAATAGCAGACTAGGGTTTATTTCATACAGTTATTTAGTGATGCAATATGGCAGAAAATTATGTTTGAATCCTTCAATCAAACGTAATCAGATTTAAACTAGTGCAAACAATTGAATAGTTGGGTTCCATTAGATATGAACAACTACTACATGATTTCGCATAAATATTAAACAAAGCTTCCATATATTAACACGTTTTTACCATGAAGTAGGGCTGGGCAATAAAACGATAAAAATAATTATCGCGATAATGACTTCCCTCGATAAAGCTATCGTAACATTAATTCATTTTCAATAATATCTATAATGATGATAGAGAATAATTAGGAACAGCAATCCATTTAATTTCTGTGATGCAGCAGGAAGTTAAAGAGAAATGGTATCAGGGTGGCCGCGGGGCATTAAAAAGTCTTAAATCGCTGCGTTGTCTATGGTTAGGTCAGAGTGTAGAGTACTGCGCAGCTAAAGCGTCTTCAAGTGACTAGATAGCCTACTAGCTGGCTAGCCTGTTAACTAGCTCTCTAGTCCTGGCTGTCAGTGCTATTTCCACACGCTACACCACGCCCGCTAGCAATGTATTATTGTACCTTACAACGAACTAACAGTTTATTGAAATTAAACGGCAGTCACTTAAACATATTTATCACAGCGTGAGACAGCAAAAAAACAAAAACGTTTTACATTTACGTTACGTTCTAATATGTGACCGTTAGCACAGCATTCATTCAACTCCATTGGTAGCTAACGTTACCACTTATTAGCCAGCTGTGCGGTAATCTGATGTTGCTCTGATTTTAGGAGGTGATCTACCTGTTACTTTGATCACTAACTTGCGACTGTAACTCAATCCCTGGAATGCTTTGAGTAGTAAAACACGAACAATGTCCTATGTTTCCATTGTGCACTTTATTCGCAAATGTTGTTTTCTTGCTGTCGTTCAAATGATCGGAACGTTGCTTTGTTGGGCTGAATCTCGTAGCCTAGACTTGAGGGGAACCCCACCCCCCCGGATTGCGCCACAGCCAGGGCTCCTGTTTAATGGTTTATCATCGTATTTTCGCATCGCATTACACACATTTAGCCGATGTTCTTAAACTCAACCGGTTATTATCAGACATCAGTGTGTTAACTTGGAAAGATTACTGTATATTTCCACTTTTGATTTGTTTTTCCATCGTAAGTTTGGTCTTAAATTTCATTTAGAAGTGGTATTTGTTGTAGTGTGATTTGTTCTATTGCTCACCGAGTTGCAAATGCCATGTGATTTTATTAGTATTTTTGGATGAGTTTTCCCCAGAAAATAAATATGGGTTACCACGACGCCCCCGTCACTTATACACTCGTCTCTTCGTTTAAACACGGAAAGGGAAAAATTGCGAGGTGATTTACTTTTGCTTTAGAGTGCAAGCCGTGAACTTTGCAACCGACATCTTCATATTCGTACATTTTGTTTCGTTAGTCACATTTTGTTACAAAATGCGTGTGGAGAAAACACAAGCGAGTCCATCACGGAAGAGAGGAACGGAGAGCTCTTTCAGTTGAGTCTCAACGGTTCTCATGTCAATTTTAAGTACAGCCCGCTGGCTTTTTTCATTTATGTCCGCGGCCCACCCCCAAAAAAAGGCTAGAGTCGGCATGTTTTTTTTGGGTCGGTTGAGAAACAGGAAACACAACATTTTTTTTCCTAGGCCTAATTTATATCGTCTTATATCGTTATCGAACGAAAATATAAATATCTATCGCTGTCTCCAGTTAGTTGTGCGTTGTTGTTGTATCCAGAGATGGGCAAAAATAAATCTAAATGTATTCTGATACAAAATACAAAATACCCCTCACATAAATGTATCAAAATAAAATACAAAATACTGGTGCCAGAAAATGTAACAAAATACAATACATTAGGGCAGGGCGATATGGGTAAAAAATTATCACTATAGATATTTATATTTTCATTCGATAACGATATAAGACGATATAAATTAAGTCTGTTTCATTTGCTTCAGACAAGAACGCCTGTACAAACCAAAGGTTTCAATGTCTCTTTTTTATTGTAAACTCCCAACATTTCTCAAATTCAAAACAAATCAAAAGTGGAAATATACAGTAATCTTTCCAAGTAAACAAACTGATGTCTGATAATAACCGGTTCGTCTAGGAGAAACAGCAAATCAACAGTGAACACGATTGAGTTACGTACTTCTTTTAGAAAGCGGGGAAAAGTCGAGTGGGTTTCAAGACCCGCCTTACGTTGCTTCTGATTGGTTTATATTGCGTGGTGCCTTCCGTGGTTGGTTAGATTTAGGCACAAAGGACTGACGGATTGGTTATCTCGGTCAGTCAATCAGAGTGACTCGAAGCCGCAAGGACCAAAGTTTAATATCATGGAGAAAAAAAATTGAGAGTATTGAAAGGGGAAATAAGCGTGAGAAATGTCAACCGTGGCATGTGGTGTGAGAATGGGCCAAATTGCGTAACTGTCACACTCAAAGCGTGACGCTTGGCAGCTCTGCCTCGAGTCTAGGCTACG
Source organism: Sprattus sprattus (assembly GCF_963457725.1). Classification (NCBI taxonomy): domain Eukaryota; kingdom Metazoa; phylum Chordata; class Actinopteri; order Clupeiformes; family Clupeidae; genus Sprattus; species Sprattus sprattus. The sequence goes on from NC_137920.1 coordinate 70,876,773, forward strand.
AGATTCAGCCCTTACAAAGCAAGAAGTTCCGATCATTTTGAACGACAGCAAGAAAATAACATTTGCGAATAAAGTGCAAAATGGAAACATAGGACATTGTTCGTGTTTTACTACTCAAAGTATTCCAGGGATTGAGTTACATTGGCAAGTTAGCGATCAAAGCAACAGGTAGACCACCTCCCAAGATCAGAGCAACAGCAGATTACAGCACAGCTGGCTAATAAGTGGTAACGTTATTTTTTTTTTCTGTCTCACACTGTGATGAATATGTTTAAGTGACCACCGTTTAATTTCCATAAACTGTTGGTTCGTTGTAAGGTAAAATTAATACATTGCTAGCGGGCGTGGTGTAGCGTGTGGAAACAGTGCTGACAGGACTAGAGAGCTAGTAGGCTATCTAGTCATGTATGAAGACGCTTTAGCTGCGCAGTAGTCTACACTCTGACCTAACCATAGACAACGCAGCGATTTAAGACTTTTTAATGCCCTGCGGCCACCCTGAATTACCATTTCCTGCAACTTCCTGCTGCATCACAGAAATTAAATGGACTGCTGTTCCTCATTCTCCTAATTCTCTATCGACATTATCGATATTATTGAAAATTAATTAATGTTACGATAGCTTTATCCAGGGAAGTCATTATCGCGTTAATAATTTTTATCGTTTTATCGCCCAGCCCTACAATACATGTATTTTGTATTTAAAATATAGGAAATACTTTTTCTGGATTTTACGTTTTCTCACAGTTTGGTATCGCAGAGCTTTCAGGTTTGGGCTTAATAATGTACACAAAGCTCTGGGGAACCCCACAAAAAGGGAAAACAGTCACAGAATATCAGTGTAACTAAGCAAAGCTATTAAAAGACAACAACTTGATTGATTATTTATATATATTTTTTTGCAGGGAGCAGCTGGGTGACTCATGTTTCCACAAAACAGGGCTCTCAATGTATTCTCTATGGCAGTGGTTCTCAAACTGTGGTACGTGTACCACTGGTGGTACGCGGCTCCCTCTTGGTGGTACTCAGGCAGTTATCCCATTTTTAATGAATAGGATATTTATCATTAAATATATATATATATATAAATCATTAAAACAACCAGATCCCTATAATTTTGGTTTGTTATTTATTTGAGCCATGCTTATTCTCCTGATCAGGCATTACAGTGAGGTAATAACACTTAGGGCCTGATTTACTAGTATGCGAGCGCTTCTTAATCTGCGTTCGCAAATTAACGCACAGTGTTTTTGCGCATTTTACTTGGTATTTATCAAGCCAGATCTGCGCTGGGCAAACTGTGCTTACTCCACCCTTTAAAGAGCCTGATTTACTAAGTTTGATTTGCGAATGCATTTTTGCCAGGCGCACATTAACGCACGGTGATTCCCCGCATTTTCCGTGATATTTATCAAGCCAGATACGCGCTGGGCAATCATTATTTAGCGCACCGTTAAAAGACTGGAGAACTTGCCAGTAAGTAACTGCCACCATGGAGATTCGAGGAAGAAAAAACTAAGGTTCAGCGAATAGATAGCGAATAGATAGCGAGATAGATATATTGGTTCACGTTCGCTCAATCACTGAACCTGATTCAATGGGTTATATTGTTGTTTTGCCCGCCATCATCTACAGCGAGATGTTTAAAAGAACAGGATTATAAATAATATGCTATTGGTGGTATTAATGCATAAACTGTCTATTATAACAATATATATGTGTACATGGCGAGATTAATACGTTCTACAAGGGACATGGGTTCACTACAATATATCCCCACTGAAACAAATACATTTACCAAGTAGACAGGCCTCTCCAAAATCACCGTTGCTCAATCATGGATAAATGGCACTATTCCGAAAGATAAAACTGTCATGGACAGACCACTTCCACGTAAGTAATGGTCATGTTGGCATCACATATGACCTGGACATTCATTGAATATGTGTGCTTTCTGTTTCGGTAAACGTGTTCGCGGATTGAAGGTGGGACTGTTTGCATGTGGGTGCGATCAATTTCTCCAATTACGTTCGGAAAGTTTAATTTCATATATATGAATATATGAATTATACCAGTTGAAAAAAATATTTCTGTTCGCTGTCTCTGTCTATGTCTTTGCCTTGCTGCTGCCATATCAACGTTTTCAGACTCAGTGGAAAATGCGCTTCCTGGTTAAGACGTGCTTTTATGAGGCGGAGAATTAGCCTGCAAATCAGAGATGTGCGCTGGCCGGGCAGTTTAGTAAATACCACGCAGTTCATCATTAGGCGCACTCCTCCTATTAAATAGCGCTACACGCCTACGTTACCACCCACGTTTCCGAACCATCCCACCTGTTTGCAGGTACACACCCTCAAAGCGTTAATATGCGCTGCGCCCCCTTAGTAAATACCGTTTTATGTTTACGACCGCTATTTTACGCCAGAAATGGGCGCAATCCTGTTAGTAAATCAGGCCCTTAGTTCCTATCGCGCAGCATGCTACCGAAGGTCAATTATAGTTACAATGGTGGTACTTGGAAAGCCAAATATTTTCTGAGGTGGTACTCACGGTGAAACGTTTGAGAACCACTGCTCTATGGCTTCCGGGAGGGAGTTTGTGCATTCGTGATACGTAATTGCGTATAGGAACGCATACGTCTTTGATCAAGTCACAGGCCGTGTCTATTACCGCGCAATTGCACACTTCAAACACTGCTTAGGGTGTTCACACTGACAGAACCAGCAGAATTCAGAAAGTAACTGGATGGCGCACTGCAAACGGTCAAAAAATGCTGTTTGAAACGATGGACACTATTCACCCTAAACAGGTGCTATCTTGGCTACGTAGCAGAAAAGGAGGAGCCCTTTCGGCAGCTTTTCATTTTGGAAAGTTGGCTGACTGACGCTTCGCAAATCACTTCAACCATTATTGCTGGTATAACTGTTATCTGATAGTACAGTGTCTATTTCTCTGTAACTTTTGAAAAATCTAAGCGAGAAAACCCCAAAAAGATGTACATTTACTGTCAAAACACGGCTGTCAGCGGAGTTTGTTCAGCCATCTCTGTTCAAAATTTCCAGTTGGCCAGAGGAAGCTGGAGCACCGATTTATGGGTAAACGGCTCGCACATTTGCATCTCTCAGTGTTCCATTTCAGACAACACTAATCAGCGACAAAATGAACTACAGATGAAAGCGCTTAGTGTGCACCACACACTAATGCAGTGTACTTCATAAAGTGCGTGGTAATAGCCACGCCCACATTCTGTCAAGATGGCTAACTTTCAGTACAACAACTCGATTCGCTCTCCTTTAAGTCAGCGTACTTATGAAGATAAATTGAAAAGGATCTAGACAGCTATCTAAGTTTTGGAACTCAGCCCTGTTTTGTGAAATAAATGAGAAACATGAAAACATGAGAGTCAATGAGAGAGATCTGGTGCGATTTCCATTTTGCCCCAAAAAGGGGCAGGGTCATTTGAAGCGCCACTTTTGCCTGACAATAAAATACTTGACTTGACTGTTGCCTGATTCAACAATGACATTCAGAGACAGATCAGACAGTCTAGTGGTAGAATCCGACAGAATAAAAAATCCTTCTGCCTTAACAATGGAGAAAGTATTTTGAGTATTTTAAATACAAAGTTACTCCACTCTAAAGTATTTTGTTACAAATTACGTTACATTTTTTATCAGCCCTATCAAATACAAATTACAAAATACTCAAAGCAGTTGAAATAGGTATTTCAAATAGAAGTAATTGAGTAATTGAAATACTGCCCATCTCTGGTTGTATCCTGCTGCACAGGATCTATTGTTGGACAGTTATATTTGTTAGGTTAGTGGCTGTTGGTACTTGCATGTGACAGTGAGAGGATTGGCCACTGTGGGAACTCCCAAACCAATAGCACAAGGAATATAACGTCTTTTTCAAATAAAATTGCATGTATAAATTCCTACCTCGACAACCAATGACACGACTCCTTTCGGATGAACGAGACCTAGGTATATGTACAGTAATGTGAGAAAATAACTTTGTTAAGTATATGACAGAAAGGAAATAACACAAAACAAACATAATTCTCATTTGTTGAAAATAAGGAGCTTATATTATGAGAATGAACAAATATGAGGAAAATAAAGTCTAGACTCTGAGATTTGAGGCAGGTATGATTTTACATGTAATAATGGGCGTAACTTAGAAGCCCTCTTGGGTTTTAAATCCCTCCTGAACTTTTCTGTGGTGTTTTTCTAACGTGTGATCTTTTGTATATGATTAATGCAAACAAACAACAAACAATAAGTTAATAAGTAAATCAGTAAATCAGTAAATCATGTCATTATCAATATTGTTTATTTAATATAATATATTTAACTGTGAAGTAATAACTTAGTTCTTCAGTATACTTAGATTTATTTTGATCATTTTAAGTGCTATTGACATAATTCCAATTTGTTCCATTGTCTATCATCATCTCAGGGTTTACTTTTCAACAATGACTGGCATACCCCTGTTCAACATTCAGCAACATTCACTTTTCTCTAAAGCGACGTACAAGGGAGAGAACTGTTAAGCTACGAGAAATAGAGATGTAGTGTAACAATAAATACCACTTTAAGTTGAATAAAAATTGATAGAATAAAAACCTTCCTTTGAACCTCCCATCTTGACTGTTATCTCAGTTACATTGCACTTCCCCACCCCAGCCTGCTCTATTAACTTCTCGTCAGGGCCGTTGCTAGGAATTCTGTGCCCCCTGAAAGAATATTGTTGTGCCCCCCCCCCCAACTTGTCATCGTCAAAGATCAATTTTACACAACTTTTTTTTCTTAGACTACTGTATATGTATTATAATTATTTCTTAATTTTTCTGTTCCTCTATGTTTTTGGCAGTGCCTGACGCAATTCAGCCAATTCATTTTTTTAATTTTTTTTATTAACCACTCAACAAAGAGTCACTGGGTATTATTATTTCCCTGCTTAAGACTCATGTCAATAGGCTATAGCAGTTTAGTTTTAGTAAACACTCATGTAAGAATGGAAAACTGTGTCCTACTGCTACTGGGATTTTATTGACAGCGTATTATAACGTTTGGCGAATTATGACCTTACTGATCTTTTCTGTGGATGATATTTAGTGGTTTCATTTTGTACTGACTTTGTGTTTTGACCTTGTGATCAGCATCACTGATATTCAGGGTTTGCTTCAATATCTTACGCCCCTTGTCCTTATCCGACAATGAATGGCAGGAAACACAATCGGAGTACGGACAACTAATGCCCGTTGAGGATGCAGATTAAAGCATGGATCGGGCAGAATTTTTCTGTCCGAGCCCGGCCCGGTCCGGCAGAATAGTAACCGAGCCCGGACCGAGTCCGACAGCCATTCAAATATGTTTTTTTCGAATCCGAACCGAGCCTGACGGAATCAATTTCTCAACTGTTTATAGTAGCCTTCTAATGCCTGATTTACGTACGTTGTTTATGAATAGCCTGGCTTTATTAAACTGGGGCATCAACAGTTAAATGCTCTCTCACACAAAAAAAGCGCTGTTAAACGCACAATGGTGCACAATAAGGCCAATAAGCATATTTAAATGTAATGATTCACATTGCAAGAACGTTTAGTAAAATGGTGCGGCTCCTTCAAGAGGAGCACGTACAGGGAGGGAGAACGGTGACGCATAGTTTGGATGCAGCGACGAACATGTGCTGTAACAGTGTTAACCAGTATGTGAGTAACGTGAGTTTTATTAAAGCATAGCGTGTGTAATGTGTAGCTATTTCATTCCGTTTTGTAACTTTTCATGCTGTCTGTAAAGGGAAGGGAGGTAAAGGAAAGGGAATTAACCCCGAAGTTAAAAACATGTAATCTACTTCGGCCGTGGAGCATTTTACTCCCCTGCAATCCCCAACTACGGTCAGACAGACAGCAGGAAAGGTTAACAAACGGAATGAACGCTACACATTACACACGCTATGCTTTAATAATAAAACTCACGTTTTATGATACACCAACGGAGGCACAACAGACAAGTCTTACCATTGAAGATCTTTTTGCACGCCAACGTTCGTTATGAAACTATCTACATCCAACCATCGAGAGTTGCATCAATCATATTTCATTAAAACTTCACACTTCTTACATTAGACATATCCAACAGCCTAATTAGAATAGCATTGTCTATTAAGCAGAAATATCTCCATACAGTAGATTTCCCTTTGTTTAGGATCATTTTAAACTCTCCAGATGACAGTTTCTCTTTAACTTGCGCGAGTGTTAATGTGCTTATAGACCAAACTATATTTTAAAAAAAGGGGGTTATTGCTTGGAAAAAAGATTTTTTCGCTTTGTTTTAACTCTGATGCATTAGTATGAACATAAGATATGCCTATCTATCTATGAATCCAGAAATCTCTGTGTGTCAGTCAGTGTGTCAGTCTAGGGCGCATCTCCCTGACGGTAGTTACGTTAGTTATGAGATTTCGCATGTAGCTTACGCATGTCATTAACCTGTGCATCCTTGATTTTGAAGATTTTTTAATTCATAGTTCGCGAGATATTTGTATTTTACCGTTTCCCGTAGGCACTATGGGTTATCGTTTCCCGTAGCAAGTCCCACTGACCGATTGTGCACCGAAATTACGTCACAATCAAACATATACGCGTAGCGGTATTAAACTATCCTGCCTTCACTCAAAGTTCAGATATTCTGCACCGAAATTACGTCACAATCAAACATATACGCGTAGCGGTATTAAACAATCCTGCCTTCACTCAAAGTTCAGATAAGCGTTGGATACGATAAGGAGGTCCGTATTCAAATTCTTCTTGGTGAACAGATACAGCCTTTTGCTCAGGTACTCTTAAGACAGTGATTGATTTTATCTATTCGTTTATTTTTAAGCTTCTTTATATTAAGTTTCAAAGTAATGTCTAGAGTTGTACAGTCATCTTACAGACAGGGAATAATAATCCATCAAAAATATTCATATTGTTTATTAGTATAGCATATTTTTACAGTACATTTCTGCACTTATTCGACTTACAACTTGGCAAACTCATTTCATAAGCATGGTTGAAATGGAACTGTGATTACAGCACTTAATCATGGCATATGCAAAACGCATTAATTTTACTCTATACAACTCTCTCTCTGAATTCATAGTTCGCAAGATATTTCTATTTTATCGTTTGCGTTAGGCACTATGGGTTATCGTTTGAGTATACACAGCTACAAATGGTAGCTTATTGATAAGCCTCGGAGGCTTTCAGATTGTCCATTGCTTTCCCATCTGTTGCTATGGAGTCCACGAAATACGTGCAAATCTCGCTGTAAGCTATGTTGGGCCACGTTGTCATGTTATCCTAACAGACCTGCACTGAATTTGGGTGGGGGATAGTAACACCATCTCCAGTCAGCGCAAATCTCGCTGTAAATTATGTTGGGCCACGGGGGAGAGTAACGCCATCTCCAGTAAGGGTATTTAAACTGTGTTCCCATTGTAAGGACATTTATTAGCTTACGATCTGTTTGAGAGTGGGCTGTCAAAGCTAGCATCATCGAAGTCATACAGTACAGTAGGCTACATACATTCAATAAAATTAACCTACATTTGAGTCCAACTGCATGACCATTCTTACCCTACACTTACCCTTACAATAAAGAAGTGATCCTATTTCAACCATAACTTCATTTTAAATAATTTCTTTCTTTATGACATTTAGTTTATAGTTTAGACAGCAACGTTGACATCTATATTCAACTGCATCCACTACATAATCTCAAACTTTATTTGTTGGTATATCTCCAAATAGGCTAACATTAAAACATTTCTTAATGAAAAGGAAACATGCATCACAATAATACTTCAGTGTAACCTGTACCTATGTGGATCGAAATATGTCCTGCTATTACACTACCCAACAGCTACACCTACGTCTGCTAACACTACAGAATGCATAATTCCTACGGGCACTGCACTAGTACATAATAATTTAGTCATAGAAAGGGAAGCTTACATAATTGGCTACTGGGATTTTTGTGGGCCCCCCCTGGGCTATGGGCCCCTAGAATTGGCATCACCTTTCACCCCTTTACGACGGCCCTGCCTCTCGTTACAACAACGTTACAATGTTACAACACACATACAAACATGAGTTGTAAGGAGAAGATAACTAAAATCTAAGACATTTCAGTCACAGCGAGGTTTCAGCTCCTAATGACCCACCCATTTACAGATGAGGGCTATTTATATGATAAGGGCATGGTAATTCAGTGATCGGTTTTTGGGTCGTGATGTGGCAAGAAAACCTGTGGGGGGTAGAAAGTCACAAAGACATTCCAGGGCCATTACATAATGGCCATTGTCTTTATATATATATATAAGCAGTCCCAAGGTGTGTTAACACCTAACTCATCAATATTCATTGTGTAGGGACACTGGTTTTGGAAAAGAAAAGGTTACTCTGAAGTTACTAATATTTAGTAGTGAAACCACACACACTCTCTGAATACTGAAATCGCCTTTGTATAGCTAAGACCTATGTTTTACAAGGTTCAAGGTTCCAAAGTCTTGCCCCAAACTTTTACAATGTATTTTTGTACAAAGTCTGGGCACCTCTGAAAGTAGGTTTGTGTAAGGGTATGTTTAAATTGTATTTAAATACAAATATATTTTACTACATTCCTTTCACTGTCATGTTACTATTGCTGAGGTCTTCCTGAATATTATCATATACGGCACTTAGTCAGAGGAAATATACAAAATCATCAAGGCATGTCAGACTACCTAATAGGGTCTAACAGGCGTTATAAAGTCCTAAGAAGAACCAAAGAAATCGAATCAAACCATCTGCTGTACAATATTGAATTGTATAGCATCATATTCTTTTGCATTGCATCACATCGCGTTGAATCGCAATGTGTCGAATTTCAATGTTTCGAATCCCACTGCGAAGTAATAGGGGTGAATCGTGCACAATATTAGATGCTTCATGTGTATCTTTAATGTACCATGTATCGCGTCAGTGATGGGGATGCAAGATACACACTGATGTGCATTGGCCTAAGCGATGGAGATGCAAGACACACACTCAGCCTCAGTGCTTGAGATGCTCATCATCCCTAGTCTGAACAACATTACACCAGGTAAACAGGTTAGGCAGATTGGAAAACATTAACTTAGGGTACCACTTTAAAATAATGCTCCCCTTATAAAGTTTTAGAAATGGTTTATAATTAGGTTTTTAGTTAGGTAGTAAACACTTTATAAACCATTATAAACGAGTTATAACGCAGTTTTCATACAACCGATGCGGGCTCACTATTTGGCAAGATCCCCATCTTACTATACAAACCCACTGTCCATCCCTTAGCTGGCTATACTAGATATACTTTATTCTGCACATTCTCTTAATAAGAGAAGTTGGGTCTGCCACCTATGGATACATCACTCTTCATAGACACACTGGGCAAACTGGAGTCTAGTCCCTTCATGACATGCCTGTGAGAACAAGGCACATCATAACATTCATAACATTACAAAGAAATTCCCAACAGCAAATTATCTTTGTAATAAAATGATAAAAGAGCAAATACAAAATTTGAAACAATTATAACATACATAAAATAAATAAAACTAAGTCTAGTGAATCTGCTTTTCTGTGCAGTGAGATGAGGGCTGACTTACTCTTTGACCGTCTCCTTTTCTTTAAGATTCCTTCGAGTGTCCTTTGACCTGTCACTCCTCATGGACATCACACTGGACACAGGGGAAGGTGGCCTTTCCTTCTTTGTCCCTTTACTACAAGACACAAGAGCATTTTTGAGATTCTGGATTTGGAATGACTTTCTAACACACGTTACCCCCTATCTTTAGTGAAACCTGGTTTTGTCTCCTCTGATGCGCATCACCGTAACGTTCAAACCTGAATTTTGATAATCCATCACTTGACTGAATCTCTGATAATTAGGATAAATTCATATCCTTTTAATTGGAGGTTTACCAGCCGAGATTCATTTCTTGAGATTTCAGCTCTGCTGTAAGAGTCCTACAACACCCTGGTTTTTGACACAACACTTGGTAAGTACTTAAATGAATTTGCTTACCTAACCTTGGGAATAATAAGAGAGCAAGGTCCTGTGTTTGGGTCCGGTAAGACTCAAGGGTAGTTAGTGTCAATCGCTGTCTGAACTGATGGTTTGGCATGCTACAATAGGTTCAGTGCTCAGGTGTTAGGTCCCAAGGGGTTATATGTGTTGTGATCAGAAACGGGTGTTGTGAAAACAGGAACACAGCATTATTTTTAAATTTTTGTATTCTGTCTTTTTTCTTGATAACTATTGGGAGAGGGTACATCCTGCACTGCAGCTATCCTGATTTTGTTGTCATTAAGTTGTACTACTCTAGTCTCAGCTATAACTGAATATTATCATATACGGCACTTAGTCAGAGGAAATATACAAAATCATCAAGGCATGTCAGACTACCTAATAGGGTCTAACAGGCGTTATAAAGTCCTAAGAAGAACCAAAGAAATCGAATCAAACCATCTGCTGTACAATATTGAATTGTATAGCATCATATTCTTTTGCATTGCATCACATCGCGTTGAATCGCAATGTGTCGAAATTCAATGTTTCGAATCCCACTGCGAAGTAATAGGGGTGAATCGTGCACAATATTAGATGCTTCATGTGTATCTTTAATGTACCATGTATCGCGTCAGTGATGGGGATGCAAGATACACACTGATGTGCATTGGCCTAAGCGATGGAGATGCAAGACACACACACAGCCTCAGTGCTTGAGATGCTCATCATCCCTAGTCTGAACAACATTACACCAGGTAAACAGGTTAGGCAGATTGGAAAACATTAACTTAGGGTACCACTTTAAAATAATGCTCCCCTTATAAAGTTTTAGAAATGGTTTATAATTAGGTTTTTAGTTAGGTAGTAAACACTTTATAAACCATTATAAACGAGTTATAACGCAGTTTTCATACAATCGATGCGGGCTCACTATTTGGCAAGATCCCCATCTTACTATACAAACCCACTGTCCATCCCTTAGCTGGCTATACTAGATATACTTTATTCTGCACATTCTCTTAATAAGAGAAGTTGGGTCTGCCACCTATGGATACATCACTCTTCATAGACACACTGGGCAAACTGGAGTCTAGTCCCTTCATGACATGCCTGTAAGAACAAGGCACATCATAACATTCATAACATTACAAAGAAATTCCCAACAGCAAATTATCTTTGTAATAAAATGATAAAAGAGCAAATACAAAATTTGAAACAATTATAACATACATAAAATAAATAAAACTAAGTCTAGTGAATCTGCTTTTCTGTGCAGTGAGATGAGGGCTGACTTACTCTTTGACCGTCTCCTTTTCTTTAAGATTCCTTCGAGTGTCCTTTGACCTGTCACTCCTCATGGACATCACACTGGACACAGGGGAAGGTGGCCTTTCCTTCTTTGTCCCTTTACTACAAGACACAAGAGCATTTTTGAGATTCTGGATTTGGAATGACTTTCTAACACACGTTACCCCCTATCTTTAGTGAAACCTGGTTTTGTCTCCTCTGATGCGCATCACCGTAACGTTCAAACCTGAATTTTGATAATCCATCACTTGACTGAATCTCTGATAATTAGGATAAATTCATATCCTTTTAATTGGAGGTTCACCAGCCGAGATTCATTTCTTGAGATTTCAGCTCTGCTGTAAGAGTCCTACAACACCCTGGTTTTTGACACAACACTTGGTAAGTACTTAAATGAATTTGCCTACCTAACCTTGGGAATAATAAGAGAGCAAGGTCCTGTGTTTGGGTCCGGTAAGACTCAAGGGTAGTTAGTGTCAATCGCTGTCTGAACTGATGGTTTGGCATGCTACAATAGCTTCAGTGCTCAGGTGTTAGGTCCAAAGGGGTTATATGTGTTGTGATCAGAAACGGGTGTTGTGAAAACAGGAACACAGCATTATTTTTAAATTTTTGTATTCTGTCTTTTTTCTTGATAACTATTGGGAGAGGGTACATCCTGCACTGCAGCTATCCTGATTTTGTTGTCATTAAGTTGTACTACTCTAGTCTCAGCTATAACTGAATATTATCATATACGGCACTTAGTCAGAGGAAATATACAAAATCATCAAGGCATGTCAGACTACCTAATAGGGTCTAACAGGCGTTATAAAGTCCTAAGAAGAACCAAAGAAATCGAATCAAACTATCTGCTGTACAATATTGAATTGTATAGCATCATATTCTTTTGCATTGCATCACATCGCGTTGAATTGCAATGTGTCGAATTTCAATGTTTCGAATCCCACTGCGAAGTAATAGGGGTGAATCGTGCACAATATTAGATGCTTCATGTGTATCTTTAATGTACCATGTATCGCGTCAGTGATGGGGATGCAAGATACACACTGATGTGCATTGGCCTAAGCGATGGAGATGCAAGACACACACACAGCCTCAGTGCTTGAGATGCTCATCATCCCTAGTCTGAACAACATTACACCAGGTAAACAGGTTAGGCAGATTGGAAAACATTAACTTAGGGTACCACTTTAAAATAATGCTCCCCTTATAAAGTTTTAGAAATGGTTTATAATTAGGTTTTTAGTTAGGTAGTAAACACTTTATAAACCATTATAAACGAGTTATAACGCAGTTTTCATACAATCGATGCGGGCTCACTATTTGGCAAGATCCCCATCTTACTATACAAACCCACTGTCCATCCCTTAGCTGGCTATACTAGATATACTTTATTCTGCACATTCTCTTAATAAGAGAAGTTGGGTCTGCCACCTATGGATGCATCACTCTTCATAGACACACTGGGCAAACTGGAGTCTAGTCCCTTCATGACATGCCTGTGAGAACAAGGCACATCATAACATTCATAACATTACAAAGAAATTCCCAACAGCAAATTATCTTTGTAATAAAATGATAAAAGAGCAAATACAAAATTTGAAACAATTATAACATACATAAAATAAATAAAACTAAGTCTAGTGAATCTGCTTTTCTGTGCAGTGAGATGAGGGCTGACTTACTCTTTGACCGTCTCCTTTTCTTTAAGATTCCTTCGAGTGTCCTTTGACCTGTCACTCCTCATGGACATCACACTGGACACAGGGGAAGGTGGCCTTTCCTTCTTTGTCCCTTTACTACAAGACACAAGAGCATTTTTGAGATTCTGGATTTGGAATGACTTTCTAACACACGTTACCCCCTATCTTTAGTGAAACCTGGTTTTGTCTCCTCTGATGCGCATCACCGTAACGTTCAAACCTGAATTTTGATAATCCATCACTTGACTGAATCTCTGATAATTAGGATAAATTCATATCCTTTTAATTGGAGGTTCACCAGCCGAGATTCATTTCTTGAGATTTCAGCTCTGCTGTAAGAGTCCTACAACACCCTGGTTTTTGACACAACACTTGGTAAGTACTTAAATGAATTTGCTTACCTAACCTTGGGAATAATAAGAGAGCAAGGTCCTGTGTTTGGGTCCGGTAAGACTCAAGGGTAGTTAGTGTCAATCGCTGTCTGAACTGATGGTTTGGCATGCTACAATAGGTTCAGTGCTCAGGTGTTAGGTCCCAAGGGGTTATATGTGTTGTGATCAGAAACGGGTGTTGTGAAAACAGGAACACAGCATTATTTTTAAATTTTTGAATTTAGATATTTTTCTAAAAACATTTTGTAAATGATTTACCTTAGATTGTGGATATTCAGTCTGTTGAGATGGAAAGTCAACATTTAAGCCATAAGGTTCCTTTAAGTGTCCAGATTGCAATGGCAAGTGTGGGAAATGATATCAAACATGACAAAATTAGAATTGAGATGATAAAAGATGGTTTTCAGCTAAGCTAGGGAATCAGAAAGGCTAGTGAATGGGTTTTAGACCTTAAGTCTGAAAAGAAGAGAAAGCGATATTCTCGTTTCCTAATGAGTAGGTGGACACAAAGTTCACAAGGCTTTTTGGTTGAATCAGACGGACAGCCAGCGGCCCTTCCTAGATTGCTTGAAAGTATGAAACAGAATACTGACAAGCTTCAGGAAATTGCTAAGAATTTACTGGGAAAAGTCCCATTTACTGATGTAAAAGATCCTAGATGCAATGTAGATTATGCCAAGCTTAAAACTGCACTAGTGGTCAGGGTGGTTCAAGCCATCTCACAGGTTGAAGAAATGTCTCTAAAAGTTACTGCTGTTATGAATATTGATGTACCTACAGCTGTTCCCTCACAATTTGTCGTTCCTGTCCATATCTACACAGACAGTCTTTACACATCCCATGCAACTCAAACCTCAGGTCCTGAAGCCCTAATGGCCCATCAGGCAGAGATTATCACACTCTCTGCCACACTGCCACAGCTAACACCAGTGGCGGTGCGTCAATACAAGGCGCTGGGGCGCCGCCCACCCTACAATTTTGAGATGAAAAAAAATGAAATGTCAAAAAACATTATGTACACTGCAAAAAATGCCCCTCTAGATTCAAGAAATAGTAATAATTACATATTTAAGCAGGATTTTGCTTAAAACAAGCAATTTTGGCTGCCAGTGCGTTAAGCAAATTTGGCTTGTTAAGATTTCTTAAAATGAGTCATATTTGCTTGAAATAGGTAAAAATAACCTTACCAAGAAGGCACTTGGTAAGAACAATTTATCTAGAAACAAGACCAACTAGATTTTTCATCTCAATCAGTGGCGGCTCGTCCATAAGGGAGATTGGGGCGATGCACTGCCTATGGGAAAAGGAAGAAAATAAAAAAATAAAAAATTATAATTCCTGATGTATAAATTCAATTGCACGACTAAATGTAAATTTCATATTTTTTTTCTGTCGGATTCTACCACTAGACCGTCTGATATGCCTCTGTATGTCTTTGTCGAATCAGGTAACAGTCATTCAGTCAGCCTAGAGACGTGATTCAAATGGCCCCGCCCCCTCAGGGCGATCTTGGACGAAATGAAAATCGCCCCAGACCTCTCCCATTGACTCCCATGTTAAATGCGTTTTTTTCACAAAACAGAGCTCTCAATGCATTCTCTATGGCTTCCGGGAGGGCGTGCCCCTCCAAGTCTAGTCATAAGTAAGCGACGCAAAAGCCTATGGTAAAATGCAATGAGGACGTCACACAGCTTCGACAAAGGCATGTCAAGATGGCACCTGTTCAGAACTCCATCCGCTCTTTGACAGAAACTTCTTTTTAGTCAGCAAAATAATGAAGATAGATTGACCAAAAAAACAATTAGGACTTCCTAGACCAGAAGTATCCATTCAACAGTTTTCTACAAAGGGAGAGAAATTGGAACAAAAGAAAATCGCGGTCGTGAAGTGGCTATACGCGGTCTGTATCTATATACCACTGTCACTTTTCATAGGTTTCACAGTGTGAACTAACTTTGAATATTTTTTATGTGTTGACTTATTTTGCTTTTGTAAGCCAATACTTTCAAGATCAGTCAATAAATATCGTTGGTTTTTACGTATGTTGCCCCCTTCTTTATGTTGTTAGTGGACATATCATGTGTCCTGTTCAGCTATGTAACATCATACAACATTTGAGACGTGTGGATAATGAAAAAGTGGGATCATTTAATGTGGAGCCACATCATGTTTGCTTATGAAGGCTCCTGAATGTAACTTTCTTCCATAGCGTTCCACTTGTATCTTGCTACTCTAGTTATGTAGAAAGAGGGGAGATATTACTGTTGGTTGCTGCCAATAGTGGACAAAAAGGTTTTGCTGTATGAGAAAATCGGATAACTTAATGTACCTACTGAATAGGTCGCCTTAATCATTATCAAAAAAATTGCCCCCCCTGAGATTTTTTTCAGGAGCCGCCACTGATCTCAATATAAGAGTAATAACACTAGGTTAGAAAAGCATTTTTTGCAGTGTATCAAATAATTTAATAAGAAATGTACCGTTTTAAAGCGTTAAATGTGTGCCGGAGGCCGTAAGCCCCTGTCAAAAAACACTCAAATGTGACCAAATATAATATATTGCCATTCGTTATCATTGAGAGAGAAGCCACTCCTCCCTGTGGGCGCCGGCCAAGTGGAAGTCTATGGAAGCCAAAAAAAGGGGCAGGAACATTTGAGCAAGGGCAGCTTCTCATTGCCGGATGACAGTTCGAGCCCGGGGCGCACCTCACTTGCGCCCCCAGCCAATGAAAGGGTTTCTTATATATCATGCAGGGAGGACTGTCCAATCAGAGACCTTTTGTTATTCCCTCACATCAGATTTAAATATCACATAGCTACGGAAGAATCATAGCCAGCCAGCAGAAACTTTTAATCTGAAAGTATGGCGATTGAAAACTCAGTTGTATCTATTCGTGGAACACCTTTCAATCGACGATCAGATGTCGATAAGAAGAAACTAAAACACAGGGAACGTCCAGATTTAAAACTTTAACAGACAACCACTGATCGCGGGAGGACCTTTACTTCTCCAGCCTGAATGCTAACCGGAGCTGATAGCGGGCTGTTCAGTGAGTGATGCGTTTTCAAGTTACAGTTTTTTGATAGTTGTTATTGGATAGTGTTGAGCACTGTGTGTTCTTGAAATAAAGCTTTGTTTTTTTGAACATTGTACGAAAGACTCCGTTAGTAATGGCGTGACGTGTGTAGCTCCCTCAGTTAAGATTAACAGTTATATATCGATACATTTCATTCCTAGCCAATTCAGTGGCAGTAATAGTTAAGTTGTTCAACATACTGAGTGCCTAGTTTTCCAATCATCATTGTTTCAATTCGTATGTGAGGCATTGTGTGCATACCTGATAAAAGTAAGTGTGTTTCATGAAGTTAGTAGTGGGATTTACATTGCTATTAGCAGCGATTTGCGATAAGCATAATAAATAGCATAATAGTAGCCATTAGCATGTTCTCTTATTGACTTATGTAATAAGAATGAGTTCATACAGCTCATACTGTAAATATAATACGAACGACACCTATGTTGCTTAGTGTAATGTCCACTATGATATGTGTCTTAATAAAATTGGTTATGTGTAATTGTTATAGTGTAACAATCATTCATATTGATGTAATCCAGTGCAGTGCGTATTGGTCCCAATTCCCAATGCAGACCACACCCATATGTACCATCTCATGCAGTGCCATGTAGTGAAAGCAGAAATATGCCGTCCTTTAACCTCAGTATCAAATGTTTCACTCAAAACCTGTTTTCTTCTCATTGTAGAGTGCTATTTAAACCGCGCCGCCGAACTGCGCCCCCCCTCAAAAAAATGTCACCAGCCGCCACTGGCTAACACCTTCTATAGGCTCTGTCCCTAATGCTACAGGACCGAGAGAACAAACTCAAGATACCCTGACCAAAAGTAAAGAACCAACACAACACAAAGCAGCCGTACAGAACCTACCCTCTCACAGTAGTCATCAGCAAAGAAGGCAGAATATACCCCCACATACACCTTGTCACAAATGTGGGAAGTCAGGCCATTGGTCTAGTTCTTGTAGAAATAAACAGAAAGCTGAGACTAGAGTAGTACAACTTAATGACAACAAAATCAGGATAGCTGCAGTGCAGGATGTACCCTCTCCCAATAGTTATCAAGAAAAAAGACAGAATACAACACTAATTCAAATTGTCACGCATGTGGGAAGTCAGGCCATTGGGGAAGGAATTGTAGAAAGAGACAGAACTACACAGACAAACCTGTGCCCTCTCCGCAGAAAGGCATGGACTCTGACACGAAATCTGAGATCTTAAATCTTCTCAGAAAGTTGGCAAAGTGTAACCTCACTGACCAATAGAACATGTTTGACTCACTGGCTTGATAATATTCACCCATTTTGTTTTCCCAATAACTGCATTCTCTGTCAAATTTAATCAGGTGCAAGATTTATATAAGGCTTATCCTACTACTAAATACATATCATAAATAAGATGATAACTGCAGAAATTATTTTATCTAAACAGGTTTAAGCTGCTGAATGTCTGGCTACATCAAAAAGATGCCAAGAACGCTAAATTAATTAGATGCCTTAAATGGTTTTGCATTCACGGGCCACTGCAGTCTGGATGAAAAACGGAATCTTATGAGACCATTGTTGTAACTAACTTGTATCTGTAACTCTGTGACACTTCTTTCCTTTTCTCTAGGCATGAACATATGTCTCTGGAATAAGCGAATGAATGTGTGTGCGTCTGTGTGCCGGCCAGCTGTATGAATGAATTACCATGACTTCTCACTAACTTCTTTTCAGGGTAAACTATTTGAAGTGTTTTCAATTCCTTTCACAGGATCTTATATGTTGATTATGCAAACCGGAACATTTGTCTTCCTGTCCTTGGGCGACACCATTCGGCTCATCTATCCCAAGTTAAACCTTTTGCATAAGATTCATTGTTTTGTTAAGATCCCTTTCAGTTTCAAAACAGCTGATGGTCTCCTGGAATCCCTTCCACTGGACCTCACACCTGGACAAACCTGATAGAGCTCGCCACGGTGTCGAAAAGAGGAGGAGCAACACGACAGCAGACTGCAGAACCACAGACAGCGCATAATAAGCCACCATCAACTCCAACGACACCTTTCAACTCTACGAGACCTTGGCAATCTATGGAATATTTGCCACCCCCTCCCGACGAGTCTGGATATTAACACGTCAATGAAGAGGATTCTCAAATCTTGCGACGGGCAGAATAACCCCCAAAAATGAAATATTTCAAAAAAGGTTTAGGAAGTCAACCCTGACCTATTAGCATAAGAAAACACACACACACACACACACACGGAAAACCACACAAGAGTCAAACCATTGTGGGAAGGAGAGAGAACCGCGGTATCACCAGCAACCCTGCAAAGACTGCCAGATACATTTTCCACATTTTCTGTTACATATTCATGTTACACTTGGTATTTTTTGTCAGAATGTTGTTGATCTATGTTATAATGTTGTCTGTCGTGTCGTAACTGGCCTCCCAGCAACCCATATTGCTGTCCATCAACCCTCAGCAGGGATGCAACTGCCCAGTGTCAGGGGGGTATGCAGCAACAATTTTGGCGCCCCCCCCCCCCCCCCCCCCCCCCCCCCACTCTTTTTTTTTGCTTTATCCATCTTCCATCCAACCAACTCACTACTCGTAGCCTAGTTCTAACTGCTTGTGTGTTCAGCGGTCACGGTGCTCACGCTCCCTCTTCTATGTCAAAATTCTATTATGGAATCTTAAGAGATGAGGCGCCTACTCTAGCCTCTTTAGTCCTCTAAAATGTTATATAACATTAAGGAAATGCAGAAATGATTTAGAAACGCACAACAGAAGCTACATATAGAAAATACCCCAAACATTTTAATATTATTTTTTTTTTACCATCGCTTTGGCGCCTCCATGGGTGCGGCGCCCCTATGCGCCGCATAGAGCGCATACCCACTTTTTGCGCCACTGACCCTCAGGATAGTGATCATTGGTCATGTCTAAAAATGTATCTTTAAAAATGACTGTCTTCAGGTGCGATTGCCATCATGCAAATGGTCCTTTTTTGCCCTCATGTAGTGTTGCTGTTATTGTGCTCCTATGATCTGTCATCACACAACGAGTCAACCTAAGCCTACCCATGCGCAACAAGAGAGGCACGAATACGTTTCTGAAAAACTGGACAAAACAATTGTGTATCCGGGGTGGTTCATTTTTGTTGTTGTTGTTGTTTTATTTAAGTTTTGTCTTAGTCATCATGAGTAGTTACGTTTGTTTTGTAATTTCAAGTTTTCCGAATGGGTAACATGTGCATATATGTATATTTTCTGCGCACATTTGTTTTGGTTCTCACGGCTGAAACAGGGCGGCTATTTTGGAATAGCGTCGATAAGAAATTTCCCCTTAACATCAGGTGTCCTTCCCAAAATTGGCAAAAAAGGTGTAGGACCCCGATGAAAAAAAAAGGTTTCGTCTTATCTTGTGAGAACATGTCACCTTTTCAAGAGAGAGAGAGAGAAAGACTGGCACATTTAAGCAACTGTGTACTCCTGAATTTTATGTTTAAGACAATGAGTCTTAAAAAACTGATAGTATTTGAAATTAGTAGTTAGATATTTTTCAATGTATTCCACAGTCAATAGTTATATAATGTTAATTGTAAAGCTTCCTGTGTAGTCTGTAAGGACCCAGATGGTCACATTTCCTCTATGCCTTGATCACTGTGGGAAGTGATGACACCTCGGCCAGGGTATTTCCATGAATATATATTATCTTAGCCATTCTGTCTCCTAGGTAAGAATTAGCATTCTGGTAACCACCCCCTCCCACATGTCTTCTAAGTTAAATACAAAAGAGCTCTTAACAATTAGTCAGTGAAATCAGCCGAGGTGGAACTATCTTTAGTGAAACCTGGTTTTGTCTTCTCTCCTCTGATGCGCATCACCGTAACGATTAAACCTGAATTTTGATAATCCATCACTTGACAGGATCTCTGATAATTAGGATAAATTCATATCCTTTTAGTTGTAAGGAGAATAGAACTAAAATGTTACAGATTTCAGTCTCTGAGCGAGGTTTCAGCTCCTAATGACCCGCCCATTAGCAGATGAGAGCTATTCATATGATAAGGATGTGGTAATTCAGTGATCGGTTTTTGGGTCGTGATGTGGCAAGAAAACCTGTGGGGGATAGAAAGCCCAAAAAAACATTCCAGGGCCATTATGTAATGGCCATTGCCTTGGACAGATGGGCTATAAGCAGTCCCCAGGTGTGTTTACACCTAACTCATCAATATTCATTGTGTAGGGACACTGGTTTTGTACAAGAAAAGGTTACTCTGAAGTTACTAATATTTAGAAGTGAAACCACACACACTTTCTGAATGCTTAGATTGCCAATGTATAGCTAAGACCTATGTTTTACAAGGTTCAGACTTCAATAGTCTTGGCCCGAACTTTTTACAATGTGTTTTTGTACAAAGTCTGAGCACCTCTGAAGGTAGGTTTATAGATAAATAAAAACATATTTTCTACATTCCTTTCACTGTCTTGTTACTATTGCTGAGGTCTTCCAGAACATAATCATATATGCCACTTAGGGGTGTAAAAAATAACCGATACGTATCGATATCCGTTTTTAGCCTGTAAGATACGACTACATCGATGCGTGAAGTCCCGTATCGGTTTTAAAATGTCATGAACCGGTCTTTGCCCGATTTAAGTTATGAATCGGTTCACAGGCGTTTGTCCCTCCGTTTTTTTTTAAACACAAACCACTCGCTGGCCTGTTGCATTTTATCTCAGTCAGAATAATGACAGCCTGTCATTGGCCAAAGTCCGCATAGCATAAACCAATCAGGCTGTATTTTCAGTATTAACGCAAGGACCTGGAGAGAATGACAGATTCGCTATTCATTTTCAATGGCCGATGCTATGCTAGCTACTTCAGCCAAGGAAGATACATCGTTGTTGATTGCGTGTTTCTACAGACATCCTCGGATTTCAATAATTATAAGATAATAAATAGGAGAATATTTGTATCATTAACAATTATGTTTAACATTTATAGTCATGATTCCGAGACCGAGCCATCATGATGTCCTAACATAACTATAAGCACTGTATGAACAGTGCAAATGCCAGTGCAGACATCCCAAGTCTCCCGGAACTTCCGGGACTCTCCCACATATTGATAAAGTCTCCCTGATGCCCGCAAATTACTTCAAATCTCTCGGAATCAAGAGCGAGCGACCAAGACCGCGCACATGACACAGACGTGTTCCAAACCACATTAGCAAAAGCATGAAATGTGGGATTTACGACAGTCTTCGACCCTGTGTATTGCCGTAGATAGTGTTGTGACGTTCGCAAACGAACGGATTCTTTTGAACGGCTCTTTAACATGAACGATGTGAACTGAGTCGCAGACAGCTAGGAGCCGTTCTTTTTTTTTTTTTTTTTTAGTTGCGTGTGGAGGAGCGCAGCCCTGCGTGGTCCTTTCTAGGGTTCCGGACTCCATAACAGCAACAACTTATTTGCCGTATTTAGCCTATTCCAACTGTGTAGCACTGTAGGCCTTCTATCTTATCTTTGTCATTTTTCATTTCACTTCATTTCATTGTACTTATATTTGTTTTTTATCTTTTGAATTCAATTGCTTCCAATGTACTGTACATTGTATGTTGTTATTCCTATTCCGAACCCCCTGCTGCTAAAACATGTGAAATTCCCTCACAGGATTAATAAAAGTTACCGTATCTTATCTCATGTAAATGCTTTGTCGGGCTAATTAAATGTAAATGTCGGGCTAATTAAAAGCCCGATGTAGGATACAATAGAAAGACCAACTAGGTCTACGAAGGCTCTTCAGCTCATACAGAATTTCATAGGACAAATTCGACATTATATGGAAGTTATTCCCGTTTATTTCAACAATCAGCTGAAAAACATACAAATACCCAGGGTGCGATTTGTCCAAAAACCAGAGGGGGGGATGTTTTTTTTTTTTTTATCATGAAAAAAAAACCAAGCAATACATAGGCCTAATTCTCTTCATATACATGCATCATATATATGTCTATCATGATATGATAATCGCTGCTAGACGCTCAGTTCTTGTGCTCCCTCTCATTCACGTTGAAATATTGAAACCGAAACTGAAACTTTGAAACTGAAACGCAACTGTTTTGGACAGAACTCGCTAATTCAGTGAACAAATATTTTTATATTCATTGTACAGTAGCCTATACACGGAAATTAGCAAAGCCAGCGAATTCTGAGAATGCCGACAGTTCGGGTAAGGTGAACGTTAGTGCCAGCGATGTAAGCAAGTGTTAGAAAACGCTGTCATAACCTGTCTGTTTTTTCATTGTTTTTTTAATAATTGAGGGTTATCCCCCCCATTTATGAAATTCATCCAGCTGAGGTGGGGATGTAAAAACCAGAGAGGGGGTAAATCCCCCCCATCCCCCCCGGCAAATCGCACCCTGCAAATACCTGCTGAAAATCTGTTGTAAGTTTCCCCCCTATCCTTCGTTTGTTGGATAATGTTTATCTCCGGTCTTTCTGGCCAAAGTTGTTTGATGGCAAACTATAACTTCTCATCCAATGTTAACTTCTCAAAAGGCTTTTTGTATCAGAACGTAACAGGGGCATTCCATGGTATAATGTTCTAAATGACCTGTCCATAACGACAAAAAAATGCCTTCTATTTTCTTAATCCTACAAAAATGTGGCTAAAATGATTGTAACACCTCATAAGATAGGTAATGAACTTGATCTAGATGCAATTTGATGTATATCACTCTTTTCTAATTAAAGTTATGTCAAAGGTTATTCGTTATGGACAGGACATAGTATGTTGCAAATACCATGGAATGCCCCAACACTGTTAGTTACAGGTGCAACGCCACTCGCAATTTCTTCATCTGATCTGATTTAAACACGAAAGATACTGGCGGAATAATTTGAATTAAAACATCAACAGAGTATGACCATGGAGCAGAACAGACAGTTGCAGTTGTTTTAAAGTGCTATATAAATAAAATGAGTTACCACCAAGCTGCCTTCTTTAAACTTAATAAATATTAAAAAAGAGCCGAATGAGCCAGTTTTTTGAACGGCTCTTTGAAAGGAACGGCTCACCAAGATCCGGCTCCCCTCAAAGAGCAATAAATCCCATCTCTAGCCGTAGAAGACCACATTGGTGTGAAAGCCCCCCCACCAGTGATGCGCGGGCTGATCCAAAATGAGCCGTCACCCGCGGTGACCGCGGGTAACCCGCGGTGACGAGTCATCAAAAATATTTTTAATTATATTCGGGTCGCATTCGGTCGCGAATTCCCCTTGTTCAGGCCTAGGTTTTGTTATGTTAATTGAATTGACCTGGATTGAAAACAACCCCCCCCCCCCCCCTCCCCGCCAGGGGAGGCACCCCGTCACTGCTTCACTGATTTAAAAAACATGAAAGTCCCAGGTTCGATCCCCACTAGTGGCAACCATGGCCCAAGAATGCTAAACACATCGGCCCCCCTCCCCTCGCAGGTTCCTTCAAGGGAAATTCCGTTCGTATGCGGCAGACGGATATTTCGGGGGAATGTCCGCGATCAGCCAGGAATGGTGATCATTCGCGGCTGTATCACAGCGTATACGGGCCCGATAATCTTGCTTTTCGTGCAGTGGTTTGTGTAGGACGCGCACGACAGAGAGGGAGAGGGACCTAGAGACTCCGTGTGTGTATGTGAGGCAGTGTGCGTGTGTGCCTCATGAGCATCCTGATTAGCCTGTTTCGGTAAGTCAACCAATCAATTTTCAGTGTGGACAGGCTTTTATCTCTTCTGCCGAACCAAATTAATCAGTTCAGTGTATCTAGGAACAGGGGCACCATGGCACAGGGACAGTGCCCCCCAAAAAGAAAATATGAGACATTTTACAACAGACTGTACAAAGGTGTACCCCTGTCTTATAAAAGTAAATCACAATGACCGTCTTGCACGCTGTACTATCTGTCACAGTGATTTTAGCATTGCCCATGGTGGGTTAAATTACTCTAATAGACATGTTGAGGTGAGTTCAACAAGTTTAATTTCATGTGCATATTATTCATGCCAGCTAGTTGCCAGGGCTACATGAAAACAACAAGCTCCTTAGACTTGTTTAAAGTTGCAATGGAATCTATCTATAAATCCAGAAAGCTCTGTGTGTCTGTCTGTGACAGGC
Source organism: Sprattus sprattus (assembly GCF_963457725.1). Classification (NCBI taxonomy): domain Eukaryota; kingdom Metazoa; phylum Chordata; class Actinopteri; order Clupeiformes; family Clupeidae; genus Sprattus; species Sprattus sprattus. Next base: position 70,901,477 of record NC_137920.1, read on the forward strand.
GTATCTCCCTGACGGTAGTTACGTTAGTTATGAGATTTCGCATGTAGCTTACACGTGTCATGAACCTGTGCATCCTTGATTTTGAAGATTTCTGAATTCATAGTTCGCGAGATATTTGTATTTTACCGTTTGCCGTACGGTGCAAACCCATGTCACCGTTATGAGCGACGCGATTTCTAAACCCAATGCATTTCAACGGGAGCCAATTCATTGTGACGTAGACCAGCGATTTGGGCGATTAGTGTAGGCTATTCATGAGGAACACACACTTCGATGAACACACACTTCGATGTCTGGAGTAGTAGGCCTGCTCATCTGTTAGTAAATTTAACCTGTTTACGTTAATTGCTGTGAAATTAGCTAGCCCTTTGACGTGCATCGAACTGATTCATTTTGAAAGTTGCATAGGGACGAATTCTTTGAAAGTTAGGGACCTATGTTTTATGGAATGTCAACAGGCAGGGGCTACGAGAGAGATTCTAGAAGTAGACTGCTTAAAATGGTTATAGTTTTTATCATTAGCATGTCCGTTTGATAGCATGTCAACAGGCAGGGGCGCCTGCAGAAAAAAGTAGGCAACGCACACACAAAAAAAACCCCGCAAGCACATTCACACAAACGTGCGGAAAGAATGGGTTCTAATTAAAGTTTGACAGGCGTATCTCCCTGACGGTAGTTACGTTACTCAAATTAACCTACATTTGAGTCCAACTGCATGACCATTCTTACCCTACACTTACCCTTACAATAAAGAAGTGATGCTATTTAAACCATAACTTCATTTAAAATGATTTCTTTCTTTATGACATTTAGATATAGTTTAGACAGCAACTTTGACATCTATATTCAACTGCATCCATACATAATCTCAAACTTTATTTGTTGGTGTATCTCCAAAAAGGCTATACAACATTAAAACATTTCTTAATGAAAAGGAAACATGCATCACAATAATACTTCAGTGTAACCTGTACCTATGTGGAGTGCAAATATGTCTTGCTATTGCACTACCCAACAGCTACACCGACGTCTGCTAACACTACAGAATGCATAATTCCTACGGGCACTGCACTAGTTCAAATAAAAGCAGTTAACATAAATAGGATAGTATTAGCAGCATATAATAAATAATAAAAGTAATCTACATATTTAAACATAATTAACAAAGAATTGCATAGGACTATAGCCTATAGAATGATATTATGCTTTTATAATTTTTAGGGACCACAACAACAATTAATAATATTAGTGCTTTATCTATTATGTAAATATTTGCACTTTATAATATTAGTGCTTTATCTAATACGTAAATATTCGCACTTAATAATATAAGAGCTTTAACTTATATGTAAATATTTGCACTGAATATTATTAGTGCATTTATCTAATATGTAATTATTTGCACTAAATATTAGTGCTAATATCATAAGTACATCCCTTACTGTAATTCCAGACTACAATGCATTTTCTTATCAGGCTAAACCAAACTACCTTTCCTTATTTTCCCAGATAATAACTACACAATTTCAAAAACTTACCTTTTCTGGTTGTCCCAGGAAAAACGCAATATCTGCAGAGTATGAATTTGCGTCTTTCACCACAGATCACAGTTTTTTCCCCGTTCTTGTATGAACTACTAGAGGTTGAGGTGATGGGCGGACTGGTTCCTCAGGTTCACAAACCTATTGGTTTGGCACACATAATAAAATCAAGTTAAAATCTACCAACTTGGGCATAGGTCAGCTTATCTAAAGGAGTCATGCATCTCCCTTATCTACAGTATGTTTCATATTTTCCAACTTTGAGGGTGCAGAGGCAATTGTATCCACACCCCAGGTCATTGCCCTCACTGTGTAACAACCCTAAAATGGTATTCATTCACAGATGTATCACAGTTTATCAGTTATATTTTGGACCTTCACCATAGGTCATAATTGTCAAAAAATCAAGTTGCATTATATCCACACAACAGGTCATTACCCTCACTGTGTTACAACCATAAAATGGTATTCATTCATAGATTTATCACAGTTTATCACTTTATGACCTTTGCCATAGGTCAAAACTGTCAAAAAAATCTAGTTGCAATAGTGAAAAAGTATACTGAATAACTGTGTTTTAGACTGAGCCGCTTGCCAAACAGGTGCAGTGTAATAAGAGAATGTGAGAAGGCCTTCCTGACTCTGAGAAACCCTTGTTGGACAATCTCGTGGAGAGCTCTCAAGCACTGATTTAGGCTTACATTTTAAATACACATACAATCGACTGGTCTGTTCCTACAGAGTAGGAATGCTGTAATATAAAATGTTAGTTAACATGATTTATTTTGTATTTAGTAGGCCTTCTCATAGTATCCCAAAGCATACACAACCTTTAATTCCTATGCCTGCGCAACCATGAAGCAACAATATCCACAACAATTTCCACAACACTCGAATGTCAATGTCAACAATTTCCACTCGAATTTCAGTTAAAAGTGGTCAGAATCTAAATTGCCTGAGGCAACTGAAAGGTTACACATATCTCAATAAGTAATACAATCCAGTTTTTATTTGGTAAAATATCGTCTACACAAATAACTTTTCTACAGTAGGCTATTTAGGCCTGTTCTGACACATTTTGCATATTTTAGTCTGCGCGATAGCTTTCTGGTTCAATGTAATGAAAAAGAAGGCAACATGTTGTGAGAACCTGACAGACTCACCTTGCAAAATTCCTCCTCAATCTGAGGATAACGGGGGAGTGAGTGATTATAGAGCAGGTACTGAAATCACGTGATGTTATTGCTGAAAACTTCACTGCAGTAAAAGAAGCTTCACACCTTTCCACTAGATGGTGATGTATGATTGAAGTATTTGTGGACGGTGAGACACTTGTTTGGCCCAAGATTCTCTGATTTCAACACAGTCATCAATTATGCTGGGGTCCTCACCACTTGTTGCAGTCACTCATTTCTTCCCCACCACACTTACACACTTACAGAGATGCAGGCACGCCATACACACAGACGCACGCAGGCCGCACGCATGCACACACAGACATATGCACGCAGGCAGGCACGCACAGATGTATGCACGCTGGCAGGCATGCATAGACACAGGCAGGCAGGCACGCACAGACAGACAGACAGAGGCAGGCAGGCATGCACAGACACACACACAGGCAGGCAGGCAGGCACGCACATGCAGGCACAGACACCCAGATGCACGCACGCACACCTCAACTCTCTACACAGAGAAGGCCTACAAGACAGAGATGCAGTTAAAACACACACATGCACACAAACTCACACACTGTTTAACACTCTCCAGCTGCCAAGCAAAAGGGAGGTTCTTTCTTCCACCACACTGGTCATTGAGTTTGTCACTGGATGTGGGCTGATCTAAATGTTCGTTTGATTGTTTGTTTGTTTGTTTGTTTTGTGTCCCTCTGTTGTTGGAAATTCCTTGTGGGGTCACCGATGTGCTACTATGGAGCGTTCCTGGTGGACCGGCCAGCGCAGAACCGTCTCCATGCTTGAAAGTGACAAGGCAGATGCCTGCCACACTGGCCGGTAGCGACTTGCTGCCTGGAGTGTCTACTGAATTGGGATGACTCTCCTCTTTGGTGTTGGTTGATCTGTTGCTGTGCTTTTGTTCTTTGGAATTTTAAATTTGTGGCGTGGTTTTAGTATTGCATACTGATAATACCTTTTGGGGTATCTTTCTGTTGTGTGGACATTGTGTGGGGGGCTCTCATGTTAGACATGGTTGGCTATTAGCCGAGTTTATGCCTATCGTCTAGTGGGGATCTTTGTACAGTGGCTCTGTGCCTACAGTCCTGTCTCCAGTCTCCTTGTGGTAAATAAACATTTGTATAACCATTTCTGATTCTGAGTGTTGTCTGTGACCTGACTGTTGTTGCTTGGCACGACAATAGCATTCTCAATAGTTAATAATTGTAAATAGTAGATGTATTGTAAATAGTTTGAAATATTGTTTATTAAAGTTTTGATTCATTAGGTTTCCTCCAGTAGGAGGTAACCTATTGTATCTGTTAGTATTATTCTTGTTCCATGGGAGTCAATGGCAGCCCCTAGAACCATATGGTAACTTTTTGTGAAATTTGGCACACTCATTAAGGACAGTCCCTTCTTCAATCACTCCAAGTTTCATGGCTCTCAATAGACCACTCTAGCGCCACCAACAGGTCAAAGCTGGACTTTTGTAACACACGCAACTTTTGAACCGTATGACCGATTTTCAAAAATGAGGTACCATTGGATTCCCTGGATCAAGACGAATTAAACACACCCTATGGCGTCAATTTCCGGTTGTATAGATTTTCCGCTATTTCCGGTTTTATCAAAAACCTTTGAAAGCCTTCTCCTCCTACAAGTTTTGGCAAATCTTCTTCAAAATCACCAGAGATGATCTTCAGACCTAGCTTCACAAAAGTTATGGAAAGAATTTTGATCCTCACAACCGTTTGTCCGGAACAGCCACTCAAATTCAGCATAAAAGTCGCCAAACAGGAAGTGAAGTCATATCTTGGCAAATCTTTGTGAAATCAACACCAAACTTTACATGTCACTGGAAAACACTACAACATGTTCCCATGTGCAAAGGCAACTTCATATCTTAAAAAATGATTGATATAAAGCAAATTGGATACATTGTTAACGCTAAAATAATGCTTTACACATCAACAGGTCAAAAAGTGAAACTCTGATTCAATCACAAGTTCATGTGTGAGAATGTTAAGTACGCAAATCTGAAAAACAGTTGACTGTAAGATGAAAAGTGGATTTTTGGTGAATATTTGAAACATGCATGCTTGGCTAATTTCTAGGGTGATTTTCAGTAGAAGGTCTCTCTCTCTGCTCCAGATTTTCTCTCTCTCTCTCTCTCTCTCTCTCTCTCTCTCTCACACACACACACAGGGACAGGCTTCTTTGACACGCGCAAGCACACACACACAACATTTAAGGAAATGTAGGGACGACCACACCTCTTCACACTCTTAGCTTGAAGCCATGGCCCTTGAGGATCTTCAAAGTAATGCATTTGAAATGTAATATCCCATTGGCAAGTCTGCAGCATGGATCTTTCTATACAGTGAAAAATTGTAACAAAAATAAATTTTTCCCTGGTTCGCAATGTCTGGAGGAGGAAACCGCCATCGCTGCTTGCAGCTATATTTAAACCTGTGTTTTCTGCAAAAAGTTGTGTGTAAAATGAACATTTCTTCTCTTCTGAGTTTGAGTTTTTTCTTCTCTTCTGTTTTAATTAAATATTTCAAAAATAATTCTTTGCTACTTTTGTCTATGAACAAACAAAGCTGGTGTTTTAAATGACGAAGTGTGTTGATAGAGCTTACCAATTGCAATAATAATAATAAATATAGCTGCAAGCAGCGATGGAGGGTTCATGCAGCGAATAGGCCAAATTCGATTGGCTGTTGAAGGCGAATGCTTTCAGAGCGCAATGCAGTGATAAAGCATGGTCTTTAGAAAGTCTGTGCCAATTTTGGTGAAGATCGGATCAAATTTGCGACCTGTGCAAACTTTTTAGTGTTTTGGATTAAATTAAGGTCAAAGGTCACCAAATGTATTGATTGTCCCCCAGATGGGGTCAGCAGTCCATGTACCAAGTTTGGTTTTGATACATTACAGGGTTGCCGAGATATGAGCTCACTTCCTGTTTGGCGGCTTCGCCGCCTTATTCGATTGGCTGCTACTGGCAAACGCTTTCGTCAATTGTTCCATAAACTTATGCAGTTATAAGGCATGGTCTAATGATGGTCTGCGCCAATTTTGGTGAAGATCAGATCAAATTTGTGACCTGTGTTTGCTTTTTAGTGTTTTTGACTAAATTCAATATGGCGCCCTGATCAATTATGATAATGTCACATATTTGCATGTGTCAATCTAAAGACCTCCAAGAGCATGTATAGATCCCACTAGTAAGTTGAAATTCCAAACACGTCAACAGCTACAGGCCAAAATGCATTTTTGCTAATTACAGCGCCACCTAGAGGTCAAAGGTCACCAAATTTCTTAAGCGTCTTCCTGATGAGGTAAGCGGTCCATGTAGTAAGTTTGGTCTTGATACATGAAATCGTTGCTGAGATATGAGCCCACGTCCTGTCTGACGACTTCGTCGCAAACTTTGATTAGCTGTCACGGGCGAACGGTTTTAGTTGCGAAGATGTACTACCACAACTTTTGTGAGGCTTGGTCTGAAGATGATGTGTGTCCAGTTTGGTGTTGATCGGACAAAAATTGTGACCCGTGAAAAATTTTGAAGGTTTTTGATCAAATCCAAACTGGCGGAAAATCCATCATGGCGCAAAATGACGTCATAGGGTGCGTTGAACTCGTGCTGGTCCAAGGATTCCAAGGATGCCTCATTTTTGAAAATCGGGCGAACGGGTCAAAAGTTACGTGTGTGAACGTACGTCCAACTTTGACCTGTTGGTGGCGCTAGAGCGCTACATATACCTACATGAAACTTGGTGAAATGAATCATGGGACTGTCCCCAATCAGTGTGCCAAATTTCACAACTTTTTACCAGACGGTTCTATGGGCTGCCATAGGATCCCAGCACAGAATCATAATAATAAATATAGCTGCAAGCAGCGATGGCGGTTTCCTCCTTCAAACATTGCGAACCAGGGAAAAATGAAATTTTGTGACAATTTGTCACTGTATAGAAAAATCTATGCTGCAGACTTGCCAATGGGATATTACATTTCAAATCCAACATTTACAATGCTTTTGCCTTGAAGTTAAGACTGAGTAGAGGTTGTGTGTGTGCGCTTACCCTGTGTGTCTGTGAGAATGTATGTGTGTGACAGCAAGCTGTGTGTCTGTGTGTCTGTGTGTGCGTAAAACAAACCCTGCGCGTGTGTTAAGGGGAGACTGTGTGTGTGAGATTTAGGAGCCGCGCGGATGAGGAGACAGAGAGACATAGAGAACCACCCTAGCAAGTAGTCAAGCATGCATGTTTCAAATATTCACCAAAAATCTACTTTTCATCTTACAGTCAACTTTTTTTCAGATTTGTGTACAAAACATTCTCAAGTGTCTTCATATGAACTTGTGATTGAATCAGAGTTTCACTTTTTGACCTGCAGATGTGTAAAGCATTATTTTAGCGTAAACAATGTATCCAATTTGCTTTATATCAATCATTTTTCAAGATATGAAGTTGCCTTTGCACATGGGAACATAGTGTAGTGTCATCCAAGTGATATACCAGTTTGGTGTTGATGTCTCAAAGATTAGCTGAGATATGACTTCACTTCCTGTTTGACCGCTTTTCTGCTGAATTTGAGTGGCTGTACCGGACAAACCATATGGTAACTTTTTGTGAAATTTGGCACAATCATTAAGGACAGTCTCTTCTTTATTCATACAAAGTTTCATGTCTCTCATTATACCACTCTAGCGCCACCAACGGGTCAAAGTTGGACTTGTGTTAACACACGCAACTTTTGAACCGCATGACCGATTTTCAAAAATGAGGTACCATTGGATTCCCTGGATTAAGACGAATTAAACACACCCTGTGGCGTAAATTTCACTCAAATATTTGCTGACATATGACTTCACTTCCTGTTTGGCCGCTTTTCTGCTGAATTTGAGTGGCTGTACCGGACAAACGGTTGTGAGGATCAAAATTCTGTTCGATAACTTTTGTGAGGCTAGGTCTGAAGATCATCTCTGGTGATTTTGAAGAAGATTTGCCAAAAATTGTAGGAGATGAAGGCTTTCAAAGGTTTTTGATAAAACCGGAAATAACGGAAAATCTATATAACCGGAAATTGACGCCGTGGAGTGGGTTTAATTCGTCTTGATCCAGGGAATCCAATGGTACCTAATTTTTGAAAATCGGTCATACGGTTCAAAAGTTGTGTGTGTTACAAAAGTCCAACTTTGACCTGTTGGTGGCGCTAGAGTGGTGTAATTAGAGCCATGAAACTTGGTGAGAATGAAGAAGGGACTGTCCTTAATGAGTGTGCCAAATTTCACAAAAAGTTACCATATGGTTCTAGGGGCTGCCATTGACTTCCATTGCAGCAACATAATAATAATAATAATAGGAAAGCCTACAATAACAATAGGTTACCTCCTACCGGAGGAAACCTAAATATAGCTGCAAGCAGCGATGGCGGTTTCCTCCTCCAGACATTGCAAACCAGGGAAAAATGTATTTTTGTGACAATTTGTCATTGTATAGAAAGATCCATGCTGCAGACTTGCCAATGGGATATTACATTTCAAATGCATTACTTTGAAGATCCTCAAGGGCCATGGCTTCAAGCTAAGAGTGAGAAGGGGTGTGGTCATCCCTACATTTCCTTTAATGTTGTGTGTGTGTGCTTGCGCGTGTCAAAGGAGCCTGTCTGTGTGTGTGTGTGTGTGTGTGTGTGTGTGTGTGTGTGTGTGAGAGAGAATCTGGAGCACACACGCGCAAAGGAGCAGAGAGAGAAAGACCTTCTACTGAAAATCACCCTAGAAATTAGCCAAGCATGCATGTTTCAAATATTCACCAAAAATCCACTTTTCATCTTACAGTCAACTTTTTTTCAGATTTGCGTACTCAACACTCTCAAGTGTCTTCACATGAACTTGTGATTGAATAAGAGTATCACTTTTTGACCTGTTGATGTGTAAAGCATTATTTTAGCGTTAACAATGTATCCAATTTGCTTTATATCAATCATTTTTTAAGATATGAAGTTGCCTTTGCACATGGGAACATGTTGTAGTGTCTTCCAGTGACATATCAAGTTTGGTGTTGATTTCACAAAGATTTGCCAAGATATGACTTCATTTCCTGTTTGGCGACTTTTCAATTGAATTTGAGTGGCTGTACCGGACAAACGGTTGTGAGGATCAAAATTATTTCCATAACTTTTGTGAGGCTAGGTCTGAAGATCATCTCTGGAGATTTTGAAGAAGATTTGCCAAAAATTGTAGGAGGAGAAGGCTTTCAAAGGTTTTTGATAAAACCGGAAATACCGGAAAATCTATATAACCGGAAATTGACGCCATTGGATGGGATTAATTCGTCTTGATCCAGGGAATCCAATGGTACCTCATTTTTGAAAATCGGTCATACGGTTCAAAAGTTGTGTGTGTTACAAAAGTCCAACTTTGACCTGTTGGTGGCGCTAGAGTGGTGTAATGAGAGCCATGAAACTTGGTGAGAATGAAGAAGGGACTGTCCTTAATGAGTGTGCCAAATTTCACAAAAAGTTACCATATGGTTCTAGGGGCTGCCATTGACTCCCATTGCAGCAACATAATAATAATAGGAAAGCCTACAATAACAATAGGTTACCTCCTACCGGAGGAAACCTAAATATAGCTGCAAGCAGCGATGGAGGGTTCATGCAGCGAATCGGCCAAATTCGATTGGCTGTTGAAGGCGAATGCTTTCAGAGCGCAATGCAGTGATAAAGCATGGTCTTTAGAAAGTCCGTGCCAATTTTGGTGAAGATCGGATCAAATTCGCGACCTGTGCAAACTTTTTAGTGTTTTGGATTAAATTAAGGTCAAAGGTCACCAAATGTATTGATTGGCCCCCAGATGGGGTCAGCAGTCCATGTACCAAGTTTGGTTTTGATACATTACAGGGTTGCCGAGATATGAGCTCACTTCCTGTTTGGCGGCTTCGCCGCCTAATTCGATTGGCTGCTACTGGCGAACGCTTTCGTCAATTGTTCCATAAACTCATGCAGTTATAAGGCATGGTCTAAGGATGGTCTGCGCCAATTTTGGTGAAGATCAGATCAAATTTGTGACCTGTGTTTGCTTTTTAGTGTTTTTGACTAAATTCAATATGGCGCCCTGATCAATTATGATAATGTCACATATTTGCATGTCAATCTAAAGACCTCCAAGAGCATGTATAGATCCCACTAGTAAGTTGAAATTCCAAACACGTCAACAGCTACAGGCCAAAATGCATTTTTGCTAATTACAGCGCCACCTAGAGGTCAAAGGTCACCAAATTTCTTAAGCGTCTTCCTGATGAGGTAAGCGGTCCATGTAGTAAGTTTGGTCATGATACATGAAATCTTTGCTGAGATATGAGCCCACTTCCTGTCTGGCGACTTTGTCGCAAACTTTGATTGGCTGTCACGGGCGAACGGTTTTAGTTGCGAAGATGTACTACCTTAACTTTTGTGAGGCTTGGTCTGAAGATGATGTGTGTCAAGTTTGGTGTTGATCGGACAAAAATTGTGACCTGTGAAAAATTTTGAAGGTTTTTGATCAAATCCAAAATGGCGGAAAATCCATCATGGCGCAAAATGACGTCATAGGGTGCGTTGAACTCGTGCTGGTCCAAGGATTCCAAGGATGCCTCATTTTTGAAAATCGGGCCAACGGGTCAAAAGTTACGTGTGTGAACGTACGTCCAACTTTGACCTGTTGGTGGCGCTAGAGCGCTACATGTTCCTACATGAAACTTGGTGAAATGAATAATGGGACTGTCCCCAATCAGTGTGCCAAATTTCACAACTTTTTACCAGACGGTTCTATGGGCTGCCATAGGATCCCAGCACAGAATAATAATAATAAATATAGCTGCAAGCAGCAATGGAGGGTTCATGCAGCGAATCGGCCAAATTCGATTGGCTGTTGAAGGCGAATGCTTTCAGAGCGCAATGCAGTGATAAAGCATGGTCTTTAGAAAGTCCGTGCCAATTTTGGTGAAGATCGGATCAAATTTGCGACCTGTGCACTTTTTAGTGTTTTGGATTAAATTAAGGTCAAAGGTCACCAAATGTATTGATTGTCCCCCAGATGGGGTCAGCAGTCCATGTACCAAGTTTGGTTTTGATACATTACAGGGTTGCCGAGATATAAGCTCACTTCCTGTTTGGCGGCTTCGCCGCCTAATTCGATTGGCTGCTACTGGCGAACGCTTTCGTCAATTCTTCCATAAACGTATGCAGTTATAAGGCATGGTCTAATGATGGTCTGCGCCAATTTTGGTGAAGATCAGATCAAATTTGTGACCTGTGTTTGCATTTTAGTGTTTTTGACTAAATTCAATATGGCGCCCTGATCAATTATGATAATGTCACATATTTGCATGTGTCAATCTAAAGACCTCCAAGAGCATGTATAGCTCCCACTAGTAAGTTGAAATTCCAAACACGTCAACAGCTACAGGCCAAAATGCATTTTTGCTAATTACAGCGCCACCTAGAGGTCAAAGGTCACCAAATTTCTTAAGCGTCTTCCTGATGAGGTAAGCGGTCCATGTAGTAAGTTTGGTCTTGATACATGAAATCGTTGCTGAGATATGAGCCCACGTCCTGTCTGGCGACTTCGTCGCAAACTTTGATTGGCTGTCACGGGCGAACGGTTTTAGTTGCAAAGATGTACTACCACAACTTTTGTGAGGCTTGGTCTGAAGATGATGTGTGTCGAGTTTGGTGTTGATCGGACAAAAATTGTGACCTGTGAAAAATTTTGAAGGTTTTTGAGAAAATCCAAAATGGCGGAAAATCCGTCATGGCGCAAAATGACGTCATATGGTGCGTTGAACTCGTGCTGGTCCAAGGATTCCAAGATTGCCTCATTTTTGAAAATCGGGCCAACGGGTCAAAAGTTACGTGTGTGAACGTACGTCCAACTTTGACCTGTTGGTGGCGCTAGAGCGCTACATCTGCCTACATGAAACTTGGTGAAATGAATCATGGGACTGTCCCCAATCAGTGTGCCAAATTTCACAACTTTTTACCAGACGGTTCTATGGGCTGCCATAGGATCCCAGCACAGAATAATAATAATAATTAAAACTGCAAGCAGTGATGAGCGGGCCTGAGCACGGCGCTGGTCGATGGCAGACGTGCACCGCACAGCCGTCCGTCAAGCGTGGAGCGAGCCGTGAGAATGCCACGTACATCGGCACATCACAACAATACAGCGCAAAGAATAAAGAAAGTGACGTTTCATACCACCAACAGGTGGCGCTATAGGCGATTGACTTTATGGGCGTATATCTGAGTTCAGAACGGGTCCAGCGTCCACCCTATGAAGTTTGGTCAGGATCGGAGAATGTGCAATGTTTCCATCCACCAGCAGGTGGCGCTATAGGCGAGTGGCATTATGGGCATATGTATGCGTTCAGGCCGGGTCCAGCGTCCACCCTATGAAGTTTGGTCAGGATCGGACAATGTGCAATGTTTCCAACCACCAACAGGTGGCGCTATAGGCGGGTGGCCTTATGGACATATGTAAGCGTTCAGGCCGGGTCCAGCGTCCACCCTATGAAGTTTGGTGAGGATCGGACAATGCAGGTAGAATTTATAAGTGACTTTGTGGTTTTGGCGAGTAGTGGCGAGTCGATGTTTGAGGGTCTGCCACGCCCACACCTTTCAGATTTTGGACAATCCCTCAATACAATTTCATCCCCCATGGCTGAAGAGTATCCTGACCAAGTTTGAAGGCGTTTCCATTAAATCTGTAGGAGGAGTTCGATCAGATGCGACGTGTGTAAATGGCGAGCACTGGCGAGTCGTAAAAGTTTGAGGGTCTGCCACGCCCACACCTTTGAGAAATTCAAAAATCTGGTAATACAATTTCATCCCCCATGGCTGAAGAGTATCCTGACCAAGTTTGAAGTCATTCCCATTAAATCTGTAGGAGGAGTTCGATCAGATGCGAGGTGTGGGAACAGAGTGACGATTCCAACCACCATCAGGTGGCGCTATAGGCTTGTGGCGCTATAGGCATATGTCTGCGTTCAGGCCGGGTCCAGCTTCCACCCTATGATGTTTGGTCAGGATCGGACAATGCAGGCTGGAATTATAAGTGACTTTGCGTTTTGTGGCGAGCATCGGCGAGTCGTAAAAGTTTGAGGGTCTGCCACGCCCATACCTTTGAGAAATTCAAAAATCTGGTAATACAATTTCATCCCCCATGGCTGAAGAGTATTCTGACCAAATTTGAAGTCATTCCCATGAAATCTGTAGGAGGAGTTCGATCAGATGCGAGGTATGTAAACAGGCCAAAACGCAGTCAAAACGCACGTTCCACTCAAAATTGCCAACTTCCTGTTGACCTGCCACCATTTCGTCAATACACTTTTTGGTGCGTCTGGGCATGACAAAAAAGTTGGCTGAATTATTTTTTTGCTATGCCAAACTAACCCCAATGCATAGGGGTATTTGCAATGTTCTAGGGGGCGCTATAGAGCCATTTTGCCCCGCCCAAAAATTCCATCAACGCAAAAGTTCTTATAATTCCCGGCATAACATCCCTGCCAAATTTGGTGAGTTTTCCATGGAATATCATGAAGAACGAGTCGTAAAAGTTTGAGGGTCTGCCACGCCCACACCTTTGACAAATTCAAAAATCTGGTAATACAATTTCATCCCCCATGGCTGAAGAGTATCCTGACCAAGTTTGAAGTCATTCCCATTAAATCTGTAGGAGGAGTTCGATCAGATGTGAGGTGTGGGAACAGAATAATGATTCCAACCACCAACAGGTGGCGCTATAGGCGTGTGGCACTATAGGCATATGTCTGCGTTCAGGCCGGGTCCAGCTATAACCCTGTGACGTTTGGTCAGGATCGGACAATGCAGGCTGGAGTTATAAGTGACTTTGCGTTTTGTGGCGAGCATCGGCGAGTCGTAAAAGTTTGAGGGACTGCCACGCCCACACCTTTGAGAAATTCAAAAATCTGGTAATACAATTTCATCCCCCATGGCTGAAGAGTATTCTGACCAAGTTTGAAGTCATTCCAATGAAATCTGTAGGAGGAGTTCGATCAGATGCAAGGTGTGAAAAGGGCCAAAAACAGGTAAAAACGCACTTTCCGTGCCAATTTTGGTGAAGATCGGATCAAATTCGCGACCTGTGCAAACTTTTTAGTGTTTTGGATTAAATTAAGGTCAAAGGTCACCAAATGTATTGATTGTCCCCCAGATGGGGTCAGCAGTCCATGTACCAAGTTTGGTTTTGATACATTACAGGGTTGCCGAGATATGAGCTCACTTCCTGTTTGGCGGCTTCGCCGCCTAATTCGAGTGGCTGCTACTGGCGAACGGTTTCATCAATTGTTCCATAAACGAATGCAGTTATAAGGCATGGTCTAATGATGGTCTGCGCCAATTTTGGTGAAGATCAGATCAAATTTGTGACCTGTGTTTGCATTTTAGTGTTTTTGACTAAATTCAATATGGCGCCCTGATCAATTATGATAATGTCACATATTTGCATGTTTCAATCTAAAGACCTCCAAGAGCATGTATAGATCCCAATAGTAAGTTGAAATTACAAACACGTCAACAGCTACAGGCCAAAATGCATTTTTGCTAATTACAGCGCCACCTAGAGGTCAAAGGTCACCAAATTTCTTGAGCGTCCTCCTGATGAGGTAAGCGGTCCATGTAGTAAGTTTGGTCTTGATACATGAAATCGTTGCTGAGATATGAGCCCACGTCCTGTCTGGCGACTTCGTCGCAAACTTTGATTGGCTGTCACGGGCGAACGGTTTTAGTTGCGAAGATGTACTACCACAACTTTTGTGAGGCTTGGTCTGAAGATGATGTGTGTCAAGTTTGGTGTTGATCGGACAAAAATTGTGACCCGTGAAACTTTTTGAAGGTTTTTGATCAAATCCAAAATGGCGGAAAATCCATCATGGCGCAAAATGACGTCATAGGGTGCGTTGAACTCGTGCTGGTCCAAGGATTCCAAGGATGCCTCATTTTTGAAAATCGGGCCAACGGGTCAAAAGTTAAATGTGTGAACGTACGTCCAACTTTGACCTGTTGGTGGCGCTAGAGCGCTACATCTGCCTACATGAAACTTGGTGAAATGAATCATGGGACTGTCCCCAATCAGTGTGCCAAATTTCACAACTTTTTACCAGACGGTTCTATGGGCTGCCATAGGATCCCAGCAAAGAATCATAATAATAATAAGAACAAAGAGAAACACAATAGGTTTCTGCAGCTTCGCTGCATGAACCCTAAATATAGCTGCAAGCAGCAATGGAGGGTTCATGCAGCGAATCGGCCAAATTCGATTGGCTGTTGAAGGCGAATGCTTTCAGAACGCAATGCAGTGATAAAGCATGGTCTTTAGAAAGTCCGTGCCAATTTGGGTGAAGATCGGATCAAATTTGCGACCTGTGCAAACTGTTTAGTGTTTTGGATTAAATTAAGTTCAAAGGTCACCAAAAGTATTGATTGTCCCCCAGATGGGGTCAGCAGTCCATGTACCAAGTTTGGTTTTTATACATTACAGGGTTGCCGAGATATGAGCTCACTTCCTGTTTGGCGGCTTCGCCGCCTAATACGATTGGCTGCTACTGGCGAACGCTTTCATCAATTGTTCCATAAACTAATGCAGTTATCAGGCATGGTCTAATGATGGTCTGTGCCAATTTTGGTGAAGATCAGATCAAATTTGTGACCTGTGTTTGCTTTTTAGTGTTTTTGACTAAATTCAATATGGCGCCCTGATCAATTATGATAATGTCACATATTTGCATGTGTCAACCTAAAGACCTCCAAGAGCATGAGTAGATCCCACTAGTAAGTTGAAATTCCAAACACGTCAACAGCTACAGGCCAAAATGCATTTTTTGTAATTACAGCGCCACCTAGAGGTCAAAGGTCACCAAATTTCTTAAGCGTCTTCCTGTTGAGGTAAGCGGTCCATGTAGTAAGTTTGGTCTTGATACATGAAATCGTTGCTGAGATATGAGCCCACATCCTGTCTGGCGACTTCGTCGCAAACTTTGATTGGCTGTCACGGGCAAACGGTTTTAGTTGCGAAGATATACTACCTTAACTTTTGTGAGGCTTGGTCTGAAGATGATGTGTGTCAAGTTTGGTGTTGATCGGACAAAAATTGTGACCTGTGAAAAATTTTGAAGGTTTTTGATAAAATCCAAAATGGCGGAAAATCCATCATGGCGCAAAATGACGTCATAGGGTGCGTTGAACTCGTGCTGGTCCAAGGATTCAAAGGATGCCTCATTTTTGAAAATTGGGCCAACGGGTCAAAAGTTACGTGTGTGAACGTACGTCCAACTTTGACCTGTTGGTGGCGCTAGAGCGCTACATCTGCCTACATGAAACTTGGTGAAATGAATCATGGGACTGTCCCCAATCAGTGTGCCAAATTTCACAACTTTTTACCAGACGGTTCTATGGGCTGCCATAGGATCCCAGCACAGAATCATAATAATAATAAGAAAACATAGAAACACAATAGGTTTCCTGCAGCTTCGCTGCATGAACCCTAAATATAGCTGCAAGCAGCGATGGCGGTTTCCTCCTAAAAACATTGCGAACCAGGGGGAAATGTACTTTTGTGACAATTTGTCACTGTATAGAAAAATTGTCCCTTCTTTATTCACACAAAGTGTCATGTCTCTCAATAGATTCATGCTATCAATGCTTGCCAATACTGTAACTTGCTTAAGTGAATGGCAAATAGAACATAACATTTCATAATTATTTCAGTTAATTAAACAACTGCAATACCCAGTGAAATATTAAATACAACTAACTGACGTTAGTTATCAACAAAATGGCTAGCTCACAATTGATGGGCTGTCGTTACAACCTTCAAGCTGCCCATAAAACCAAAATGGCATTTTATTTTGTTTGAGTTTTACCTTATCTAAGTGGGCAAAGACCATTTCTTTTCCACTTGGCCTAAAAAAAAACATATGTCCAAAAGAAGCAGTCAAACCGTAATAATGTCAACCGCTAAAAACCATACTGGTCTGATATTGCCATTCCATACTGAATATTCTGTCAAATTCAAAAAATGTTGCGACATAGCATGCTATTTCAGATGAAAGTTGTGTGGTAGCCTGGCTATGTAAACATTACAAAAAAGGTGACCGATTGTTTGACCGAACGCGTTAATTCACTGAACAAATACTTTCAAATTACTCTTCGACCACTTGTTAGTCATGTCATCCATTCAAATAGCTGTGAATCAATGAATATTTATACAACTTTAACTGTGATGTGTTTTAGTTTCATTTCACACGTAATTTACTGTATTATCAAGCCATAGCCGCTTGTCAACATTCCACATACAATTTGAACTAGGCCTAACTACGTCACTGCCATATACGCTGAGATAGTTGCCCCCCCATGGATAGAGAACCTGGAAGATTATCTCTGCTTTGCAAGATATTAATTATAGGCTAACATCCACAACACAATACGAAACCACATCTAACATCCACAATACAATACGAAACCAAAAAGCGATGCTGGAAGATGTCAATAAAGCTTTACTTTTCATTCATCAACGCAAACGAACTGTGTCAAAGTTCTATCCTTTGGTTAAATCACTTTCTGAACACATATAGCTATTGCCTCTGTTAATTGCCTTCTAGTCGAGCCCTGCAACTATGCTAATATTTAAAGCTTACACAATTACCTCTGCAAACACATGAACATCACAGCATGAACGGGGCCGAACTTTTCTGTCCAAGCCCAATCAGCGTTCAACAGAGTAATAACCAAGCCCAGCCCAAGTCCGCCAGAAATTTGAACAACACAATTAGTTACATGACGAACAAATAACCTAACTGTACATGCATATACATTACATTAACTTCACTCGCCGTCCCACAAGTCAAAATGTTTTATACCTTGCTATGCTAAAAGACATAGCCCATTGCTTACGAACACACATTAATTCAGCACCTCAACTTTACACAGCAACCGAGAATACAAACACAATTCAATTGTATTGAGGTTAACATACAAATTAAACAGTAGTAGACATGCTTCCATTACTTACGGTCAAATGTAAATGACAATCTTCTAGACTCCAAAAAAATCGTGTACATTGCTCAGTGACAAAATGGTTGTCTGTTCACCTTCCAGCGTTGTTATGGGTACCATGTGTCGTCACTGTGTCTAAACCACGCGGCGCAAAGGCACACATTCCTTTGAGAATCACCCTAGCTCTTACTCAACCATGCGTATTTCAAATATTCACCAAAAATCTACTTTTCATCTTACAGTCAATTTTTTTTTTGATTTGTGTTCTAAACATTCTCAAGTGTCTTCACATGAACTTGTGATTCAATCAGAGTATCACTTTTTGACCTGTTGATGTGTAAAGCATTGTTTTAGCGTTAACAATTTATCCAATTTGCTTTAAATCAATCATTTTTGAAGATATGAAGTTGCCTTTGCACATGGCAACATGTTGTAGTGTCTTCTAGTGACATATCAAGTTTGGTGTTGATTTGTCAAAGATTTGCCAAGATATGACTTCACTTCCTGTTTGGCGACTTTTCAGCTGAATTTGAGTGGCTGTACCGGACAAACGGTTGTGAGGATCAAAATTATTTCCATAACTTTTGTGAGGCTAGGTCTGAAGATCATGTCTGGTGATTTTGAAGAATATTTGCCAAAAATTGTAGGAGGAGAAGGCTTTCAAAGGTTTTTGATAAAACCGGAAATAGCGGAAGATCTATACACCGGACGCTTTCGCGGAGCGGGGTCCGTTTATTCGTCTTGATCCAGGGAATCCAATGGTACCTCATTTTTGAAAATCGGTCATACGGTTCAAAAGCTGCGTGTGTTAAAACAAGTCCAACTTTGGCCTGTTGGTGGCGCTAGAGTGGTCTAATGAGAGCCATGAAACTTGGTGTCAATGAAGAAGGGACTGTCCTCAATGAGTGTGCCAAATTTCACAAAAAGTTACCATATGGTTCTATGGGCTGCCATTGACTCCCATGGTACAAGAATTTTTGCCTACAATAACAATAGGTTACCTCCCTACGGAGGAAACCTAAATATAGCTGCAAGCAGCGATGGAGGGTTCATGCAGCGAATCGGCCAAATTCGATTGGCTGTTGAAGGCGAATGCTTTCAGAATGCAATCTACTGATAAAGCATGGTCTTTAGAAAGTCCGTGCCAATTTTGGTGAAGATCGGATCAAATTCGCGACCTGTGCAAACTTTTTAGTGTTTTGGATTAAATTAAGGTCAAAGGTCACCAAATGTATTGATTGTCCCCCAGATGGGGTCAGCAGTACATGTACCAAGTTTGGTTTTGATACATTACAGGGTTGCCGAGATATGAGCTCACTTTCTTTTTGGCGGCTTCGCCGCCTAATTCGATTGGCTGCTACTGGCGAACGCTTTCGTCAATTGTTCCATAAACGTATGCAGTTATAAGGCATGGTCTAATGATGGTCTGCGCCAATTTTGGTGAAGATCAGATCAAATTTGTGACCTGTGTTTGCTTTTTAGTGTTTTTGACTAAATTCAATATGGCGCCCTTATCAATTATGATAATGTCACATATTTGCATGTGTCAATCTAAAGACCTCCAAGAGCATGTATAGATCCCACTAGTAAGTTGAAATTCCAAACACGTCAACAGCTACAGGCCAAAAGGCATTTTTGCTAATTACAGCGCCACCTAGAGGTCAAAGGTCACCAAATTTCTTAAGCGTCTTCCTGATGAGGTAAGCGGTCCATGTAGTAAGTTTGGTCTTGATACATGAAATCGTTGCTGAGATATGAGCCCACGTCCTGTCTGGCGACTTCGTCGAAAACTTTGATTGGCTGTCACGGGCGAACGGTTTTAGTTGCGAAGATGTACTACCACAACATTTGTGAGGCTTGGTCTGAAGATGATGTGTGTCAAGTTTGGTGTTGATCGGACAAAAATTGTGACCCGTGAAACTTTTTGAAGGTTTTTGATCAAATCCAAAATGGCGGAAAATCCATCATGGCGCAAAATGACGTCATAAGGTGCGTTGAACTCGTGCTGGTCCAAAGATTCCAAGGATGCCTCATTTTTGAAAATCGGGCCAACGGGTCAAAAGTTACGTGTGTGAACGTACGTCCAACTTTGACCTGTTGGTGGCGCTAGAGCGCTTCATCTGCCTACATGAAACTTGGTGAAATGAATCATGGGACTGTCCCCAATCAGTGTGCCAAATTTCACAACTTTTTACCAGACGGTTCTATGGGCTGCCATAGGATCCCAGCAAAGAATCATAATAATAAATAGAGCTGCAAGCAGCGATGGAGGGTTCATGCAGCGAATCGGCCAAATTCGATTGGCTGTTGAAGGCGAATGCTTTCAGAGCGCAATGCAGTGATAAAGCATGGTCTTTAGAAAGTCTGTGCCAATTTTGGTGAAGATCGGATCAAATCTGCGACCTGTGCAAACTTTTTAGTGTTTTGGATTAAATTAAGGTCAAAGGTCACCAAATATATTGATTGTCCCCCAGATGGGGTCAGCAGTCCATGTACCAAGTTTGGTTTTGATACATTACAGGGTTGCCGAGATATGAGCTCACTTCCTGTTTGGCGGCTTCGCCGCCTAATTCGATTGGCTGCTACTGGCGAACGCTTTCGTCAATTGTTCCATAAACGTATGCAGTTATAAGGCATGGTCTAATGATGGTCTGCGCCAATTTTGGTGAAGATCAGATCAAATTTGTGACCTGTGTTTGCTTTTTAATGTTTTTGACTAAATTCAATATGGCGCCCTTATCAATTATGATAATGTCACATATTTGCATGTGTCAATCTAAAGACCTCCAAGAGCATGTATAGATCCCACTAGTAAGTTGAAATTCCAAACACGTCAACAGCTACAGGCCAAAATGAATTTTTGCTAATTACAGCGCCACCTAGAGGTCAAAGGTCACCAAATTTCTTAAGCGTCTTCCTGATGAGGTAAGCGGTCCATGTAGTAAGTTTGGTCTTGATACATGAAATCGTTGCTGAGATATGAGCCCACGTCCTGTCTGGCGACTTCGTCGCAAACTTTGATTGGCTGTCACGGGCGAACGGTTTTAGTTGCGAAGATGTACTACCACAACTTTTGTGAGGCTTGGTCTGAAGATGATGTGTGTCAAGTTTGGTGTTGATCGGACAAAAATTGTGACCCGTGAAACTTTTTGAAGGTTTTTGATAAAATCCAAAATGGCGGAAAATCCATCATGGCGCAAAATGACGTCATAGGGTGCGTTGAACTCGTTCTGGTCCAAGGATTCCAAGGATGCCTCATTTTTGAAAATCGGGCCAACGGGTCAAAAGTTACGTGTGTGAACGTACGTCCAACTTTGACCTGTTGGTGGCGCTAGAGCGCTACATCTGCCTACATGAAACTTGGTGAAATGAATCATGGGACTGTCCCCAATCAGTGTGCCAAATTTCAAAACTTTTTACCAGATGGTTCTATGGGCTGCCATAGGATCCCAGCAAAGAATCATAATAATAATAAGAACAAAGAGAAACACAATAGGTTTCTGCAGCTTCGCTGCATGAACCCTAATAATAAGAACAAAGAGAAACACAATAGGTTTCTGCAGCTTCGTTGCATGAACCCTAATAATAATAAGAACAAATAGAAACACAATAGGTTTCCTGCAGCTTCGCTGCATGAACCCTAAATATAGCTGCAAGCAGCGATGGAGGGTTCATGCAGCGAATCGGCCAAATTCGATTGGCTGTTGAAGGCGAATGCTTTCAGAGCGCAATGCAGTGATAAAGCATGGTCTTTAGAAAGTCCGTGCCAATTTTGGTGAAGATCGGATCAAATTCGCGACCTGTGCAAACTTTTTAGTGTTTTGGATTAAATTAAGGTCAAAGGTCACCAAATGTATTGATTGTCCCCCAGATGGGGTCAGCAGTCCATGTACCAAGTTTGGTTTTGATACATTACAGGGTTGCCGAGATATGAGCTCACTTCCTGTTTGGCGGCTTCGCCGCCTAATTCGATTGGCTGCTACTGGCGAACGCTTTCGTCAATTGTTCCATAAACTCATGCAGTTATAAGGCATGGTCTAAGGATGGTCTGCGCCAATTTTGGTGAAGATCAGATCAAATTTGTGACCTGTGTTTGCTTTTTAGTGTTTTTGACTAAATTCAATATGGCGCCCTTATAAATTATGATAATGTCACATATTTGCATGTGTCAATCTAAAGACCTCCAAGAGCATGTATAGATCCCAATAGTAAGTTGAAATTCCAAACACGTCAACAGCTACAGGCCAAAATGCATTTTTGCTAATTACAGCGCCACCTAGAGGTCAAAGGTCACCAAATTTCTTAAGCGTCTTCCTGATGAGGTAAGCGGTCCATGTAGTAAGTTTGGTCTTGATACATGAAATCGTTGCTGAGATATGAGCCCACGTCCTGTCTGGCGACTTCGTCGCAAACTTTGATTGGCTGTCACGGGCGAACGGTTTTAGTTGCGAAGATGTACTACCTTAACTTTTGTGAGGCTTGGTCTGAAGATGATGTGTGTCAAGTTTGGTGTTGATCGGACAAAAATTGTGACCTGTGAAAAATTTTGAAGGTTTTTGATCAAATCCAAAATGGCGGAAAATCCATCATGGCGCAAAATGACGTCATAGGGTGCGTTGAATTCGTGCTGGTCCAAGGATTCCAAGGATGCCTCATTTTTGAAAATCGGGCCAACGGGTCAAAAGTTACGTGTGTGAACGTACGTCCAACTTTGACCTGTTGGTGGCGCTAGAGCGCTACATCTGCCTACATGAAACTTGGTGAAATGAATCATGGGACTGTCCCCAATCAGTGTGCCAAATTTCACAACTTTTTACCAGACGGTTCTATGGGCTGCCATAGGATCCCAGCAAAGAATCATAATAATAAATATAGCTGCAAGCAGCGATGGAGGGTTCATGCAGCGAATCGGCCAAATTCGATTGGCTGTTGAAGGCGAATGCTTTCAGAGCGCAATGCAGTGATAAAGCATGGTCTTTAGAAAGTCCGTGCCAATTTTGGTGAAGATCGGATCAAATTCGCGACCTGTGCAAACTTTTTAGTGTTTTGGATTAAATTAAGGTCAAAGGTCACCAAATGTATTGATTGGCCCCCAGATGGGGTCAGCAGTCCATGTACCAAGTTTGGTTTTGATACATTACAGGGTTGCCGAGATATGAGCTCACTTCCTGTTTGGCGGCTTCGCCGCCTAATTCGATTGGCTGCTACTGGCGAACGCTTTCGTCAATTGTTCCATAAACTCATGCAGTTATAAGGCATGGTCTAAGGATGGTCTGCGCCAATTTTGGTGAAGATCAGATCAAATTTGTGACCTGTGTTTGCTTTTTAGTGTTTTTGACTAAATTCAATATGGCGCCCTGATCAATTATGATAATGTCACATATTTGCATGTCAATCTAAAGACCTCCAAGAGCATGTATAGATCCCACTAGTAAGTTGAAATTCCAAACACGTCAACAGCTACAGGCCAAAATGCATTTTTGCTAATTACAGCGCCACCTAGAGGTCAAAGGTCACCAAATTTCTTAAGCGTCTTCCTGATGAGGTAAGCGGTCCATGTAGTAAGTTTGGTCATGATACATGAAATCTTTGCTGAGATATGAGCCCACTTCCTGTCTGGCGACTTTGTCGCAAACTTTGATTGGCTGTCACGGGCGAACGGTTTTAGTTGCGAAGATGTACTACCTTAACTTTTGTGAGGCTTGGTCTGAAGATGATGTGTGTCAAGTTTGGTGTTGATCGGACAAAAATTGTGACCTGTGAAAAATTTTGAAGGTTTTTGATCAAATCCAAAATGGCGGAAAATCCATCATGGCGCAAAATGACGTCATAGGGTGCGTTGAACTCGTGCTGGTCCAAGGATTCCAAGGATGCTTCATTTTTGAAAATCGGGCCAACGGGTCAAAAGTTACGTGTGTGAACGTACGTCCAACTTTGACCTGTTGGTGGCGCTGGAGCGCTACATCTGCCTACATAAAACTTGGTGAAATGAATCATGGGACTGTCCCCAATCAGTGTGCCAAATTTCACAACTTTTTACCAGACGGTTCTATGGGCTGCCATAGGATCCCAGCACAGAATAATAATAATAATAAATATAGCTGCAAGCAGCAATGGAGGGTTCATGCAGCGAATCGGCCAAATTCGATTGGCTGTTGAAGGCGAACGCTTTCAGAACGCAATGCAGTGATAAAGCATGGTCTGTAGAAAGTCCGTGCCAATTTTGGTGAAGATCGGATCAAATTTGCGACCTGTGCAAACTTTTTAGTGTTTTGGATTAAATTAAGGTCAAAGGTCACCAAATGTATTGATTGTCCCCCAGATGGGGTCAGCAGTCCATGTACCAAGTTTGGTTTTCATACATTACAGGGTTGCCGAGATATGAGCTCACTTCCTGTTTGGCGGCTTCGCCGCCTATTTCGATTGGCTGCTACTGGCAAACGCTTTCATCAATTGTTCCATAAACGAATGCAGTTGTAAATCATGGTCTAATGATGGTCTGCGCCAATTTTGGTGAAGATCAGATCAAATTTGTGACCTGTGTTTGCTTTTTAGTGTTTTTGACTAAATTCAATATGGCGCCCTGATCAATTATGATAATGTCACATATTTGCATATGTCAAACTAAAGACCTCCAAGAACATGTATAGATCCCACTTGTAAGTTGAAATTCCAAACACGTCAACAGCTACAGGCCAAAATGCATTTTTGCTAATTACAGCGCCACCTAGAGGTCAAAGGTCACCAAATTTCTTAAGCGTCTTCCTGATGAGGTAAGCGGTCCATGTAATAAGTTTGGTCATGATACATGAAATCTTTGCTGAGATATGAGCCCACGTCCTGTCTGGCGACTTCGTCGCAAACTTTGATTGGCTGTCACGGGCGAACGGTTTTAGTTGCGAAGATGTAATCCAATAACTTTTGTGAGGCTTGGTCTGAAGATGATGTGTGTCAAGTTTGGTGTTGATCGGACAAACATTGTGACCCGTGAAGATTTTTGAAGGTTTTTGATAAAATCCAAAATGGCGGAAAATCCATCATGGCGCAAAATGACGTCATAGGGTGCGTTGAACTCGTGCTGGTCCAAGGATTCCAAAGATGCCTCATTTTTGAAAATCGGGCCAATAAGTCAAAAGTTACGTGTGTGAACGTACGTCCAACTTTGACCTGTTGGTGGCGCTAGAGCGCTACATCTGCCTACATGAAACTTGGTGAAATGAATCATGGGACTGTCCCCAATCAGTGTGCCAAATTTCACAACTTTTTACCAGACGGTTCTATGGGCTGCCATAGGATCCCAGCACAGAATAATAATAATAAGAACAAAGAGAAACACAATAGGTTTCTGCAGCTTCGCTGCATGAACCCTAATAATAAGAACAAATAGAAACACAATAGGTTTCCTGCAGCTTCGCTGCATGAACCCTAAATATAGCTGCAAGCAGCGATGGAGGGTTCAT
This sequence comes from Sprattus sprattus, assembly GCF_963457725.1. Lineage (NCBI taxonomy): Eukaryota > Metazoa > Chordata > Actinopteri > Clupeiformes > Clupeidae > Sprattus > Sprattus sprattus. The sequence continues at coordinate 70,926,713 of NC_137920.1, forward strand.
GCAGCGAATCGGCCAAATTCGATTGGCTGTTGAAGGCGAATGCTTTCAGAGCGCAATGCAGTGATAAAGCATGGTCTTTAGAAAGTCCGTGCCAATTTTGGTGAAGATCGGATCAAATTCGCGACCTGTGCAAACTTTTTAGTGTTTTGGATTAAATTAAAGTCAAAGGTCACCAAATGTATTGATTGTCCCCCAGATGGGGTCAGCAGTCAATATACCAAGTTTGGTTTTGATACATTACAGGGTTGCCGAGATATGAGCTCACTTCCTGTTTGGCGGCTTCGCCGCCTAATTCGATTGGCTGCTACTGGCGAACGCTTTCGTCAAATGTTCCATAAACTTATGCAGTTATAAGGCATGGTCTAATGATGGTCTGCGCCAATTTTGGTGAAGATCAGATCAAATTTGTGACCTGTGTTGGCTTTTTAGTGTTTTTGACTAAATTCAATATGGCGCCCTGATCAATTATGATAATGTCACATATTTGCATGTGTCAATCTAAAGACCTCCAAGAGCATGTATAGATCCCAATAGTAAGTTGAAATTCCAAACACGTCAACAGCTACAGGCCAAAATGCATTTTTGCTAATTACAGCGCCACCTAGAGGTCAAAGGTCACCAAATTTCTTAAGCGTCTTCCTGATGAGGTAAGCGGTCCATGTAGTAAGTTTGGTCATGATACATGAAATCTTTGCTGAGATATGAGCCCACGTCCTGTCTGGCGACTTCGTCGCAAACTTTGATTGGCTGTCACGGGCGAACGGTTTAAGTTGCGAAGATGTACTACCTTAACTTTTGTGAGGCTTGGTCTGAAGATGATGTGTGTCAAGTTTGGTGTTGATCGGACAAAAATTGTGACCTGTGAAAAATTTTGAAGGTTTTTGATAAAATCCAAAATGGCGGAAAATCCATCATGGCGCAAAATGACGTCATAGGGTGCGTTGAACTCGTGCTGGTCCAAGGATTCCAAGGATGCCTCAGTTTTGAAAATCGGGCCAAGGGGTCAAAAGTTACGTATGTGAACGTACGTCCAACTTTGACCTGTTGGTGGCGCTAGAGCGCTACATCTGCCTACATGAAACTTGGTGAAATGAATCATGGGACTGTCCCCAATCAGTGTGCCAAATTTCACAACTTTTTACCAGACGGTTCTATGGGCTGCCATAGGATCCCAGCACAGAATCATAATAATAATAATAATAAGAACAAATAGAAACACAATAGGTTTCCTGCAGCTTCGCTGCATGAACCCTAAATATAGCTGCAAGCAGCGATGGAGGGTTCATGCAGCGAATCGGCCGAATTCGATTGGCTGTTGAAGGCGAACACTTTCAGAACGCAATGCAGTGATAAAGCATGGTCTGTAGAAAGTCCGTGCCAATTTTGGTGAAGATCGGATCAAATTTGCGACCTGTGCAAACTTTTTAGTGTTTTGGATTAAATTAAGGTCAAAGGTCACCAAATGTATTGATTGTCCCCCAGATGGGGTCAGCAGTCCATGTACCAAGTTTGGTTTTCATACATTACAGGGTTGCCGAGATATGAGCTCACTTCCTGTTTGGCGGCTTCGCCGCCTAATTCGATTGGCTGCTACTGGCGAACGCTATCATCAATTGTTCCATAAACGAATGTAGTTATACGGCATGGTCTAATGATGGTCTGCGCCAATTTTGGTGAAGATCAGATCAAATTTGTGACCTGTGTTTGCTTTTTAGTGTTTTTGACTAAATTCAATATGGCGCCCTGATCAATTATGATAATGTCACATATTTGCATGTGTCAACCTAAAGACCTCCAAGAGCATGAGTAGATCCCACTTGTAAGTTGAAATTCCAAACACGTCAACAGCTACAGGCCAAAATGCATTTTTTGTAATTACAGCGCCACCTAGAGGTCAAAGGTCACCAAATTTCTTAAGCGTCTTCCTGATGAGGTAAGCGGTCCATGTAGTAAGTTTGGTCTGGATATATGAAATCGTTGCTGAGATATGAGCCCACGTCCTGTCTGGCGACTTCGTCGCAAACTTTGATTGGCTGTCACGGGCGAACGGTTTTAGTTGCGAAGATGTACTACCACAACTTTTGTGAGGCTTGGTCTGAAGATGATGTGTGTGAAGTTTGGTTTTGATCGGACAAAAATTGTGACCTGTGAAAAATTTTGAAGGTTTTTGATAAAATCCAAAATGGCGGAAAATCCATCATGGCGCAAAATGACGTCATAGGGTGCGTTGAACTCGTGCTGGTCCAAGGATTCCAAGGATGCCTCATTTTTGAAAATCGGGCCAACGGGTCAAAAGTTACATGTGTGAACGTACGTCCAACTTTGACCTGTTGGTGGCGCTAGAGCGCTACATCTGCCTACATGAAACTTGGTGAAATGAATCATGGGACTGTCCCCAATAAGTGTGCCAAATTTCACAACTTTTTACCAGACGGTTCTATGGGCTGCCATAGGATCCCAGCAAAGAATCATAATAATAATAAGAAAACATAGAAACACAATAGGTTTCCTGCAGCTTCGCTGCATGAACCCTAATAATAAATATAGCTGCAAGCAGCGATGGAGGGTTCATGCAGCGAATCGGCCAAATTCGATTGGCTGTTAAAGGCGAATGCTTTCAGAAAGCAATCTACTGATAAAGCATGGTCTTTAGAAAGTCCGTGCCAATTTTGGTGAAGATCGGATCAAATTCGCGACCTGTGCAAACTTTTTAGTGTTTTGGATTAAATTAAGGTCAAAGGTCACCAAATGTATTGATTGTCCCCCAGATGGGGTCAGCAGTCCATGTACCAAGTTTGGTTTTGATACATTACAGGGTTGCCGAGATATGAGCTCACTTCCTGTTTGGCGGCTTCGCCGCCTAATTCGATTGGCTGCTACTGGCAAACGCTTTCGTCAATTGTTCCATAAACTTATGCAGTTATAAGGCATGGTCTAATGATGGTCTGTGCCAATTTTGGTGAAGATCAGATCAAATTTGTGACCTGTGTTTGCTTTTTAGTGTTTTTGACTAAATTCAATATGGCGCCCTGATCAATTATGATAATGTCACATATTTGCATGTGTCAATCTAAAGACCTCCAAGAGCATGTATAGATCCCACTAATAAGTTGAAATTCCAAACACGTCAACAGCTACAGGCCAAAAGGCATTTTTGCTAATTACAGCGCCACCTAGAGGTCAAAGGTCACCAAATTTCTTAAGCGTCTTCCTGATGAGGTAAGCGGTCCATGTAGTAAGTTTGGTCTTGATACATGAAATCGTTGCTGAGATATGAGCCCACGTCCTGTCTGGCGACTTCGTCGCAAACTTTGATTGGCTGTCACGGGCGAACGGTTTTAGTTGCGAAGATGTACTACAATGTTTTTTGTGAGGCTTGGTCTGAAGATGATTTGTGTCAAGTTTGGTGTTGATCGGACAAAAATTGTGACCCGTGAAACTTTTTGAAGGTTTTTGATAAAATCCAAAATGGCGGAAAATCCATCATGGCGCAAAATGACGTCATAGGGTGCGTTGAACTCGTGCTGGTCCAAGGATTCCAAGGATGCCTCATTTTTGAAAATCGGGCCAACGGGTCAAAAGTTACGTGTGTGAACGTACGTCCAACTTTGACCTGTTGGTGGCGCTAGAGCGCTACATCTGCCTACATGAAACTTGGTGAAATAAATCATGGGACTGTCCCCAATCAGTGTGCCAAATTTCACAACTTTTTACCAGACGGTTCTATGGGCTGCCATAGGATCCCAGCAAAGAATCATAATAATAAATATAGCTGCAAGCAGCAATGGAGGGTTCATGCAGCGAATCGGCCAAATTCGATTGGCTGTTGAAGGCGAACGCTTTCAGAACGCAATGCAGTGATAAAGCATGGTCTGTAGAAAGTCCGTGCCAATTTTGGTGAAGATCGGATCAAATTTGCGACCTGTGCAAACTTTTTAGTGTTTTGGATTAAATTAAGGTCAAAGGTCACCAAATGTATTGATTGTCCCCCAGATGGGGTCAGCAGTCCATGTACCAAGTTTGGTTTTCATACATTACAGGGTTGCCGAGATATGAGCTCACTTCCTGTTTGGCGGCTTCGCCGCCTATTTCGATTGGCTGCTACTGGCAAACGCTTTCATCAATTGTTCCATAAACGAATGCAGTTGTAAATCATGGTCTAATGATGGTCTGCGCCAATTTTGGTGAAGATCAGATCAAATTTGTGACCTGTGTTTGCTTTTTAGTGTTTTTGACTAAATTCAATATGGCGCCCTGATCAATTATGATAATGTCACATATTTGCATATGTCAAACTAAAGACCTCCAAGAGCATGTATAGATCCCACTTGTAAGTTGAAATTCCAAACACGTCAACAGCTACAGGCCAAAATGCATTTTTGCTAATTACAGCGCCACCTAGAGGTCAAAGGTCACCAAATTTCTTAAGCGTCTTCCTGATGAGGTAAGCGGTCCATGTAATAAGTTTGGTCATGATACATGAAATTTTTGCTGAGATATGAGCCCACGTCCTGTCTGGCGACTTCGTCGCAAACTTTGATTGGCTGTCACGGGCGAACGGTTTTAGTTGCGAAGATGTAATCCAATAACTTTTGTGAGGCTTGGTCTGAAGATGATGTGTGTCAAGTTTGGTGTTGATCGGACAAACATTGTGACCCGTGAAGATTTTTGAAGGTTTTTGATAAAATCCAAAATGGCGGAAAATCTATCATGGCGCAAAATGACGTCATAGGGTGCGTTGAACTCGTGCTGGTCCAAGGATTCCAAGGATGCCTCATTTTTGAAAATCAGGCCAACGGGTCAAAAGTTGCGTGTGTGAACGTACGTCCAACTTTGACCTGTTGGTGGCGCTAGAGCGCTACATGTTCCTACATGAAACTTGGTGAAATGAATCATGGGACTGTCCCCAATCAGTGTGCCAAATTTCACAACTTTTTACCAGACGGTTCTATGGGCTGCCATAGGATCCCAGCACAGAATAATAATAATAAGAACAAATATAGCTGCAAGCAGCGATGGCGGTTTCCTCCTTCAAACATTGCGAACCAGGGAAAAATGAATTTTTGTGACAATTTGTCATTGTATAGAAAGATCCATGCTGAAGACTTGCCAATGGGATATTACATTTCAAATGCATTACTTTGAAGATCCTCAAGGGCCATGCCTTCAAGCTAAGAGTGAGAAGGGGTGTGGTCATCCCTACATTTCCTTTAATGTTGTGTGTGTGTGCTTCAAAGGAGCCTGTCAGTGTGTGTGTGTGTGTGTGTGTGTGTGTGTGTGTGTGTGTGTGTGTGTGTGTGTGTGTGTGTGTGTGTGTGTGTGTGTGTGTGTGAGAGAGAGAGAATCTGGAGCACACACGCGCAAAGGAGCAGAGAGAGAGAGTCCTTCTACTGAAAATCACCCTAGAAATTAGCCAAGCATGCCTATTTCAAATATTCACCAAAAATCTACTTTTCATCTTACAGTCAATTTTTTTTCAGATTTGTGTTCTAAACATTCTCAAGTGTCTTCATATGAACTTGTGATTGAATCAGAGTTTCACTTTTTGACCTGAAGATGTGTAAAGCATTATTTTAGCGTAAACAATGTATCCAATTTGCTTTATATCAATCATTTTTCAAGATATGAAGTTGCCTTTGCACATGGGAACATAGTGTAGTGTCATCCAAGTGATATACCAGTTTGGTGTTGATGTCTCAAAGATTAGCTGAGATATGACTTCACTTCCTCAAGGGCCATGCCTTCAAGCTAAGAGTGAGAAGGGGTGTGGTCATCCCTACATTTCCTTTAATGTTGTGTGTGTGTGCTTCAAAGGAGCCTGTCAGTGTGTGTGTGTGTGTGTGTGTGTGTGTGTGTGTGTGTGTGTGTGTGTGTGTGTGTGTGTGTGTGTGTGTGTGTGAGAGAGAGAATCTGGAGCACACACGCGCAAAGGAGCAGAGAGAGAGAGTCCTTCTACTGAAAATCACCCTAGAAATTAGCCAAGCATGCCTATTTCAAATATTCACCAAAAATCTACTTTTCATCTTACAGTCAATTTTTTTTCAGATTTGTGTTCTAAACATTCTCAAGTGTCTTCACATGAACTTGTGATTCAATCAGAGTGTCACTTTTTGACCTGTTGATGTGTAAAGCATTGTTTAAGCGTTAACAATTTATCCAATTTGCTTTATATCAATCATTTTTGAAGATATGAAGTTGCCTTTGAACATGGCAACATGTTGTAGTGTCTGCCAGTGACATATCAAGTTTGGTGTTGATTTGTCAAAGATTTGCCAAGATATGAGTTCACTTCCTGTTTGGCGACTTTTCTGCTGAATTTGAGTTGCTGTACCGGACAAACGGTTGTGAGGATAAAAATTCTGTTGATAACTTTTGTGAGGCTAGGTCTGAAGATCATCTCAGGAGATTTTGAAGAAGATTTGCCAAAAATTGTAGGAGGAGAAGGCTTTCAAAGGTTTTTGATAAAACCGGAAATAGCGGAAGATCTATACACCGGAGGCTTTCGCGGAGCGGGGACCGTTTATTCGTCTTGATCCAGGGAATCCAATGGTACCTCATTTTTGAAAATCGGTCATACGGTTCAAAAGTTGTGTGTGTTACAAAAGTCCAACTTTGACCTGTTGGTGGCGCTAGAGTGGTGTAATTAGAGCCATGAAACTTGGTGAGAATGAAGAAGGGACTGTCCTTAATGAGTGTGCCAAATTTCACAAAAAGTTACCATATGGTTCTAGGGGCTGCCATTGACTTCCATTGCAGCAACATAATAATAATAATAAATATAGCTGCAAGCAGCGATGGCGGTTTCCTCCTCCAGACATTGCGAACCAGGGAAAAATGTATTTTTGTGACAATTTGTCATTGTATAGAAAGATCCATGCTGCAGACTTGCCAATGGGATATTACATTTCAAATGCATTACTTTGAAGATCCTCAAGGGCCATGGCTTCAAGCTAAGAGTGAGAAGGGGTGTGGTCATCCCTACATTTCCTTTAATGTTGTGTGTGTGTGCTTCAAAGGAGCCTGTCAGTGTGTGTGTGTGTGTGTGTGTGTGTGTGTGTGTGTGTGTGAGAGAGAGAATCTGGAGCACACACGCGCAAAGGAGCAGAGAGAGAGAGTCCTTCTACTGAAAATCACCCTAGAAATTAGCCAAGCATGCCTATTTCAAATATTCACCAAAAATCTACTTTTCATCTTACAGTAAAAAAAAATTCAGATTTGTGTTCTAAACATTCTCAAGTGTCTTCACATGAACTTGTGATTCAATCAGAGTATCACTTTTTGACCTGTTGATGTGTAAAGCATTGTTTAAGCGTTAACAATTTATCCAATTTGCTTTATATCAATCATTTTTGAAGATATGAAGTTGCCTTTGAACATGGCAACATGTTGTAGTGTCTGCCAGTGACATATCAAGTTTGGTGTTGATTTGTCAAAGATTTGCCAAGATATGACTTCACTTCCTGTTTGGCGACTTTTCTGCTGAAATTGAGTTGCTGTACCGGACAAACGGTTGTGAGGATAAAAATTCTGTTGATAACTTTTGTGAGGCTAGGTCTGAAGATCATCTCAGGAGATTTTGAAGAAGATTTGCCAAAAATTGTAGGAGGAGAAGGCTTTCAAAGGTTTTTGATAAAACCAGAAATAGCGGAAAATCTATATAACCGGAAATTGACGCCATTGGGTGGGCATTCGTCTTGATCCAGGGAATCCAATGGTACCTCAATTTTGAAAATCGGTCATACGGTTCAAAAGTTGTGTGTGTTACAAAAGTCCAACTTTGACCTGTTGGTGGCGCTAGAGTGGTGTAATTAGAGCCATGAAACTTGGTGAGAATGAAGAAGGGACTGTCCTTAATGAGTGTGCCAAATTTCACAAAAAGTTACCATATGGTTCTAGGGGCTGCCATTGACTCCCATGGTACTAACATAATAAGAAAGCCTACAATAACAATAGGTTACCTCCTACCGGAGGAAACCTAATAATAATAGGAAAGCCTACAATAACAATAGGTTACCTCCTACCGGAGGAAACCTAAATATAGCTGCAAGCAGCGATGGCGGTTTCCTCCTTCAAACATTGCGAACCAGGGAAAAATGAATTTTTGTGACAATTTGTCATTGTATAGAAAGATCCATGCTGCAGACTTGCCAATGGGATATTACATTTCAAATGCATTACTTTGAAGATCCTCAAGGGCCATGCCTTCAAGCTAAGAGTGAGAAGGGGTGTGGTCATCCCTACATTTCCTTTAATGTTGTGTGTGTGTGCTTCAAAGGAGCCTGTCAGTGTGTGTGTGTGTGTGTGTGTGTGTGTGTGTGTGTGTGTGTGTGTGTGTGTGTGTGTGTGTGTGTGTGTGTGTGAGAGAGAGAGAATCTGGAGCACACACGCGCAAAGGAGCAGAGAGAGAGAGTCCTTCTACTGAAAATCACCCTAGAAATTAGCCAAGCATGCCTATTTCAAATATTCACCAAAAATCTACTTTTCATCTTACAGTCAATTTTTTTTCAGATTTGTGTTCTAAACATTCTCAAGTGTCTTCATATGAACTTGTGATTGAATCAGAGTTTCACTTTTTGACCTGAAGATGTGTAAAGCATTATTTTAGCGTAAACAATGTATCCAATTTGCTTTATATCAATCATTTTTCAAGATATGAAGTTGCCTTTGCACATGGGAACATAGTGTAGTGTCATCCAAGTGATATACCAGTTTGGTGTTGATGTCTCAAAGATTAGCTGAGATATGACTTCACTTCCTCAAGGGCCATGCCTTCAAGCTAAGAGTGAGAAGGGGTGTGGTCATCCCTACATTTCCTTTAATGTTGTGTGTGTGTGCTTCAAAGGAGCCTGTCAGTGTGTGTGTGTGTGTGTGTGTGTGTGTGTGTGTGTGTGTGTGTGTGTGTGTGTGTGTGTGTGTGTGTGTGTGTGTGTGTGTGTGTGTGTGTGTGTGAGAGAGAGAATCTGGAGCACACACGCGCAAAGGAGCAGAGAGAGAGAGTCCTTCTACTGAAAATCACCCTAGAAATTAGCCAAGCATGCCTATTTCAAATATTCACCAAAAATCTACTTTTCATCTTACAGTCAATTTTTTTTCAGATTTGTGTTCTAAACATTCTCAAGTGTCTTCACATGAACTTGTGATTCAATCAGAGTATCACTTTTTGACCTGTTGATGTGTAAAGCATTGTTTAAGCGTTAACAATTTATCCAATTTGCTTTATATCAATCATTTTTGAAGATATGAAGTTGCCTTTGAACATGGCAACATGTTGTAGTGTCTGCCAGTGACATATCAAGTTTGGTGTTGATTTGTCAAAGATTTGCCAAGATATGACTTCACTTCCTGTTTGGCGACTTTACTGCTGAATTTGAGTTGCTGTACCGGACAAACGGTTGTGAGGATAAAAATTCTGTTGATAACTTTTGTGAGGCTAGGTCTGAAGATCATCTCAGGAGATTTTGAAGAAGATTTGCCAAAAATTGTAGGAGGAGAAGGCTTTCAAAGGTTTTTGATAAAACCGGAAATAGCGGAAGATCTATACACCGGAGGCTTTCGCGGAGCGGGGACCGTTTATTCGTCTTGATCCAGGGAATCCAATGGTACCTCATTTTTGAAAATCGGTCATACGGTTCAAAAGTTGTGTGTGTTACAAAAGTCCAACTTTGACCTGTTGGTGGCGCTAGAGTGGTGTAATTAGAGCCATGAAACTTGGTGAGAATGAAGAAGGGACTGTCCTTAATGAGTGTGCCAAATTTCACAAAAAGTTACCATATGGTTCTAGGGGCTGCCATTGACTTCCATTGCAGCAACATAATAATAATAATAATAAATATAGCTGCAAGCAGCGATGACGGTTTCCTCCTTCAAACATTGCGAACCAGGGAAAAAAAAAACATTTGTCACTGTATAGAAAATCCATGCTGCAGACTTGCCAATGGGATATTACATTTCAAATCCAACATTTACAATGCTTTTGCCTTGAAGTTAAGACTGAGTGGAGGTTGTGTGTGTGCGCTTACCCTGTGTGTCTGTGAGTATGTATGTGTGTGACAGCAAGCTGTGTGTCTGTGAGAATGTATGTGCGTAAAACAAAGCCTGCGCGTGTGTTAAGGGGAGACTGTGTGTGTGAGATTTAGGAGCCGCGCGGATGAGGAGACAGAGAGACATAGAGAACCACCCTAGCAAGTAGTCAAGCATGCATGTTTCAAATATTCACCAAAAATCTACTTTTCATCTTACAGTCAACTTTTTTTCAGATTTGTGTACTAAACATTCTCAAGTGTCTTCATATGAACTTGTGATTGAATCAGAGTTTCACTTTTTGACCTGCAGATGTGTAAAGCATTATTTTAACGTAAACAATGTATCCAATTTGCTTTATATCAATCATTTTTCAAGATATGAAGTTGCCTTTGCACATGGGAACATGTTGTAGTGTCTTCCAAGTGACATACCAGTTTGGTGTTGATATCTTAAAGATTAGCTGAGATATGACTTCACTTCCTGTTTGGCCGCTTTTCTGCTGAATTTGAGTGGCTGTACCGGACAAACCATATGGTAACTTTTTGTGAAATTCGGCAAAATCATTAAGGACAGTCCCTTCTTTATTCATACAAAGTTTCATGTCTCTCATTATACCACTCTAGCGCCACCAACGGGTCAAAGTTGGACTTGTGTTAACACACGCAACTTTTGAACCGCATGACCGATTTTCAAAAATGAGGTACCATTGGATTCCCTGGATTAAGACGAATTAAACACACCCTGTGGCGTAAATTTCACTCAAATATTTGCTGACATATGACTTCACTTCCTGTTTGGCCGCTTTTCTGCTGAATTTGAGTGGCTCTACCGGACAAACGGTTGTGAGGATCAAAATTCTGTTCGATAACTTTTGTGAGGCTAGGTCTGAAGATCATCTCTGGTAATTTTGAAGAAGATTTGCCAAAAATTGTAGGAGATGAAGGCTTTCAAAGGTTTTTGATAAAACCGGAAATAGCGGAAAATCTATATAACCGGAAATTGACGCCAAGGGTTGGGTTTAATTCGTCTTGATCCAGGGAATCCAATGGTACCTCATTTTTGAAAATCGGTCATACGGTTCAAAAGTTGTGTGTGTTACAAAAGTCCAACTTTCACCTGTTGGTGGCGCTAGAGCGGTCTAATGAGAGCCATGAAAATTGGTGTGAATGAAGAAGGGACTGTCCTTAATGAGTGTGCCAAATTTCACAAAAAGTTACCATATGGTTCTAGGGGCTGCCATTGACTTCCATTGCAGCAACATAATAATAATAATAATAGGAAAGCCTACAATAACAATAGGTTACCTCCTACCGGAGGAAACCTAATAATAGGAAAGCCTACAATAACAATAGGTTACCTCCTACCGGAGGAAACCTAAATAGAAACACAATAGGTTTCCTGCAGCTTCGCTGCATGAACCCTAAATATAGCTGCAAGCAGCGATGGAGGGTTCATGCAGCGAATCGGCCAAATTCGATTGGCTGTTGAAGGCGAATGCTTTCAGAGCGCAATGCAGTGATAAAGCATGGTCTTTAGAAAGTCCGTGCCAATTTTGGTGAAGATCGGATCAAATTTGCGACCTGTGCAAACTTTTTAGTGTTTTGGATTAAATTAAGGTCAAAGGTCACCAAATGTATTGATTGTCCCCCAGATGGGGTCAGCAGTCAATATACCAAGTTTGGTTTTGATACATTACTGGGTTGCCGAGATATGAGCTCACTTCCTGTTTGGCGGCTTTGCCGCCTAATTCGATTGGCTGCTACTGGCGAACGCTTTCATCAATTGTTCCATAAACTAATGCAGTTATAAGGCATGGTCTAATGATGGTCTGCGCCAATTTTGGTGAAGATCAGATCAAATTTGTGACCTGTGTTTGCATTTTAGTGTTTTTGACTAAATTCAATATGGCGCCCTGATCAATTATGATGATGTCACATATTTGCATGTTTCAATCTAAAGACCTCCAAGAGCATGTATAGATCCCACTAGTAAGTTGAAATTCCAAACACGTCAACAGCTACAGGCCAAAATGCATTTTTGCTAATTACAGCGCCACCTAGAGGTCAAAGGTCACCAAATTTCTTAAGCGTCTTCCTGATGAGGTAAGCGGTCCATGTAGTAAGTTTGGTCTTGATACATGAAATCGTTGCTGAGATATGAGCCCACGTCCTGGCTGGCGACTTCGTCGCAAACTTTGATTGGCTGTCACGGGCGAACGGTTTTAGTTGCGAAGATGTACTACAATGTTTTTTGTGAGGCTTGGTCTGAAGATGATGTGTGTCAAGTTTGGTGTTGATCGGACAAAAATTGTGACCCGTGAAACTTTTTGAAGGTTTTTGATAAAATCCAAAATGGCGGAAAATCCATCATGGCGCAAAATGACGTCATAGGGTGCGTTGAACTCGTGCTGGTCCAAGGATTCCAAGGATGCCTCATTTTTGAAAATCGGGCCAACGGGTCAAAAGTTACGTGTGTGAACGTACGTCCAACTTTGACCTATTGGTGGCGCTAGAGCGCTACATCTGCCTACATGAAACTTGGTGAAATGAATCATGGGACTGTCCCCAATCAGTGTGCCAAATTTCACAACTTTTTACCAGACGGTTCTATGGGCTGCCATAGGATCCCAGCACAGAATAATAATAATAAATATAGCTGCAAGCAGCGATGGAGGGTTCATGCAGCGAATCGGCCAAATTCGATTGGCTGTTGAAGGCGAATGCTTTCAGAGCGCAATGCAGTGATAAAGCATGGTCTTTAGAAAGTCCGTGCCAATTTTGGTGAAGATCGGATCAAATTTGCGACCTGTGCAAACTTTTTAGTGTTTTGGATTAAATTAAGGTCAAAGGTCACCAAATGTATTGATTGTCCCCCAGATGGGGTCAGCAGTCCATGTACCAAGTTTGGTTTTGATACATTACAGGGTTGCCGAGATATGAGCTCACTTCCTGTTTGGCGGCTTCGCCGCCTATTTCGATTGGCTGCTACTGTTGAACGCTTTCTTCAATTGTTCCATAAACTTATGCAGTTATAAGGCATGGTCTAATGATGGTCTGTGCCAATTTTGGTGAAGATCAGATCAAATTTGTGACCTGTGTTTGCTTTTTAGTGTTTTTGACTAAATTCAATATGGCGCCCTGATCAATTATGATAATGTCACATATTTGCATGTGTCAATCTAAAGACCTCCAAGAGCATGTATAGATCCCACTAATAAGTTGAAATTCCAAACACGTCAACAGCTACAGGCCAAAAGGCATTTTTGCTAATTACAGCGCCACCTAGAGGTCAAAGGTCACCAAATTTCTTAAGCGTCTTCCTGATGAGGTAAGCGGTCCATGTAGTGAGTTTGGTCTTGATACATGAAATCGTTGCTGAGATATGAGCCCACGTCCTGTCTGGCGACTTTGTCGCAAACTTTGATTGGCTGTCACGGGCGAACGGTTTTAGTTGCGAAGATGTACTACAATGTTTTTTGTGAGGCTTGGTCTGAAGATGATTTGTCTTAAGTTTGGTGTTGATCGGACAAAAATTGTGACCCGTGAAACTTTTTGAAGGTTTTTGATAAAATCCAAAATGGCGGAAAATCCATCATGGCGCAAAATGACGTCATAGGGTGCGTTGAACTCGTCCTGGTCCAAGGATTCCAAGGATGCCTCATTTTTGAAAATCGGGCCAACGGGTCAAAAGTTACGTGTGTGAACGTACGTCCAACTTTGACCTGTTGGTGGCGCTAGAGCGCTACATCTGCCTACATGAAACTTGGTGAAATGAATCATGGGACTGTCCCCAATCAGTGTGCCAAATTTCACAACTTTTTACCAGACGGTTCTATGGGCTGCCATAGGATCCCAGCACAGAATAATAATAATAATAAGAACAAAGAGAAACACAATAGGTTTCTGCAGCTTCGCTGCATGAACCCTAATAAGAACAAAGAGAAACACAATAGGTTTCTGCAGCTTCGCTGCATGAACCCTAAATATAGCTGCAAGCAGCGATGGCGGTTTCCTCCTTCAAACATTGCTAACCAGGGAAAAATGAAATTTTGTGACAATTTGTCACTGTATAGAAAAATCCATGCTGCAGACTTGCCAATGGGATATTACATTTCAAATCCAACATTTACAATGCTTTTGCCTTGAAGTTAAGACTGAGTGGAGGTTGTGTGTGTGCGCTTACCCTGTGTGTCTGTGAGTATGTATGTGTGTGACAGCAAGCTGTGTGTCTGTGAGAATGTGTGTGCGTAAAACAAAGCCTGCGCGTGTGTTAAGGGGAGACTGTGTGTGTGAGATTTAGGAGCCGCGCGGATGAGAAGACAGAGAGACATAGAGAACCACCCTAGCAAGTAGTCAAGCATGCATGTTTCAAATATTCACCAAAAATCTACTTTTCATCTTACAGTCAACTTTTTTTCAGATTTGTGTACTAAACATTCTCAAGTGTCTTCATATGAACTTGTGATTGAATCAGAGTTTCACTTTTTGACCTGCAGATGTGTAAAGCATTATTTTAGCGTAAACAATGTATCCAATTTGCTTTATATCAATCATTTTTCAAGATATGAAGTTGCCTTTGCACATGGGAACATAGTGTAGTGTCATCCAAGTGATATACCAGTTTGGTGTTGATGTCTCAAAGATTAGCTGAGATATGACTTCACTTCCTGTTTGACCGCTTTTCTGCTGAATTTGAGTGGCTGTACCGGACAAACCATATGGTAACTTTTTGTGAAATTTGGCACAATCATTAAGGACAGTCTCTTCTTTATTCATACAAAGTTTCATGTCTCTCATTATACCACTCTAGCGCCACCAACGGGTCAAAGTTGGACTTGTGTTAACACACGCAACTTTTGAACCGTATGACCGATTTTCAAAAATGAGGTAACATTGGATTCCCTGGATCAAGACGAACTAAAACACCCTATGGCGTAAATTTCACTCAAATATTTGCTGACATTTGACTTCACTTCCTGTTTGGCTGCTTTTCAGCTGAATTTGAGTGGCTGTACCGGACAAACGGTTGTGAGGATCACAATTATTTCCATAACTTTTGTGAGGCTAGGTCTGAAGATCCTTTCTGGTGATTTTGAAGAAGATTTGCCAAAAATTGTAGGAGGAGAAGGCTTTCAAAGGTTTTTGATAAAACCGGAAATAACGGAAAATCTATAAAACCGGAAATTGACGCCATGAGGTGTGTTTAATTCGTCTTGATCCAGGGAATCCAATGGTACCTAATTTATGAAAATCGGTCATACGGTTCAAAAGTTGCGTGTGTTACAAAAGTCCAACTTTGACCTGTTGGTGGCGCTAGAGTGGTGTAATGAGAGCCATGAAACTTGGTGTGAATGAAGAAGGGACTGTCCTTAATGAGTGTGCCAAATTTCACAAAAAGTTACCATATGGTTCTAGGGGCTGCCATTGACTCCCATGGTACTAACATAATAAGAAAGCCTACAATAACAATAGGTTACCTCCTACCGGAGGAAACCTAATAAGAACAAATAGAAACACAATGGGCCCTATCTTGCACCCAGCGCAATTGACATGGTCACCGACGCATGTATAATTCCTATCTTGCACCCGGCGCACAGCGCGATTTTCCCTCCAGAGGCGCGCTTCGAAATGAACTTGCGTCGACATGGGCGGGGGCGGAACAGAGAAGGCGTTTCTCTGGCGCAAGTGGTATTTTGCAGTTTCAAAACAACGCCGTGCGCCGTGCGCCATTGACCAAAAAAAAGCTGGTCTAATGTGAGGCGCAATGTCTAAAGTCTGTAACGCGTATTCAGAACGCTATTTTAAGGGCGCATGTGCTTGCCCGCACAGTATAGGACCTATAGGCTACTTTACTTCTGTCGTCTTCACGAGAGATTTACACCAATTGTTTGGCAAGCCATATATAATTACAAGGAAAATAAAGTATTTACCACATGAGGAAATCATTGTGATATCCGTATCCAAGACATTTTAAAACTAGGCATACATCTAGCGTACACAATTGACCCAAATGATTCAGGTTAATTGAAGCTGCGTGACATTTGATTTATTGTATGGCTTTGTTGCATTTATTTAATGCCAGTATTATTATAAATCTTGTAAACTCATCTTTGTGTATGTGGACTTTATTTATGTACCTTGGGTTTGGTCAGCTGGTGCACTGGCTTGGGTGCCGATTTCCATGCCCCCAAATCCCTGCAGGCTCTCAGGCGTGAGGGTAGACGTGGCGATGTCCTCTGCTGCCGTCAGATCCTGGGTCGAGGCAGATCCACCTCCCGTGAAGGCACGAGAACGTGTGTTACCTTCCAGCTTGGATGTCCCACGTCTCCGGACGTCATTATAGCGTTTTCGGCAACGTTTTCGGGTGCCCCGTTGCAGAAACAATCACGGCAATATGTTGACATGCTTGCTTGACTTTGCTTACTTTTGGAGGGTTTCTCGCATCCCCATATATATCTATCTCCCGGCTTTTTACAAAGCCATACAATAAATCAAATGTCACGCAGCTTCAATTAACCTGAATCATTTGGGTCAATGTGTAGGCTACGCTAGATGTATGCCTATTTTTAAAATATCTTGGATATGGATATCACAATGATTTCCTCAAGTGGTAAATACTTTATTTTCCTTGTAATTATATATGGCTTGCCAAAAAATTGGTGTAAATCTCACGTCGGTCTCCTCGGCTGTGAACTTTTCCGGTCTTCCACCAGGTAATTCCGCCATCAAAATAACAAGCCGCTATGGACTATGCGCTCCTCGCTCTTAAAGGGAATGTGAAATGACGCTCGGATTGGTTTATTGCATATTACGCCCAAACCACACCTATGGCTGAGTAACCTCCTTTGGACCAACCCGTTTGACACTTGCGCTGGACGCAAGTGTGTTTTTTCCGCCGTTAAAATAGCAACTGCGCCATAGAGCCGCCCACACAGCTACTTGTGCTTGCTTGCTTCGCTGCATGAACCCTAATAAGAACAAATAGAAACACAATAGGTTTCCTGCAGCTTCGCTGCATGAACCCTAATAATAAGAAAACATAGAAACACAATAGGTTTCTGCAGCTTCGCTGCATGAACCCTAAATATAGCTGCAAGCAGCGATGGCGGTTTCCTCCTTCAAACATTGCGAACCAGGCAGTGATAAAGCATGGTCTTTAGAAAGTCCGTGCCAATTTTGGTGAAGATCGGATCAAATTTGCGACCTGTGCAAACTTTTTAGTGTTTTGGATTAAATTAAGGTCAAAGGTCACCAAATGTATTGATTGTCCCCCAGATGGGGTCAGCAGTCCATGTACCAAGTTTGGTTTTGATACATTACAAGGTTGCCGAGACATGAGCTCACTTCCTGTTTGGCGGCTTCGCCGCCTAATTCGATTGGCTGCTACTGGCGAACGCTTTCATCAATTGTTCCATAAACTAATGCAGTTATAAGGCATTGTCTACTGATGGTCTGCGCCAATTTTGGTGAAGATCAGATCAAATTTGTGACCTGTGTTTGCTTTTTAGTGTTTTTGACTAAATTCAATATGGCGCCCTGATCAATTATGATAATGTCACATATTTGCATGTGTCAACCTAAAGACCTCCAAGAGCACGAGTAGATCCCACTAGTAAGTTGAAATTCTAAACACGTCAACAGCTACAGGCCAAAATGCATTTTTTGTAATTACAGCGCCACCTAGAGGTCAAAGGTCACCAAATTTCTTAAGCGTCTTCCTGATGAGGTAAGCGGTCCATGTAGTAAGTTTGGTCTTGATACATCAAATCGTTGCTGAGATATGAGCCCACGTCCTGTCTGGCGTCTTCGCCGCAAACTTTGATTGGCTGTCACGGGCGAACGGTTTTAGTTGCGAAGATGTAATCCAATAACTTTTGTGAGGCTTGGTCTGAAGATGATTTGTGTCAAGTTTGGTGTTGATCGGACAAAAATTGTGACCCGTGAAACTTTTTGAAGGTTTTTGATAAAATCCAAAATGGCGGAAAATCCATCATGGCGGAAAATGACGTCATAGGGTGCGTTGAACTCGTGCAGGTCCAAGGATTCCAAGGATGCCTCATTTTTGAAAATCGGGCCAACGGGTCAAAAGTTACGTGTGTGAACGTACGGCCAACTTTGACCTGTTGGTGGCGCTAGAGCGCTACATCTGCCTACATGGAACTTGGTGAAATGAATCATGGGACTGTCCCCAATCAGTGTGCCAAATTTCACAAAAAGTTACCATATGGTTCTAGGGGCTGCCATTGACTTCCATTGCAGCAACATAAGAAATCCTACAATAACAATAGGTTACCTCCTACCGGAGGAAACCTAATAATAGGAAAGCCTACAATAACAATAGGTTACCTCCTACCGGAGGAAACCTAATAAGAACAAATAGAAACACAATAGGTTTCCTGCAGCTTCGCTGCATGAACCCTAATAACAACAAGAGCAATCCGAGATTTCTGACCTCCAGCAAGGGTTGACGTTGATAGTAAAACAAGATCTAAAACGTTCATCTGAACAATAGCCCAAAGTCTACATTCATTGTAAATTTCATTAAAATCCGGTCATTGGTTTTCGAGAAATGTCACTTTAGGTGTAAAAACAAATCCAGATCCGGATCAACCTGAAATTTTAATGGGGATGTCCCAGGACCAAGATCCACCTGTAACAAAGCTGGCTCTTGGCCTTGTTACAAGAAACCGAAAATACACACTTTATCAAATACACGAAGGTTTAATCACAAATCTCGAGCTACACGAAGTTTCAATTACAATTCCTAAGCAACAATATCCAACAATTCAATCCGCTCTGAACAACGTCTGTCTCCCTTCTTCCTCCTCGTGAATCCAGGAAGTGCCTGCTCTTTAAAGGGCAGGGACACGCCCCCCCAGGTGGTTGATTACCTGCACCTGGAAACAGAGATGGTGAACAGAGCCTGCACACACAATCAATCAATCAGCATCAATCTAAACTTGCACACCAACAACACAGGCAGAGCAGAAGAACCCAAAGGGGTTCGTCACACCCTCCCCCTTACAAAGCTTAAGTCTACCAATCTCCCATTATCTCTACATATGAACAATCAAACATTACATTCCAAACACCATAGCTATCCAAACAATTATTATCACAACCACTTTCGTTATCACTATCACCACCGCAAATAGCAAATTACCAAATGTGACAACCTATCTAATAAAGTGACGTGAATACCAACCACCTATCCCTCTAACCCACAACCAAAGTCTCTTGCAGCATCAGCGAATACCGGCCCTGGGAGGCTGAAGACAAGAACAAACAGGTTAGAGGACAGACAAGACAGATTTTTCATCGGGAGGGCGCAAAAGCGCACCTGCCATAACATTTCCACAGACGCATTTAACAAGGACATGCTTTACATTTTGGACAGACTCACAGTTCGGCACCCGTGTTTCCAACACCACTGGCCATCGCCGGTCTCCCACCTCCTCAAGACAATCTAAGGAGTCAGGAGAGGAACCTGGGACACCAGCAATTAGCACAGGCCTACCCACCTTCACGTTCTTTGTAAAGGACTGTAAAGACAGAGCTGTCTTTGGTTTATGTGCGCGCTCCTCCCGCGACACCAATGGGGGAAGGTTTTCCCCCAAGGACTCCGGAGAACCACAAGCTTCCCCATCCACATCCTGCTCTTTGGCAGCGCGGAGGGCAGCTTGTGTGTTCACGCAAGCAGCAAAGACCTCAGGGGGTTTCCCTGCCAGAACATCATGCTCCTCAGGGAGAGAGGGTGCCTCTGAAATCACAAGAGGTGGTGGGGAACGGGCAAACACCTGGCTTCCGGCCAAATTGTTCCCAATCACGACCGCAACACCATTTACAGGCAAAGTTGGGCACACACATAAGGTTACTTCCCCATGCACTAGCGGTGATTGTAAATTCACCCTATGCCGTGGAAGAGAAAATGCGCTAGGACCAAAACCACAAACCCAGACAGCTTTTCCAGTGTAAGACTGGCTATTAAACGGAACAACAGAGCCTAACACGAAGGACTCAGAAGAACCAGTATCCCTCAGTATTGTAACTGGAACCGTGTCTGTACTTCCAGGTAACGAAATAAGACCCTCAGACATAAAAGGCAAATACTGGCTTTGAACCAAACAATCATCCTCTGATATCCTACAAACACCTAAAAAACTGCTAGGACCAGCAGACCTTTCAGGGGTAGCACGCGGTTTAGCCTTTTGTCTAAGGACAGGGCAGTCTGCCTTCCAATGTCCTTTGCCAAGGCAATAATTACACACTCTGGGTTCTCGTCTGCCATCAGGCAACCCCTCCCCCTCAACAGGAGGTGGGTGGACGGCAGGATAAACCTCGTGCGGGTATGGCACAGGACCACCTGCACCACCTTGATACCAGTCAGGCCTTCTAGGACTCATTACCCGTGACTTATGTCTCAGTTCGTCTGCTAGTACTGCAGCCTCAGAAACATTTGCCAAGTCATGTTCACCAATGTACGTGGCTAGTTGCGCAGACAAAGTATTCATATATTGCTCAACCAACATCAAATTAAACAAATCATCATACCCTTTAATATCAGAGGCAGAGCACCAACGCTGGAATTGCAGCTTCAATTCCTGTGCAAACTCCACATGAGTCTGGTCCAAACGTTTCTTTAAGCTACGGAAGCGTTGCCTGTAAGCCTCCGGAACCAGTGAGTAGGCCTTTAACACCGCAGATTTTACTTTAATATACTCACAGAAAGATCCGCCCAGTAGTTTCTGAGAAATCTTGTCCACAGACAGACAGACAAACAGACGGACGAATAAATGAACGGACCCGATCGCATAACCTCCTTGCTGGAGGAAATAATAATGATGTTGGAAAATAAAAATAATGGCTATGATGCCAATGAAAACATTAAATAAAAGTAATATTGCAAGTTATTAACAAGTTCAGAAAAAAAGAAAACACTAAGAAACGGCACTATACTGGAATTGGAAAAGCTGCAAACGGGCAAGATATTCACTAACGAACGTTGAGGCTGTCTAGGTAGTACGTCGATGGGATTAGTCCATGTAATACGAGGCCAGACACCGAGTGAGAGGAGTACATGCTAGAGTGACAGGTGCTGGCTGTAACGTGAGGAGCTATATCTGTGCGCTTGTTCTCCCTACTGTCCCGTTCTCTCTGTCCCTCTCTACATGTGACCTGGGGTCTGATTGGGCTGCAGTTGTGGGTTGGCCTTCGCCTATATAAGATGTCCATTTTACATTCCATCGCTCCCTCTGGCTCACTGGCTCTCCCCTTTTCATTCAGCCGCTTCAGGTCGGGCATACGTTGGGTCTGCTGTGTGGCGCTCTGCTGGGGCCCTGCTTTATTCTTGTTTGCCGTGATTGTTAGTTTTGAAAGTTGTTTGACCACTCGATCTGCCCGCACAGGTTTAGATTGGAGTTGGCCTTTTGCTTTGTGTGTATTGTAGAGCTGGTGATGTGTTTTGTCAAGTTTCAAGCTTAGTTTCAGTTTAGGGTAGAAGGAAGATTCCCGGAAGACTCACCACACTCCGATGTCCTTTTGTTTGTGAACAGGAGCAGCTTAGATCCCTTTGTTTTCTATGCAGACCGTGTAAGGGTTTGTTTTCTCTTTTATTATTCTTTATTTTCACCGCAACCATGTTCAGTTGGTTCTTGATTTATCATTAAATATATGTATGGGGATATGTGAATGAATGAATTCCAAAAGGATCTGTATGAATCTGAATAGTTGCCAATCGCTACAGGTTGTCCGGTTAGAACAAGAATGATGTCAATGTCCCAATGATGATGAAAGAACTGTATTATATTGCCACACACACACTCGCAATAGATGATTGGTAGGATGACCATGAATGATTAACACTCTAAGGTCCAAGGCCTTTTAGCCTTTTCTAAGTTGTCTGACATGCCTTGATGTTTTTGTACATTTTGCTTAACCAAAAACATTGATGCACAAATGGAATATATGATTCTATTCTAGAAGACCTCAGCAATAATATTAGAAAAGGGTTCAATGTTTCCGTGGTTGTTCTTTTTATGTCTCTAAGACGAAAACTCAAAAATAAAAATATCCCGGACGAGGGATATAGACTTTTTAGTGTTAAAGACCGTAAATCCGTGTAAAGGATTCATAGTAGAATGACAATGATGATGAACCGTGAACATTATTATCCGTGTAAAGGACTTATATTCACACATGAATCAGTGGTTTCTATGGAATGATATGAATAACAAATTAATTATTATACAAGAAGAATGGATATAGTACATATGAATGTTATGACAATGACTTAAATGCGGATATGTTCCTTTAACACTGTGCCACGTAACGGTGAACATTCCACTCCGCCGTTATCAACGGAAACTCGTTAAAATAGCAGTGACAAGTTTGAAATACGAATGATACAGATGAAATTGATAACAGTAACTAACAGATACTAACTACAATGATACTGACATACTAAATCGCTAAATGAAACAACAACAGAACTCTCACTATCTTATAGACGCACGGCAAGGAAGAAAATTAATGGCTCTGAATGAATTTAATTGTCCAACGAACTTCTTGACGCTCCTCTCCAGCTTCTCTTGACCCACACTGGCTATAGGAGAGTCGTACTTATATAGGGAAGAGGGGGAATG
The DNA here is from genome assembly GCF_963457725.1 of Sprattus sprattus. NCBI lineage: Eukaryota > Metazoa > Chordata > Actinopteri > Clupeiformes > Clupeidae > Sprattus > Sprattus sprattus. Next base: position 70,949,376 of record NC_137920.1, read on the forward strand.
AGAGGGCATGTCAGGGCATGAGCGGTGCATCTGGTGCCCATGCGTCCCTATGGAACTCTGGGGTGACCTCTCTGTGGACCACAGGTCCCATGAGTGGCCCGCACAGGGGGGTGCCCTACTGGATGCCGCTGGTGGAGGCAGACTTTTGAACAGCCACCCCCAACTTTGTGTAGCAAAACTCCAGCCAGTAGCATTCTGGGTGAACGATGGGAGTCTGATGGCAACGGGCCACGTGTAGTTCCGGTCCTTGACCTGGATCTGCCCTGTCCGTATACTGATGAGGTATGGTCTGATGCAACCACACCTGTGGACATTGAATGCGGCCGGGAAAGCCGCCATCTGAAGGGTGAAAGGTCCGCAATTCTGGGGATGACTGAGCTGCCACGCCGTTTTCGGCACTCAGCACCGCTGTGCTGGTGCTTCCTTATGTCGTCTCTCCCCCTCAAGATCCAGAACCGTCGCCGTAGCTCAGCAAACACCCTCTCCGGCCCTGGATGCATGAGCCGGCTGTCACCATCCTGAATGATGGGCTTGGTGTTGGGGTGATGAGGATCCAGCACTATGGGATGAGTGGTGTCTTCCTCCCAGGACTCACACCGCCCCCACACATGGATCAGCTGAGTCTTTGTGTCTACTCTGGAGCCAACGTGAGCAGTCTGCTGGCTGCAGAGACAGGTTTCCCTGAGGAAAGAAGAATGAATTCCTCCAGAAAGCACTCTCTGGACTGTCCGGCTTGTCTGACATCCTCTGCTATGGGTTCTGTGGGTGTGGCCGCCCCATGACATGCTCTGCTAGAGGCCTCAGCCCTTGGTAGCTGCTGAAACTTCCAGGATCAGGAAGAGACTGAGCAGTCACAGAGACGGGACCACAGAAGGATGATTTCCGTCAGTAGGCTTGTGGGATGATGATACGTCTGTACCTGCTGGCCGTGATGACTCCTTTCTGTCTTTGCCTCTGCATGGATGGTCACCTGATGGCAATGCTCAGTGGAAGTCTGAGTGCCAGTGAGCAAACACTGAGGGGTGGAGGACTGATGCATGGGAACCTTGGCAGGGCCCTGCAGTGTCCAACCGAGGCGTGTTTTCAGTGCAGCTGGTCCACCTGGTGGGCCAAGGTGCACTCGCTCAACTTGGTTGAGAGGATGGGGGTAGTCAGACCCGATGAGAAGCAGTGGTTGGGCCTGACTGAATGACTGCAGAGGCAGATCTAAAGTGATGATAGGCCTTCTAAAGGGCTTTGACTGGGTATGAGAGGGTGGATAATGTGGGATATTTAAAAATGAGTCAGAAGGAATGTCAGATAATTAATTTAAATAGGTCAGTCACATACGCAAGACGATTTGATCCACGGTATAAAGGGGTGGGTCATTATACACATTCTAAGCTTTCTGATTGGCTGGTGTCAGCAGAGAGGTCAGGGATTTTATTGGTTAAGCAGGAAGCCATTCAAGGCTTTAGTGGGGGTGTCAGGGTAGGTTGCTTCACCATCTTCAACAGTACACTACTACCCCTCCTGGCAGGATTGTACGCTACCGGCTGACTGGCTTCGGGGGCTGGCTTCTCTGGTCTGATGTTGACCTCGTACATTACTTCCAGATTGCATGTCTGGCATCTGGCCTTGAGGTAGCACTGCACTGTTGGATGATCCCTTCCACACCTCCATCACAGCTTCCCTGTCTTGATCCAGCTGACATTCTGATCCTTGTTCAGCTGCTTGAAGGCTGTGCACTGGTTGAAGTAGTGCTGGATGCTGTTGGAGAACGGTGGATGCTCTGTCTTCCGTGGTGGGGGCTGTGCTGTCTTGGTGCTGTCTTGGTGGGCTCGACTGCCTTAACAGGGGAGTCACAGCCAAGCAGGACAGTGGTGGACACCCGGCTGGGCTCTGATTCGCTCTGACGCCTCTCTGGTGGTCTGTACTCTAGAGTTGATGAACGCCACCTCATCCTGCTGCATTGGCACCTCAACATGCAGCGTTGGCACCATAAATGGCGGTGCGTGAGCAGACATGCTATGCGATTGACGTAGGTGCATGCTCCGCCTATTGTCAGTCAGCTCAGCCACAAGCTGTGGTGGCAGATGGCCACGGCGATCTCTGCGCTGCTGCACTGACCATGTTGTGGTATGGCACTGGCGGAGGTGTTGACGGGAACGTCTTCTTCTGGTTGAACCGCCATTGAAAAATGATGAGATGCAGGCCACGGAACACCTCACAGGTCATCCCCTGGCTGAATGTAAGGCTGCCAGGTTGTCAGCGACGTGGACGAGAAGTCCAGGATTGGAGGCCTGGCATTGGATACCCTACTGTCTGCGACATGGAGTCGTCCTGATGGTAGAGCAGCAAAGCTGGTGGTTGAAGCTGGTGGTGCATCTGATGCACGCGGTGAGAGGGCTTGATACTTCTGCAGCATCTCTCTCCTAATCTGCATGTTGTCCTCCCTTATCTCCTTCAGGGCTTGATGGTTGTCATCCCTCATCTCCTTCAGACCTGAGAGGAATGCCTCTGGGATTGGGCTTGACCTTATCTGTCCAGCAGGTTGTGCTAGAATGCTTCATGGCTGTGACTGCTGGCTCCACCAACGGCTTGCTCTTGAAGTGTGGGTGCCTCAAAGTAACAGGGCTGATGACCACCACGACGAGAGAAGTCGTTGTCTACGGGGAATGTCATCTTAACTGCGGTACTTATGGACAAAGGACCGCTGAGCGGGGTGCCAAGCTGCAGGCCGCTGGTGGAGGCAGCCTTTTGAACAGTCGTGGTTTCCCAAATAAATCAGAGATTTTTATATATTTTGATGCAACTTCCTTCAGACATCTTTTCTTTTTCTCCCTGAGCTTTTCAGCTCCTGCTTTACGTTTTGGTGCCAATGACATGCTCTAACTCTCAAAAACGTCTTTGTCTGCGATAGATTGACGGAAGTGTTGAGTAGGCAGGGCAAGGCAACTTTATATATTTATTTATGCAACTCAATGTGCTTTACATTTACAAAAACAGGAGAGACAATAAAGAATTAAAATAAAAAATAAAAAATGTAGGCTAGAGTAATTGACATATCGTAAATCCTCAAATTGTGGCCGGGGCTTTTATTTACTTAGGCTGCAAAGCGCACCGGCTTTTATTTGGGGCAGGCCTTTATTTCTTACTTATCTTCTATTATAGAATTTAATTATTTAAATCAAATAATGGGCATAATTGCAGTATGCTAATATAATTCATTGCATACGCGTTCAACACTTCCTGCACACCGCGTAGTGCTTTACGTGCGGTGTCAACGTAAAAATAAACATCGGAGTTATGGTCTCCACTGCCAGTCACGGAGGAAAAGATTTCCAAAGCCTTGATTTTAATAATTTTTCTAGACACTCTATTATGCTTATCGCGGACTGAAAAAATGTATTCAACAAGCTGGTTTCATATCCAGCCTAACTTTCTTTCTACCTCCACCTGCTAGTCGTAGCCTATATCATTCGTCTCGGGTCAATGTCAAACTTTGCTGCTTTTTCTCCCGAATGTTCTTCAACATACACCATCTCTTTGAATTTAATATCAAAGTTTCGCCTTAGTGTACTACTGCTTTATGATCCCTTCTGGAAAAAGTAACCTAGCCAAATTAAACATTACTGATAAACAACAGTAGGCTATATGATACGTGCATTTAGGCTAAACCGTAACAAATTGCCAGACGCGCCTTCATGAACAATAACAAATTCACCTAGTAGTCCTAGGTGGGGACATTTTTTTTTTTATTGCAAACAGCCCATGAAATTAGCCAACAATATTATATAATATAATCAGTGGTGTCAAAAGTAAACACATTCGTTACTTAAGTAAAAGTATTGATACTGCAGTTTAAAAATACTCTGGTAAAAGTTGAAGTATTGACGTAACCTCTTTACTCAAGTAAAAGTAAAAAAAGTACAGGCTCTAAAATGTACTTAAAGTATAAAAGTAAAAAGTAAAAAAGAAAAAAAAACATTTAAAGATAAACTAGTTGGACTTAATATAATTGACACGACTGTAAGAAAAAAGCTTAATTTAATAGCTGATGAGTGCTACATGGAGCCCAAGACATGGTAAAAAAATGTCAAAAATATAATAATGCTGTCAAAGACAACAAACTCGAAGAGCATGTTTTTCTTAGACTTTATTGGAATTCAAGTAGACCTCCACCCCATTTGCACATTCGTCTCTCATCAAGGGCCTTTGCAACTAGGTTCATAGTCTTCGCATATTCTGCCAGAAATTCAAGCTTGACAGGAGTCAAATAAAAAACTCAAAGAGTAACGAGCCTCATTTAAAATGTAAGGAGTAGAAAGTACAGATAATTGTGTTAAAATGTAAGGAGTAGAAGTAAAAAGTTGCCAGAAAAATAAATACTCGAGTAAAGTAAAAATACCTAAAAATTCTACTTAAGTACAGTAACGAAGTATTTGTACTTCGTTACTTGACACCTCTGAATATAATATTAAACATGAGGAGAACATGTATTAATGAAATGCATTCAATTCAATTGTGATGTCTGCTTTGAGCCGACGAACTGATGCTGGTAGGCTACAGTAATATAGGCTACTTTATTTTACCCCCGGCTTGTATTCGGGGCCCGGCCTTTATTTGTCCGTATGGACCACGACCCCGGCTACTATCTGAAGCCCGGCCTCTAATTGAATCCCGGTCTTTATTTGAGGATTTACGGTATTTAATAACACCTAAAACAAAGTAAGACTGACGGAAGAGATGAGACCATGGCCCTCATTCTCGAATACACATATATACAGTGGGGAAAATACTTATTTTCCCCACTGTATATGGTTTAAAATTAATTACTATCAGATGGTGGAATCTTAATATATGCAGGGGGACTATTAACACCTCTCTCCACCCTAACAGAAAGCCTTTGCACAAGAGAATGTATTTCGGATGAAATAACTATTTCACAGAAATCTTCATGCGGTTTGCAGCACTATATACAGTGGGGAAAATAAGTATTTGAACCCCTGCCGACTTCGCAAGTTTGGCCACTTGCAAAGAAATGTGTGATCTAGAATTTTAATGGTAGGTGTATTTTAACAGTGAGAAACAGAATATCAACAAAAAAATCCAGAAAACTGCATTTGATAAGATTTATGACTTTATTTGCATTTGATGCAAAAAATAAGTATTTGAACCCCCAAGCAAAGAGCAAGAATTCTGGCTCCCAATGGCCAGTTATGTGCCCAAAAAGCACACAGATTAGTCCTCATTAGGTCTAACAAGGTATACCTGATCTCAACTGGTGACCTGTATAAAAGAAACCTGTCCAAAGAATCATACTTCACACCTTCAACCTCACCACCATGGGCAAGACCAAAGACCTGTCCAAGGACGTTAGAGATAAGATTGTAGACCTGCACAAGGCTGGAATGGGCTACAAAACCACCGGCAAGCAGCTTAGTGAGTAGCAGATAACTATTGGTGCGATTATTCATAAATGGAAGCAACACCAAACAACTGTCACCCGCTCTAGGTCTGGGGCTCCATGCAAGATATCCCCTCGTGCGGAATCAGTGATCATTCGAAAGGTGCAGAATAACCCCAGAACTACACAGGGGGAGCTTGTGAATGATCTCAAGGCAGCTGGGACCAGAGTCACCAAGAAAACCATTGGCAACACACCACGCCATCATTTTTTTAAGTACTGCAGCACTCGCAAGGTCCCCCTGCTCAAGGAAGCGCATATACAGGGCCATCTGAAGTTTACCATTGCACACTTGAATGATTCTAGGGAGGATTGGGAGACAGAATGTGGTCAGATGATACCAAAATCAAGCTCTTTGGCATCAACTAGACTTGCCGTGTTTGACAGGGGGGGGGGGATGCTGAATATGACCCCAAGAGTACATCATACCCACCATCAAGCATGGAGGTGGAAACATTATGCTTTGGGGCTGTTTCTCTGCCAAGGGTACAGGACGACTCCACCGCATCAAGGGGACTATGGATGGGGCCATGTAACGTGGAATATTGGGCTTGAACCTCTCCATTCCCTCATTCCCTCCCATTGAAAACACAACCTTAAAGATTTGGAGAGGATCTGGAAAGATGAGTGGACCAAAATCCCTCCTGAGATGTTTGTAAACATGGTGACCAACTACAAGAAACGTCTGTGCTTGCCAATAAGGGTTATTCCACCAAGTACTAAGTAATTTTTGTCAGTCAGTTTTGGGGGTTCAAATACTTATTTTTTGCATCAAATGCAAATAAAGTCATAAATGTTATAAAATGCATTTTTCTGGATTTTTTTGTTGATATTCTGTTTCTCACTGTTAATATACACCTACCATTACAATTATAGATCACACATTTCTTTGCAAGTGGCCAAACTTGTGAAATCGCAAGGGGTTCAAATACTTATTTTCCCCACTGTATACTTATACATGCAAACCTCAATTCTGACACAAATTTCTCTACATAAACATCCAAACGAATTACTATACAAGTAAGCATACATCAAATAAGCTAACCTAAGTGTAACAACTACTTGCTCACAGCTCAATTAAAAGAGTGTGGCTACACAGCATCTAAGTATTTACACTAGTATCAGAAGAATCTAAGTAGGACTATGGAGGTAAATGAATGCGATACCACAAGTTATAGATTTACGTTTGAAATGAATTAGTACATTTATTAATAGGGTTGAATGTATATATATACACAATGTATGATATAAATAACAATAAATAAAATAAATAGATTGTAACAAATAAACTGTGCAAAGTGCAACAAATAACTATATTAGATAACAAATCCTACCTCTTATTTGGGTGCACCCTTATGTAACTAAATTGAACATGTTATACCATTACACACAATTAATTCATAAAAAATTCAATTTCGAATTTGATTAAAACCATTCAGCGTTAACAGTAAATTCAAAGTTCAGGTCAGTTCATGTAAGTGTTTCAAAAGTAAATTAAAACATTCAATGTTCAAGTTCAGTTCCAGTTGATTTCATTGGACAAAGTTATTAAACATCCAGTGTTAAAAAGTTCACGTAAGTCATAGTCAGTCAAAGTCACGTCCTACCACTGTGGAGTGATGGGGTAAATGGAAAAGTTGAAGGGTTCCGATCCAGGATATTTCGGGAAGCTCGCCATCAATTTCAAACCTCAATAAAAAACATGACCTGTAAATGTACAGGCCAGAAACAATCATATATCTCATAAAAATCAACAAATTAATAAAACAAAACAAGTACGTATGATTTTAGTTGGTTGGTTTGCAGCCTTAACACTTTGTTAAACTAGCTTAGCTTATTAACGGTCAAACTCACTCACCGAAGCCAGCATTCCAATTCTGTTAGGTTGCCGTTGAGTTGTATGTACAGTATAGCTTTAATATATAATTTCGATGTTCCTGTTATCTATAGTCATAATAAGATCTGCATTAGTGTTTATTTATTTATTTTTGTATCTTATTGTCTTATCAAACAGTTTGTGTAGTTAGCTAATTACCTTTAATTCATTAGATCAGATTAATTCTCCGGTCAGGTTTTGTAGGTCTTGTTTTTAGCACTATATGAAATCAATAATGAAACGTATTATGTCTAACATGTTAACGTAACTCAATCATTCAAACTAAAATGGTTCATAACAATCACATGACAACAGGGCATAACAATCACATGACAACAGGGCATGTATTATGTACAAACACTTGTCAAGAGATACAGATAGGTAAATAAATAAATACATGTTACATTAGTGTTAAAGAATTACATTTTACAGGTTACAAAACACTTTTAAAGAGACACAGATTTTGCCAGAGATAAATCATCAGCAAATGATGTACTAACAGCAAATGATGTACTAACAGCACTGGCACCTTAAAGGACTACTCAGCATGGTTATCCTCATACTAAGTGACAGCTGCTTGGGCTGGGGGTTACAAACACTTGTAAAGAGACACGGATTAGTAAATAAATACATGTTTCAAACATGTTAAATTAATACATTTTACAGTGAGTGATAAGCCAGATCAAAGAGGTATGTCTTGAGTGTATGTTTAAATGTATCAACCGTTTCAACCATTCTTAGGTATTCTGGCAGAGTCTGTTTAGTTTAAACCGGTTGCTACAGCAACGAACCGAGCACAGTTCTGATTGGTGGTCACTTTGTTATGAGGGTCCTCATGTTGTCCGACAGCAGACTGGCTCCGCTCCGGTTCGGGTGGAGGCCATCATGCTTCAGCAGGCTGGGCCTCTCCCAGAACAAGTCAAAGTTATTAACAAAGCTAGTGTCTGATGAGGTGCAGGTCGCTTGCAGCCAGGTGTGGAGGCCGAACAGTCTGGACCATCTCTCCACACCTCTCCGGTAGGTCGGGAGAGGCCCAGAGATGACGATCCGTCTTCCTGTGTCTGCGAGGGTGGTGAGGAGTGCTGTGAAGTGTGCCTTCAGGACTTTTGACTGTCTTGCCCTGATGTCGTTTGTACCTACATGTACAACTATGGTGCTTACCTTGGTGTAGCCAGCGAGGATGCTGGGGAGTCTACGCTTAATGTCACGGACCCTGGCTCCGGGGAAGCAGAGGACCTTGCAGGGGCCGCTTGTTGAAGGGGGGATGTAGACATCTCGGACCATGGAGCTGCCGATGACCAGAGTGGTGGTTGTCACATCCAGCGGGAGAAGTCGTCGAGGGGATGATGACTGTGTTGAGGGCCCAGGATTGAGAGCAGGGCGGCGTGGGCGATGCTGGTGTTGCTCTGGAGCCGGTCTGCAGGGGCGTTTCGGGGCGGGCTGAGGAGGGGAGTCATCAGGCCCAGGAGGCTCCTCCTGATCCATCAGTGCAGTGTAGCGGTTCCTCAGTTGCAGGGGTGGGCCTGGCTCAGTGTGTCGTCCCGAGCGTCTTCCATCCCACTTGCTTTTGCCTGTTGTTCTCCATGGCTAATGAGGAGTGGAGTTCACAGGCAGGGTGGGCTGGGTCCACATCAGTGTGTGTTCTGGGTTAGTGTGCATGCAGGGTGAAGTGGGATTGAGATGTCCAGTGTGTGTGTGTGTGTGATGAGGACCCACAGAGACAATGGAGTCAATGAACTGCTCATCCAGCTTGATCTGGTAGAGCGTCGCTAACCTGACTTCGAGTTCTACTACCTGCTGGCTGAGCAGGAGGCAGGAGTCGCATCCAGGTGCACCACTGAAGGGAGGCATTGTGGAGATGTCAGATGGCGGGCAAAACTTGCGTTAATGTGTTTTGTTTGCTACAATGTCGCGGTGACTCGCGGTGAAGTAGGTAAACGTTAAGCTTTAGCTGGTGTTTGCTTGCTAGACTTGCTAGCTGTTCAGATTCAGAATGAGGACAAGTAGTGATAAATTTAGTTTAGTGATCTATACAACTCCGTGCTCACAGGAAGAAGCAAAAACCTAATGTTTGTAGGATAAAATTCTTCTTCTGCCTTCTGTTAAAAGAACGACAGCGCCTTCCGCTAACCTGCGAGTTGGCAGTTATAGTAATTGGAGGTGTTTTCCACCGCAAAAAAAGTTGACAAGAAACGTTTTTTAGCTCCCCTAAGGGTTACCTGGATTTAAGTGATGGTCCGGCAGAGAGATTCTTCTTAATGCGGATGACGAATGCATCAATAAAGACGAGAGTCTGAGGTTTAATCCAGTAGTAGGCTGTAGGTTAAATCCAGCAGAGTTGTTTTTAGAAAACGTTTGAAGATGGCCTCAAATCCTGATGGCGAATTTCTCGATCAAGAGATATACACTCTAAAAAGTAATTCAGGGGACCTTTTACCACTACTTAATTAAATGCATGGTTTCAAGGTAAAAATTCTAATTTATCGATTTAGATCAACCTTTTAAGTTGCAAACATTATTTAAATGAGTTGTGTTGACTTAATAATGTTGGTAATTACATCAACTTAATATTATTTGTAATTCAAACTCAAATGTCTGCATTAATTTAATTAAAACTAAATTTAAGTTGTAGTAACTTAATGTAATTGGCTTGACAACTTAATATTTCTCCACCTTGAGTTCAGGAGTTCTAGGCTCCTCCCCTACCCAGTTAAAATTCCTGGACAACTTCAGACAGTTAAGACTGTGTTAGAAGACCTGTAGGCAGAACAAAGTTCTATTACAAAGTGGTATAATATAAAGGACATTTTCAAGGCAAGTTTCATTTAATTTACAATTAAACTCTACTTAATCATTCTTATCCACTGCTATGCTAAACTAAAGGGTTGGATGGCCGAAATTCACTGCTAAATATGACTAGCACTAGCTTTGTTTAGCTACAACATTCCATCAACTGTTAGCAAGTGTAGCCTAGCCTTTGGATTGTTGATATTTCTGTGATAGAGATTAAAGTAGTAGAGGCAGAGGGTTTCTTTTTTTTTGCATTGTAAATGATTTTCGATTTTGGTTACTATTGTGATACAACCTAAAGTTTGCATTTTTCATGGTCTAAAAGGCTACATACATTAGTTTAGCATACGTTGGCCCATATCTTGGGCAAAATGGTCTGGGGCTGCAAAATGTGTGCATTTGAAACCTCTACAAAAACAGGGTTGCTAAAACATTACAGGTTACGCCATGGTCATGGGCAACCTCTGCCATGTCTTTTCCCTTTGCATCGTTGCCTATGTATTTTAGCATTATTTGAAAATTGCACCTTTTTCTGTTAGTAACTGTGCTGTTTGAGTCTTGTTTTTGTATTCATGTTAGGTGTTCATGTTCATCCTGGCTGTATATGTTTTTGACGTTTGCCTGTTCCTTGACCTGAGCCTGTTGGATTCCTTTTTTGGATACTTCTGCCATGAACTCTGTTTTGATTCTTGGATTTTTGACCTATGCCTGCCTGTTGACCACGAGACTGCCTTTTCCCTTTGCATCGTTGCCTATGAGTTTGATTACAATCTTTGAAACTTGAGCTGTGATGTCTGTAAGTGGGTCCTTCACTAATGAGAGTTGTAAAAGTTTACTAAATGTTAACAAATGTTTTACAAAATAATTTTTAAACTGGAGTTAACAACACACATTTTACACGTTTGGCACTGTGGTTTTAAATACACAAAGGCCTATAACTTTGCTGTGATGGCATAACTGAGTATGCTTACTACTTTACTTAAGGCAATATTGCAAATTTATGTATTTATAATTTGTTGGGCAATTTTAATTTGTGTTGTTGTTTTTTCAAGATTTATATATTGAGTGTTCAAGTACTCAACTGCAATTTAATATAGAAAAAGTTAATTGCCTAACAATTTTGTTCTTGAATTAAATAATTTCTTAAAAGCTACATGAACAAAAACATGAAAAAGCGAGAAAAAAAATACTGAAAAAAAATCTAATTGGAGCAACTTAATTTTTTAAACAGTTGCCAACTTAAAAACTTGTGTTCCTGATTATGGCAATTAAGTACATAACGCTTAAAAACTCCTTTTAAATAATGTGGAAAAACTTGTTGGAACAACTTAATTTTTTTGAGTTATCAACTTAAAAACTTTTGTTTATGCTAACAATTATTAAGTTAGTGGTACTTAAAAATTCCCTTGGTTGTAGAGGAAAAGCTAATTCCCCCAACTCAATTTAGATCGTTGGTTGAACTTAATTTCATTAGAAGTTGTCATAACTCAAAAAAGATTGATGCAAACTGTTGCGTTAATTTTCTGCGTTGAGCCAACGCATTTGTTTTTAGAGTGTAGTCTGAGTTTGAATCCTTTATATGATTTAAAAAATTAAAAGTGTCCGGGGTTTTTCGAATATTAAGAATAGAGAGGAGTAGGCTAGTCGGTAGGTAGAAACCCTTTGTTGTCTATACATATTTACCAAAATCTAAAATATGTTGTGGTTAACCTGGGTTACATTCTCCCTCTCTGAATACAAGCAAGTCCCTTTCCGTTCTACAAGGCTGCATTGTTATGGGGTAGGCATGTTCGGAATTAGTCAAGTCTGGGAGTGCTTCTACAATAGCTGTACTAAGACCTTGGAATAATGTTTGAACAATGGTCACTAAAGGGTTCCCTAATTGAGGATATGTGAGTCTTTTAGGTGGTTCTCTTATTCTTGAAGATCTTCTCACTGGACTCTGTGTTTCACCTTCATCTCAATTATCTCCTTCTTGGTTGACATCCGTTTCATTTTGATGTGTGATTTCAATGTTATCCACAGGTTCATCTGGTGATTGTTCAGGTAAATTTTCCTTTTCCGGTTGGTCAGTTACAGATATGGGTTCCACTTCAGATGAGCATTCTCTCTCTGGTAAGGATGGACTCCTATGAGGGACTTCATCAGATTTCTCTGGAACACTGTTGGAGACTGCTGCAGTTGTGGAACAGGTAGGCTCAACAGAAGAACAGGATTGCTCCCTGAGAGGCATGGTCACACGGTGTTCATGAGTGGAACTTGTGAATCTTGAGACTGGATCATGGAAAGGATATGACAAAAAAACATCATCTTCTTCTGAATCTAACTCTCGCTCATCAGGGACAGGTTGTGGATGCTGTCGTCTAGATGGCCTTTGTGGTTTTCTTGGCACGGTGGGAGGTTCCGCTTCAGACACTGGTAAGAAACCGCAAGGTAGCAGGAGATCTCTGTGCAGCGTTCTATGGGGACGATCCTGATGTTCTTTCTTGACGGTGTAAACTGGAAGGTCTCTTTCCCGGCTAACAACGACATGCACAGTTTCTTCCCACTTGTCAGCCAGCTTGTGTTTTCCCCTCAGACGAACACTCCTGACCAATACACGATCAACCACGTCCAAGGTGGATTCAGTGACACGTCTGTCAAAACTGACTTTGTTTCTTTCTGCGGCTTTAACAGCATTTTTGTAAATAAGCTGGTAACTTTGTTGAAGATGGGATTTCAAGGCACGCACATATTGGGAGTGAGACTTATGATCGCTCTGGCTCAATGGTACATCAAAGGCAAGATCAATAGGCAACCCAGGCTGCCGCCCAAACATGAGCTCATATGGCGTGAATCCGGTTGTTTCGTGTTTGGTGCAATTATAGGCATGCACTAATGGCTTAACAAAGTCCCGCCAGTGAGTTTTGTCTTGAGCTTTGAGTGTACCAAGCATGCTTAGGAGTGTCCTATTAAATCTTTCAACAGGGTTTCCCCTTGGATGATATGGCGTTGTCCTAATTTTACGGATTCCTGCTAGATCACATAACTCTTTGATGGTCTTTGACTCTGCCTTGGTCGCTGTGCAGCTTTTCAGGAAAACCATAGTGGACCATGAAGTTTTCCCACAGGCATTTTGCTACAGTTTGAGTCTTCTGATTAGGAGTGGGAACTGCTACAGCATACTTAGTGAAGTAATCTGTGATAATACATCTTGTGTATTACTCCGGTCAGGTCTATTGATAGAAAGTCCATACAGACTAGTTCAAGAGGTCTGGTTACCTGAATACTTACTAGAGGAGCTGCTTTCTCTGGCGGTGTTTTGCGACGAACACAGCGCCTGCAACTCTTTATCTTCCTCTCTATGTCAGTAGCCATTCTTGGCCAAAAGAATCTGGCTCGGGTCATCCCATGTCATCGTGAAGGCTTGACATCACAATACTTCTGAACTTTTCTGGTAAGACGATCTGGTATTGAGTTCTCTCCACGACTTGCCTCTTCCTGTAGAGAATGTTGTTCTTTAACTCAAGCTTGTTCAACTCTCGTAGGAAGATGGGAAGGTCTGGCAACTCTTTCTTTACAGCTGGTGGAGGGCTTTCCCCAGTCTCCATCAGACGGATGATTTCAAAGATGGCAGGATCGGCTCTCTGTTGTTGTTTCAAATCTTCCTCTGATATACTGGAGATGACCGGAAATCCTTCACAGTGCTCAAAGCTGTCAGGAATAGCTTCAGCAGGCATGGCAAGAGATGCTTTAAGAGGACTGATGGGATCATAACTGTTGGCATCTGCAGGAGGGCAGACTAGATCTCAGATCTAGATCTAGTTTCTCACAGAAGGCGCTAACAGTCTTACAGGAGATCCGAGTGAATTTGTCAGACTCAGGTAGGTGTCGGTATATGAACTGGCTTATCCGCTCCTCCTCTTTCTGTAATACTAGATCATTGACGGCCTCAGCATGTGGACGTCGCGGGAGGCCATCATCAATATTGCTCTTCCCTGCGCGGTACTGAAGCTGAAATCTGAAGGTGGAGAGGGCAGACAGCCAACGGTAGCTTGTTGCATCCAACTTCGCTGTGGTTAGTATGTATGTCAATGGGTTACTGTCAGTGTATACCGTGAACTGTGTTCCATAAAGATAGTCATGGGATTTGTCTGTCACAGCCCATTTAAGTGCAAGAAATTCAAGCTTATGAGCTGGATAGCGTGATTCACTTCTTGAAAGTCCTCTACTGGCAAAAGCTATGGCTCTCAATTTCCCTTCCTGTTGCTGGTACAATGCAGCTCCCAGGCCGGGGGTACTGTCATCAGTGTGTACGACATACGGTAACTTGGGGTCTGCAAAGTCAAGAAAACCAGTTGTATGGCCCTGAACATTGTGTTTTCTATTTGGTCCAGTAACAGTACTGATTGCTCAATAGATTTTGCCTGGTTGCAGGTTCATATCAACAAAGAACAAGAGTGAGTTGTAAGTAGTGAGATGCAGGGTACAGTACTATAGGGGTACAAGAAGGAGAAAGAACCAACACAAATTACAGCAAAGCAAAGTAGTAATTTCTGATTCATTTGTATAGCTACTATGAGAGAACATGTTTTCATTCATCAAAAGTCAATGATAGATAAATATGAAATTAGTTTTGAGGTAAAAAAATGTACTTCTCCCTGAGAACTATATGTTTTGAACAGTGTGTTTTCTATTTTTTGGTGTATTGTTTACTGACTGCTTGAAAGTGTATATAATTTTGAACACTTTGTTTATGATTTGACAGCAGTGTTTGATTTTGAGCACAGGTTAAACTGTTTTGAGGCGAAAGTTTCATTTTGCAAGAGGATTCAGAGGTTTTGTAAATAGTGCTTGAAGATGAGGTTTTGTGTTTAGAGTTTAGAGAAAATGAGTGACTGTTTCAAGAATGTGTTTTAGCAATTGTAAAAATCTGTAAAACTGCATTTTTAAAGGAGTTTAGCCAGTTCAATTACAAAAATACATTCTCAAAAAGATTGGGGAGGTTCTTCCTCCGTTTCCTCAATGGAAGAGCCTCCTCTGCTGGGCACATAACA
Organism: Sprattus sprattus; assembly: GCF_963457725.1. Lineage (NCBI taxonomy): Eukaryota > Metazoa > Chordata > Actinopteri > Clupeiformes > Clupeidae > Sprattus > Sprattus sprattus. Next base: position 70,964,527 of record NC_137920.1, read on the forward strand.
CTTTGGCTGGCTGTTTGTTATTTGCAGTGCTATAATTTTAACATGCTTGTAGTACCCATTTGGGGTGTATTGTTTTGCTGTGCTTATCTGCGTGGTACTACACATTCTTTTACTGCCCAATCAGTCAGGGGAAGGACGTTTGTTGGTCTCCAGAGGCTTGATTTGTGTACTACGTGTGTGTGTGTGTGGTTCTTTTGTGTTTGTTTTCTGGTTGTCCTTTTTTTTTTTTTACAGGAGTTGGGTACTGTCAGCAGGGGTGCCGCCAGGTGTTTATATGGTCATTGTTCTGTTTGCTTCAGTAAGTCAAGTCTTGTCAGGTATATGCCAGTATGTTGGCCTTTGTTTTGACTGCTGATTTTTGTCCTCTACATCATTTAGAGGTTAAGCAGGTATTTTTAATATAGCTTTTCTACTGCTGCATATTGTCCTCTACCCCATTTAGAGGCTGAGCAGGTGATCTTCATGTAGACTGTTGCTTTTTGTCCTCTGCCTTTTGAGAGGCTTAGCAGTTCTCCAGAATATTGGAAGGATAATAAACCTTATATGTGAAACCTCACTCTGTCTCTGAGCTTTTCAGGCCAAACCCACACATTTCGACGGCAACCGAGGCTCGGCCAGTCACAGTATCGGATAACGTCTTCCCATTCAAAGTGGCAATTTGTTTAACTGTGACCAGGCTATGGGGGTGCCTAATAGCAACCAATGCATTCCAGACAAACAGTCCAGTTCTACAAACCGTCCAGGTAGAAAAGCTATGATATGACCTCCAGTGTTGGGGTAGTTACTCAGAAAAAGTAACTAGTTACAAGTTACTTCCGAAAATTGTAACTAGATTACTTTACTGGTTACTGCATTTGAAAAGTAACTTCACTACCAGTTACTTTACTTTCCATTTTTTTAAGCAAATGTCAAAATTTACCGCAAAGCTGGACAAACATCATGGCCCTTTCATCACTTTACTTTCAATTTTCAATAAAGGGCATCTCTTAGCCTTTCATAGTGTATTGTAATTGTAAACATGTAAAACAATAGGGCATATAAAACTCAGCCATCCACTTGAACGGACATTAACCCTGTCCTCACTGTCTGACCAAAGAAATATGCCTCACTTTAAAATCCACAAACAGGATGCAAGATGCCATGTATGGTGGGGACATTCAGGTGGGTCAATCAGCAGTAACACATTAAAAATAGGCCAAAAACAGGCTTTTGGAAACATGAGACCCCACTAAACCAAATGGGGGCCTACTCCTGAGAACAAAACCAGCTTGATGTAGGAATCACTGTAGGTTAAGAGCAAAGCTCATACTCAAAGTCACTTAACATAAATGTCCAAATACAGTGCCCTCCACAATTATTGGCACCCTTGGCTGTTCTGCCCTCTGCTTATTCAGGTCTGCAATATTGCTTATATTGTTGTTATGGAAACGAACACAGTATAGTATTGGACTTTTACTTTGACATCATTCAAATGTTCGTCTCGTGGAAATGGCAACAGCTGTTATCCAGAAACGTATGCGAAGTAATGCTAAACACGTAGTGAGAACAGTACATAGGCTTTACTTATCCACAACGAAGTGTCTGTTGGTATTACAAAAGGACCACCAGTAAGACTGAATTAAATGTTATGAATATCTCAACCTTCACAGAGAAAAAATTAGAAAAAACCTGCCCTGTCACTGTGATCTGACGTCCGGCCTTTCTGCCATTCTGATTCTATGCTTATACATCGGTTTTGCTATCCTTGTTAATTTATCTGTATGAGTGTTTATGTTGTTCAATTGGACACATAGTGCATTTAACACGCAGATGTTTGTCCTTTCGAGCAACAAAGTTAAAGTAATGAGAATATCGCTATTGGCTGGACCCTCCTGTCTCCGTCTACTTCCATTTCCCCCGCTTCCCTCCTTCTCCGCACCAGCAGCTACGTCAGTAACGTCACTCAAATCACTCAAATCGGTCTCTGTGGCAACGGTGCCAAAACAAGCACACAGGCAGGAAGCATGCACGCACTAAAAGAGAACTTTTCGGACTGGCAAAAAATGGCTTGGGAAACGCAGGAAAGCTCGTTACTAAGGTCTAGTAAAGTAGTGACTTTACCAATATTTTGAGAGTAATGCGTTATTGTACTCCGTTACCAATAATAGTAATGTCGTTACTAACGTCCGTTACTTTGTAACTCGTTACCCCCAACACTGGTGATCGCTAACTTTTGACCTCCTGGCCAAACAAATGGACAATGGACATTCTCAGAGTGAATTCTGCCTAACAGATTTGGCCCTCTTGACAAATGGATAAGAAGCAGTCGAACTCCATTAAGTTAATCGTCTGCACTCTGAGCTCACTCTTTGCTACCGCATCAAAGTAGACCCTTGCTCTGTCTTGCCCTCCTAAGAATCAGAATCAGAATCAGCTTTAATTGGCAAAGTAAGTTTGCACAAAGAAGGAATTTGTCTTGGTGCAGTGGCTCTCAGTGTGCTTATGTAACAATGTAAGAAATTAAGTTTAGTGCATGGATGAACTTCCCCAAATCACTGTTGCATATGTATATATATATTTTTGGTTCCACTACTGGGTTTTGTGTCGTTTATAATGGGGGCGATAATTAGTGGAACACACCTCAAGGCTTTCTCTTACCTGGAAGCCTGAGACAGGGGTAAGCTGGTGTTTTAATCCTCCGTGAATAAAACATTAATTAGTATTGGATATTTTGTAAAATTTGAATGACATGTGTATTTTTTTGTGATGGAAGGTTGTCTTACATTACTCCCGCTATTTGCATTGTGTATTTAATATGCAAATTAGTGTAATAAAATACTAAATTGTCGAATGTTTGTCTAGACCAGGGCTCTTCAATTAGTTCGGAGCTGGGGCCAGTATTTGAAACTGAGGCAAAGTCAGGGGCCGGAGGATATGAGCAGTATTCTATTAGTTTCCTTGTCGCTGCAGCTATCATATTGACTAATCAGCGCAAGCGTATCACGGCGGTCAATGTAAACACCGTGGCGGCTTCCATTGGTAGGCAGGAGGCCAAGTTATGACACATTTTTACTTATTTCTCGAGTTGCAAAATGTTTCAAACTGAAATTAACTATAATCACTGACAGAACAAGCACTGTAACAGTCCAATATTTGACCTCTTTTTACAATAACAGGGTTAAGCAGTTAATCTGCTGTGGCCAAAAGTACACTGCATTTTGCATATCTGTCTATAACTAAATAGCCTCAGATACCTCAATATTCAGTCCAGCTGAACCTGTTGTATTTAATCTAACTAGCCAAAAAAGAAAAAGTTTGTGACTATGGCTAATTGTACACTCTCGCGTGCAGTAGACATTTTTGTCTGGTAAGCGCAGTTTGAAAGGTACGAGTCAGAGTGATGAAGGCCAAATGTAACGGTCACAGTGACGCACTCTAGAGCTCGGTAAATTTAGAGGGGCAAATTTGATTGGTAATTTGTTTTCCCTCAAAAATGTATGTCTGGCCAAATCAAGCAGTACCCGTTTACGTGGCTTAAACGGGTGCATACCGCCACCATACCAACACCTACTGCACACGATAGTGTACAATTAGCCATAGTCACAAACTTTTTTTTTTTTTTTTTTTAAGATTTTTTTTTTTTTTAGATTTTTAGTCACGAACTGAATGAGGCTACCGGGGGCCAGTCCAAAGCAGCCAGGGGGCCGGATTCGGCCCGAGGGCCGCCTATTGAAGAGCCCTGGTCTAGACCTTCAGGTGCTAACTGGCTAAATATATTGTAGGATGTTATCAGCATATGACCCTTGCCGTGTGTGTGACTGCCCCATTATATCTGTTACAGGTATGTTTCTTATCTGTTATTAACTTTGTTCATAAGTCTATGTGTGTATTTGTATTTCTTCCGTTAATAACTATACGATCACAGTTTCTTGCTATAAATGTTGTAGTCCTTGAGGTTAAGTAGGCTATATTGAACTATGTAGCAAGAAGTAGCTAATGTACATTTTATTTGTTAACGCTCTTACCTGGAAGCCTGAGACAGGGGATGTTATCAGCATATGACCCTTGCCGTGTGTGTGACTGCCCCATTATATCTGTTACAGGTGAATAAATTGACGACAGATTGTGCTCACGACTCCGTTGCATGTTCTTGTATCATACAAAGACATTTTATTTATAATTATCGTAGCGGGCTGGTTAGAGTCCGTTACACTTACACATAGTACACAAAATATTAGGGATGCACTGGTACCGATACCAGTATCGGGCCGATACTTTGTTAAGATACCCGTACTCGTTTTGAATTGCCAAAACCAAAAAACGATACCCAGTGTTGGGTCTGACCGCGGTTATTGAACGATAGCAGTCCTGTATCCAGCGTGCGTGTGCTTTCTTCTGCTGTCTGTGCCTGGCAACTGTAAGAGCGCCAAAGTTGCATAGAGGCCAAGAGTGGTATTGCAGATAGATAGAGATTTTAGAAAAATTATAGCTTGCAACATATAAAAAAAAGAACTGAACTAGGTCATTTTTGCTGCTGTGAACTAAGTTAAACATTTTAAATTATGAATTATGAACTGAAGTAGTTCATTTTAAAATTTGTGAACTATGAACTGAACTAGTTTATGTAGAAAGTGAAGTTTCCCCAACACTGCCGATACCACTTAACAGTATTTCACTATAACAAACTGGACGCGCTATGGGGACACAAAATGTGATTTATTGTCCTTCTACCTGCCCTACCACTCTCTGCCCTACTAGAAAGTTGCTTATTTGCCGTCTTGTTTCGTCTTGTGTTGCATTTACTTGATGTTTGACTGTGTTAGGAAAGTTTGTCATAGTGTCAAAGTAGGTAAATGTCAACAGGTTTCGCTACATTTAGCCAATAGCATCTCATTAGCGATTAGCAATTCCGTTGTGCTGCTTTAGCGTCGATTTGGGCTCATTTTAAGATAAATGACAACGACAGGAGTAAGGCACAGTGTAAGATCTGCACTGTCACTGTGTCGAGGGGCGGAAAGGAAAGTACTTTGTTTAACACAAGCAATTTGATTAAACATTTGAAGACACACGATATTGCTCATTACACAAAGTTCACTATTGCTAGTGGCGCAAGACCAAAGCAACCAATCTTTACTGGCGTCTTGCAAAAGAAAAAAAACGTGAACACACACAGGCAGAGAGAGAGAGGTAAAGAGAAAGACTTTAAGTGCCACATAGGTTAAGTGATTGCTTGTGTACTTGAGCAGGAGACTCTTTATCCTTTTGCAACTGAAATGTGCTCATGTGCTAATCCAGTAATAGTTCTGGTCACGTTTTGTTAAGCAGACTGTGTTGTTAACTTCGCAGCCCATTGAATTGTCTTTATCTGGTTATACTGTATTTGCATTTTGTCTAATGTGATGATGTGGTCTCTTTGAAGGCTTTTTTTGTTTTTTGTTAAAACTAGAAAGCTCTGTTTATTTTTGGCTTGGGATAGTCTTGTGTTATTTTTGTATTGTAGGCTTGACATTATCTGCAGAAGATAAAATAGAATCTGCCTCCAAATGAATTGCACTTTCATGGAGACCAAATCTAAGAAGTATCAGTATAGGTACTCGGTATCGGCAAGTACACAAATAAAAATACTCATACTCGTATTGGTTTGTAAAAATGGTATAGGTGCATCCCTACAAAATATACATCACAACACAAAACAATACAACAGTGCAAAACAATACCACAGTGCAATGGTCAACAGTCCAAGAAGTCTAAAAAAGTATATACAAGGAGTATATATACAATAGTGCAAAGTAGAGAGTCCAGGAAGAGCAGGAATAAATAATTGCTATGCGGTATGAGTATGACGGTTTTACAGTAAGGGTGTAGTTGTACATTGGTTATTTTTCACAGTGCAACAGAGGGTGTTTGGCTCATCCAAGTTTGAGTAAATGATTCTATGAAATACATTATGAACAGCTTCTTAGAAGTTGTAGTCAGCTTCTTGGTATCAAATGGCCCTCTGATAAGAAGTTTATTGCAAGGTCATGCTGTGTAAGAGACACTAGAGATTACCAGTGGAAAAGATTGCACAGTATCACATCAAAGAGTGATCTGTAAACTGTAGGTGAGGCCTTTAGGACCTTTTGGTTAAGCATTTACTGCTTATACTTCACTTAAACCTAGAAACCTGACAAAGTTGTTTAAATGCAGATTAAATATCTCACAAACACTTCACTAAGTCTTTGTGTCTGGCACAAACAACATGTGATCTTAATTGCTGTATTATCTATGTGCATTTGAAATGGTACACTAGGCATGACAACAACTACAGCAGATCTACTGCAAATCTAATCAAATAGTCATTTGGACAATATTTCTACTAAACATTAGTCATTTATATCTATGGAAGACTCCCTATAGGAATGGGAATGGCAGTGTAATTCTAATGAGCTCCTCTTGGGACGTAACAAGAGGAAGCGAATATGAAGTGTTCACACATATTGTTTCTGGCATAGAGAAACCATAACAAACCGCCTGGCTTGGTAGACATACCAGATACCCAAATTAACGTGAAGAAGCACTGAAAAAAATCATCATAATCTGTCCCCTTTAATACATTAAACGGTACGCTTAAAAGTTAAAAATGTCATTGATCTTTTTTGCGTTCTAGTTTTCAATCCTGTTGAACATCTGAGCTTTCATCCCGTTATTTTCACTGTCCCCAGGCTTTGACTGGTTTTAAATGAACACCCACCTCCCTTCAGTCGGTGTCGTCTGATGTCTGTGACAGGAAGAGAGGTTTTTTATTATAACTTTTCAAACCACACATAGGCTATGGCTATTAGTCTTTATGTCTACGGTAAATGAAAGCAGCAGGCCCAGACGGTGTGACACCCTCCTCTCTGAAAGCCTGCACTGATCAGCTGGCCCCTATCTTCACACGGACCTTCAACAGATCTCAGAGAAACCAGATTATCATATACAACAACAAAAGGTTGCCAGACCTGTTTGCATTACAAGCCTAGCTCATTTACATTAGAAGCCTATAGGAGGGGTCTTAAAACAGTATATATGACTAGAGTTGTAGAGGCTTGGTATTCAGTGCTATCCGGAGTAGGTTACTTCCTCACTGCACATTACTGGAATAAAGATTGCTGCATCAGAAACAAAGAAACTTCCTTCATTTCTTACAGTATATACTGTAATATGGATCTCTTGGATCATCGGCTTAATTTTCAGGTGCAACTAGAACTTTACTAATCAAGGGGGAGATTCACACATCCGATCACACAGTAAGTTTAGTTGACTGGTCCTATCCAGGAGTATAAATGCTTCATCAAATATCTAGAGCTTGACCAAGTTCAGTACAATTTCTGAACATGAAAGCACCTGGCCAGGGAAACAACCAATGGCGACTGCCTGCTCAAGGAAGAGGAGGAAGAAGAAGAGGAAGAGTAGCCAGGGTGGATGTCCCAGGCCAACATCACCATGTGTGCTGCCATTTCAGAGAATGGTGTAGTCACCCACATTCCCAGTCTTGGCCCATACAACACCCAGAAGCTCCTGGTGTTCTTGGACTGCCTGCACTCTGATCTTATCCCTCTACATGAGGGGTGTTTGGTAGGGCCTCACTTGCCTACATTTGTCATTGTGTGAGACAATGTTAGCTTCCACTGAGGCCCGCACATCAGGGCGTGGTTCGCAGCCCATCCAAGGATGCTAATGGTGCTTTAATCACCTCACTCCCCATACTTCAATCTTATCGAGGAGTTTTTATCTGCATGGAAGTGGAGGGTCTACGAGCATCGGGCTCTAAACCAGAAGTCCCTTCTCCAGGCAATGGATGCTGCTTGTGTCGATGTCACAGCAGATCAGTGTAAGGGATGGTTGCGGCATGCACGCCAATTCTTCCCCCGATGCATAGTAAGGGAGAACATCAGATATGATGTTGATGAAAATCTGTGGCCAGACAGACATGAGCGCGAGGATGAGTAGGAGAGTGAGGACGATAACTCAACTCAAGCTTTGCTTTACTTTATAGTTACGTTATAGGAGTGTAGGCTATACATAATTACAGTGCATGAAATGCCCTGTATTGTTATTCCTAGGCTTCTTCTTCTTCTTCTTCTTCTTCTTCTTCTTATTCTTGTTACCTTTTTCTGCAATTAATTCAGCCCGAACCGCTTAACGTAGAAACTTCATTCAAACTTTGTCGCGTAGGTCTTGTAAAGGACACTTATGCTATGTATTTTTCACTTTTCTAAATTTTATGCTTTTTAAGTTATTAAAGAAAAACAAATCTAAATGTTCCCATTGACTTACATTGGGCCATTATGACATCATAATAGGGTAATTAAACTGGCTTGCACCTGTGCTTCACTGACACCTGCGGCAAGCCTCCAAGGGTCCTCTTCTCTCTGTACCTCTCCATTCAACTGTATAACTAGGAATATTAATAGACACCTTCCATACTGTACTTTTTTTCTCTCTCTCCTTCTTTCTCTCCATCACTCTCACTCTACTTTCTCTCACACTCCATCTCTCTGCTTCACTCTTTTTTTCTCCTTCTTTCAATATTTTCACTCTCTCTTTACTGTCTTTATCCAGAGCCACTCTTGTTCACTCTTCTTTCCTTACTTTGTTTCTTCCTCTCTTCTTTCCTTTCTTCTTTCCTTCTTTCTACTCTTCTTTACTTTCTTCTTTCCTTCTTCCACTCTTCTTTCCTTTCTTCTTCCCTTCTTCCACTCTTCTTACCTTTTTCTTTTCTTCTTTCCTTCTTTCACTCTTCTTTCTTTTCTTCTTATCTTCTTCGGCTCTTCTTCCCTTCTTCCACTCTTCTTCTCTTTCTTCACTCTTCTTTCCTTTCTTCTTTCCTTCTTCCACTCTAATTTCCTTTCTTCACTCTTCTTTCCTTTCTTCTTCCCTTCTTCCACTCTTCTTTCTTTCTTCCACTCTTCTTTCCTTTCTTCACTCTTCTTTCCTTTCTTCTTCTCTTTCTTCACTCTTCTTTCCTTTCTTCTTTCCTTCTTCCACTCTAATTTCCTTTCTTCACTCTTCTTTCCTTTCTTCTTCCCTTCTTCCACTCTTCTTTCTTTCTTCCACTCTTCTTTCCTTTCTTCACTCTTCTTTCCTTTCTTCTTTCCTTCTTCCACTCTTCTTTCCTTCTTTTACTGTTCTTTCCTTTCTTCCTTCCTTCTTTCACTTTTCTTTTCTTTTATTCGTTCTTTCTTAACTTTTGCATTTCATGCACTGGTATTTCCTTCAGGAAATGCATTTTCTAGTTTTAATTTTGATGTGCTTATTGTTTGACAGTATATTGTGCTGTACACATTTTCTGTTTCTGTTTGGCAATTACTGTGACAATTACTGTAACAATTTCCATGGCAGTATGAGTGCAATACAGTATGTGATGTGAAACTTTGCTTCGGGCCCTAGGCTATGCCCATAAACCGCGGTGATGAGATGTACAGCAGACTATCCGCACTTATTCACTAGCAAATTGGTGCTCATGCAATAAAGTAGATTTTATAAATAACTGGCCAACTTTGTGGAGGAAGTCTGGGCTACTGCAGAAGGATGGCATCCACCCCTCCCGAGAGGGTGCTAGACTCCTTTCTCAAAACTTAATTCACCACCTAGCCAAAACGTACCACTGACAACCTAAAATTAGCAATGGAAGGCAGACCTATTTCCCCAAACTAACTTCTGCTGCACCAGTACACTCTTTTCCCAAATGAAACCATACACAAACGGTATCTATACCCAGAATGTATAAACCCACCGCTAATCACACTAAAACAAGTATTGATCATGAAAACCTAATAAAGTTGCAAACTTTATCCGCATACAATGAAACTTGTACAATACGCGGCAGCCAGTGTATACGAGTACCACGCACCCCGGCCTGGTGGAGGGCTGGAGCCACAAGCTGCTGTCTTGTCTTATCGTTCTTTTGTTTATACAGGTTGCGTCAGTGCATCCATACCCTGCCATATAGCCTTAACGGCTTGTCCTTGTCATTTGTTAACATGTTCCTTATTTACTTATTATTTGTGCTTGCTTGTGTCTGACGTGTAACTTAGTTTCATTGCTTTGGTTTGCCGTGCTTAACTTGCTACGTTATTTTTGTTATTGTGGTCCATGTTTATTTCAGTACCTGGGCATAGTAGTGCACAGCACGTGTTTGTTCCTGTGTTCTGTTTTGTATCGTCTACATGTGTATTGTTAATGTGTAGTATTCAGGTATCCTGCGAGCAAGGGCGTAACCACGCATTCTTTGGGGGGGTCGTGTCCCCCCCAATATTGAGAAAATACCAACCAATACAGCAGAAAATAAGTAAAATATATGTTCTCCTGCTATGAACCCTGCAATGGATCAGTCTCTTGTCATGTCTTATTTATTTTCAATTTATTTCCGTTTGTTTAGAACAACATAAGTGTGTGAATCCACCCTCCTAATTGACCGATCGCCAGGGCTCCACCCCCTAGTTGCTACGTCTGACACAATTCCCTGGAACTCTCAACGCAAAAGCCATGGCGAGTACGGGTACAAGCGCTATAACTGTCAGTGTGAGTGATGATTTTTGGAGTAATACCTCCACGATATCCTCCAGATCAAGCCAAAAGGGACTGCAATATGCAGTGGCAGGATACATCCAAAATATTAAGATCGACAACGAAGTGGACACAACAATAATTGAAGCAAAGGCATACAGGTCTCAATAAAAAATATAAACCCTACGACCTCTTCATTGAAATGCAACCAGCACAACCTTGTAGACTAGTCATGTTATTTCACTACTGGGTAAGATCTGTATATAATATTTCAAGCCAGTTTATAACCTCCAAAGATTATTTATTCTTATTATTTATTCCGTCTCTGGCGAGAGACTCTGGAGGTATCTAGCTTGCTAGGATGGTGACTATCCTAGCTAGCGATGTTAATGTTACCGTCAGTACCTTTTGTAAAGTTGCACGCTGATTGCGAACGCCAGCAGCATACATACGAAGTGTTGGTTAAAAGTTCTGTTCAATGTTGTATCAAGCATAAATACAAAGTGTTAGTTAAAAGTTCTGTTCAATGCTGGCGTTTGCTATCGATAGCTACGACAGCTCTGCGTGCAATTTTACAGACAGTAACATTGACATTTAGACGGTCACATACATTAACCAGTCCCCCAAGCATTTCGCGGGCCTTTTTTGTGATAGTTGCGGCCTAAAACTACTGATTTCGCGGGGGCTTTTCCAAAAAGTTGCGGTGTTTTTTGATGTTTTTTGATGTTTTTAGTGATGAAATTGCGGGAGCAAGTGAAAGTTGCGATAAAAAGTTGCTCTTTGTAATTATAATTGAGTTATTTGTTGAAAAATAAATAGTTAATAAACAAACATTCTCTAAAGAACCAAACCGTTGAGCAATGGTCCTCTAAATAACCTTACCAACATGCCAAACAAAAGATTACTAGTACTACAAAAATGTAGCATAATAGGCTGTTCTGCCCTCTGCTTATTTAGATCAGAATGTATATTGTTTGTATTGTTGTTATGGAAACAAACACAGGACTTTTACTTTGACATCATTCAAATGTTCGTCTCGTGGGAATGGCAACAGCTGTAAGACAGTTATATTCTAGAAACATAGCTAGTTATGCTACGTTATGCTAAACACGTAGGGGGAACAGTAGGATTTACTTATCTACAACGAAGTGCACCTGTTGGAATTACAAAAGGACCACAAGTAACACTGCATAAAATGATATGAATATCTCAGCCTACACAAAAAACTGCGTTTAATTTCTATTCCATTTTCACATTGTTTACAACGGATTAGAACCCTGCTAGTGTCTGCACCGTGGCTGCAGGGCAGGATAAAGTTGTGGGAGACGACAATGATTTGTCAAATTTGCGGGAAAGTTGCGGTATTGTGTTAAAATTGCTACGTCGCCCTGAATTCGCGGGTAATCGTTGAATTTGCGTGAATTCGCACGATCGCAACATCGCGAAATCCTGGAGGGTCTGATTAATATTTTAATTTTTAACATGAACACTTTAGTTGGAGAGACTAGTTACAGCCGCGGAAAAAATTAAGAGACCACTTCAAAATTATCAGTTTCTCTGGTTTTACTATTTATTGGTATGTGTTAAAGTAAAATGTACATTTTTGTTTTATTCTATAACCTACTGGCAACATTCCTACCAAATTTCAAATAAAAATATGGTCATTTAGATCATTTATTTGCAGAAAAATGACAATTGGTCAAAATAGCAAAAATGATGCAGTGTCTTCAGATCTCGAATAATGCAAAGAAAACAAGCTCATATTCATTTTTAAACTACACAATTCTAATGCTTTAACTTAGGAAGAGTTCAGAAATCAATATTTGGTGGAATAACCTTGATTTAAAATCACAACTTTCATGTGTCTTGGCATGCTCTCCACCAGTCTTTCACATTGCCGTGTGGCATGGAGCATTGCCCTGCTGGAAAAAACACTTCTCAGAGTTGGGGAACATTGTCAGAGCAAAAGGAAGCAAGTTTTTCTTCCGGGACAACGTTGTACTTTGCCTGGCTGAGGTTTGTAAAAGACCATAAGGATTGAACCAAAGCGGACTGGAGGTCATCTTCTAAGATCATCTTCTCTGAGTCCAATTTTTAGCTTTGCCCAACACATGGTCGTCTGATGGTTAGACGGAGACCTGGAGAGGCCTACAAGCCACAGAGTCTTGCACCTACTGTGAAATTGGACTCATCAGAGAAGACAAACTTAGAAGACCCTCCAGTCCGCTTTTTCAATCCTTATGGTCTTTTACAAACCTCAGCCAGGCAAAGTACAACGTTGTCCCGGAAGAAAAACTTGCTTCCTTTTGCTCTGACAATGTTCCCCAACTCTGAGAAGTGTTTTTTCCAGCAGGGCAATGCTCCATGCCACACAGCCAGGCCAGTAAAGGTGTGGATGGAGAACCACCAGATCAGGACCCTGTCATGGCCAGCCCAATTTCGAGACCTGAAATCCCATAAAATACCTCTGAAATGTGATCAAGAGGAAGATGGATGGTCACAAGCCATGAAAAGAAGCCGAGCTGCTTGAATTCTTGCGCCAGGAGTAGCATAAAGTCACCCAACGGTAATGTGAAAGATTGTGGAGAGCATGCCAAGAAACATGAAAGTTGTGATTTTAAATCAAGGTTATTCCACCAAATATTGATTTCTGAACTCTTCCTAAGTTAAAGCATTAGTATTGTGTAGTTAAAAATGAATATGAGCTTGTTTTCTTTGCATTATTCGAGATCTGAAGACACTGCATCTTTTTTGCTATTTTGACCAATTGTCATTTTTCTGCAAATAAATGACAATATTTTTATTTGAAATTTGGTAGGAATGTTGCCAGTAGGTTATAGAATAAAACAAAAATGTACATTTTACTTTATCACATACCAATAAATAGTAAAACCAGAGAAACTGATAATTTTGAAGTGGTCTCTACATTTTTTCCGCGGCTGTATGTTCTTTTAGTGGTAATAATACAAGTATTCATGAACCATAACTGTTTGGGGATTTTCTCTCAACTAGATAGTTAGTGATCATACCTAGCGATACCGTAGAGATAAATAGCTGCAAGCAGCCTTATTTACTTTGGAGCAGACTTATGTATTTTTCGATTTATTGAGCTGGGGCTGGGGTCTCCCACACTCAGTGGCGATTCTAGGGGGTGGCCAGGGGTGGCCAGGGCCACCTCTGAAATGACATTGGTCACCCCGGTGGCCACCCTAGATCTAAATTGATCAAGTTCGTCAACACATCAAAAAAGAAAAACGCTGTCAGTCAATGGTGATGGCTGGCTGACGGATCTAGGGTCAGTTTTGTATTTTTAACTAACACAATAATGGTCGGATTGATGCTGCAGAGAGCTGATTCTGATCAGCGGACGTTTTTCGAGTGATGTGGGTCTGAATGAGCACTGCGCGTGCGTGCCGTATCGTGCATTATCTGGCAACACTGGTCAGCCTCCGCCATAGAAATATTGTATATGTTTATTTCTATGATCGCAAGATGAACACTCTGTCAACTGCAGCTCACGTGAACCAGGATCAGAGAGACCGCATCCTTTTACTGGATTAATCGGATTCATGCAATAAGGTATGGTAATATAATGATTTATGTCGTAATTTGCTCTGAATGTGCAGGAAAACTTCATTCAGCAAACTTTATGTAGCATAAGTAGCAGCAGTCCATGAGTCCGCTTTGCTCCGCTACATTCCAGTGAAGGAAAGAAATGGTTCGAACGCATTTGAGAAGCTAAAAACAAACTTGAGACAAGCCTACTGTAGGCTTGCAGTGATAAAAGAATCTACTATACTGCTGAATCGTGAATCAAGAAAATGTGATGGCTGGTCATAATGTGATAGACAGTTCCGTTGTAATTTCAACTGTTTATTTAATTGCTAGCTTGCAAAAATCGGTAGCATACAGTAGCTAGCTTGCGCTAGCTAACCTTGAAGTTACCACTAGCTTAGCTAACCAATGTCATACTAACGTATTTAGTAGGCAACAGTAAAGTTGACTGACAGAAAATGTTATTGCAGTTTTTATTTTCATTACGTATCATTAGGAAATCAGATTTTAGATACCACTAACCGTTTTGTCACAAAAAGCCTTTTTTTTCTGGCTGTTTTTAAGGTACTCTGTCATGTAGCCTACAGTTAACTCAGTAACCGTAAACAGTGTGTGTTCTTTTGTCCAACCTATCTTTCGCTAGCTAGTAAGTCTAGCTTTGGTATAAATTATTTTGTATGTGATAACCCAATACATACAGAACAAGCCATTAAAAATGAAATTTGCTATTTAGAAATGTATTTGTCATTATGAAGGGAAATATGTCATGAACGTTTTGCTGCTGAATATGTTAATATATGTAATATCTGACAGTGTTTTAAGTCTTATTAAAAAAAACTAATATTTGTTCTGGCTTTTTGTAACAATATTTAGAGTCTTGGCAAGACATTGCTGTTGTCTGTTTTCACTATCTGGAATTGTATAAATAAATACATACAGTAGACACCAGGCATGGGTGCGTGATATTAGAGTAGAAAAAAACCGCACTCTTAAGCTTTTCTCATTGCTATTTCATTTAGACCATTTATTCACAGACGCGTTTTGGCATCGTCAGTGTGACAAAACGAATCTGTGAATAAACTGATCTAAATGAAATAGCAATGAGAAAAGCTTGAGAGTGCTTTTTTTTTTCTACTGTAAGTAAACAATCTTTTACTCGCACGCAAAATCGCCTTTATTTTGGGAGAGCGCGCCTATCCCTACAAAAAATGTGCCACCCTTGGATTTCAACTTGCCACCCTTCTGCCACCCCATGTAAAATGTTCTAGAATCGCCACTGCCCACACTGTTTAATCCACCGCCGGCACCTTTCCTCTGTGTTTAGGGCTATGGAAATGTGGAAAAAAACGACGGGTCCCTCTAATATCTCAGCGTACCTTTGTGTAAGATCTACAAGTCTCGTAGGCACACTGTTTAACCATGCTGCTCAGACCTCAAAGGTGTCGGACCTTCTTCTCCTAGTAGCGGTTGCTAAGGTATGATTGGACGAGGGCAGTTCTAGGGAGGAGTTTCGCGATCGGTCAATTGTACGCATGAGATTTCGTTTGAAACCACCTCACGTCCTTCTGCATTGGCATGGTTACCTAACACTTTTTCGTCAGTCGCAAAGAGCGCAAAGAAAGTAAGATAGAGTATCCTAATGGAGGATTTGAGGTTACCTAAAAAGCAGAGTAAACTAGACCAGCAGCCAAGCACACGCGTTTTCTTTCAGACAGTAAGTAACTTGATACCGAGCTAAATGTGTAAGCAAATAAAACGAGTTTGTTATTGTTGTCAATATGCCTTTGAAGCTCCGCAAGTTTTTGTCCTAGCGTCATAAAAAGAACATCCCCAGAAACCTTGAATCTTCTTCTTTAAAGAGTTCCATTTACATAAAATGAAAGCTAGTTATCTAACTGATGTTATAGTCTCCTCGATTTAACTGATAAAATTATAATGGAAAAAGGTAGAAAACACTCAGGATGCCTGTGCAACTTTGTATGAAGAAGTTCATATTCATGAGTTCATATTGACACATATTAAGAAGAGTTCAGCGCATGTATTCCCTTATAACTGATGGCACACAGGATGCAGCAGGAGTTGAGCTAGAGTCCTTCTGTCTGCGCTTTGTTGATAAAAACTTGCAGCCCAGAGAAAAATTCATAGGCCTGTATCAGGTCACATCCACTACTGGAGAAAACATAGCTAGTGTAGCTAAAGATGATTTGATTCGCCTAAATCTCCCACTTTCACAACTACGAGGTCAAAAGTACGATGGAGCAGCCAATATGTCTGGTAGGATGCAAGGTGTGCAAGCTGAAGCTCATCTCAAGAAAGAGCAGCCTCTTGCAGTATATACTGTATGTTCATTAAGGAGAAAGTCTGTAATTTGTTCAAGTACAGCATTAGTTGTTCTAAATAAAATATTTACATAAACATGCTTTGGGTATGTAGTCTTTTTCCATTGGAAGCTATCATATTTGCTACAGTACTACTGGAAAAGCATAATTGTAATTGGTAGGTGTGTTTAAGGTCAGTTAACAGTAAGCAACTCACCAAAACAAAGTGGAGGGGCAGTCACTGTCTCGGAGAAATTACACAATTCCTTTAGATGTGAATTCAAATGGTCAATGTAGTCCTATGTTCTAATTTTCATATATAAATATAGAATTGTAGGCAATGCACTTAACACATTTTTTTTTTTTGTGGACCCCCCCCCCTCCTTTATCCCCTTCTGTGTGTATGATCAGGCATTGTGCTATACTGGAGGGGGGCTAGTCACCTGGTGGCATGTCAAAAGCAGTGTTCATTTTGGCAGCTTTTTTAGATTAAGTCTTAATCTTAGTCTTTAGACGGAAATGTATATTAGTTTAAGTCACATTTAGTCATTTTTATCCTCCTTAGTTTAAGTGTAGTTTTCGTCTACGAAAACTCAGAACATTTTAGTTTTGTTTTTGTCGACAAAGTCTCATTACATTTTAGTCTAGTTTTAGTTACATTTAAAAGTCCATCTTATAGCCACATTTAACTCCTTACCTTCCCTTCTCAGGCCCAGGGATCCCTTGTGTTGTGTCTACAACAGCATAATAGTGAAGCTTGCAGTACATAAATTGTGGATGCAATTAGTCTCTTAGATACAGATCTCCTAGTATATGCCTACAGCTTAATTCCAATTAATTCAATGTAAATAATAATTTTAAGGCTATACTTAATTAACAGTATTATAATAAAAATATAAGAGAATATCAAGTCTAGATTTTGAAGATTCCTGACCTTAGAGTTAAATCAACTTCAACCACATATCCTCCATATGAACCAACAGATTTAGCTAGACGGATAGTTTTTAGAGTTGAAAGTGATGCTAATGATAATAACAATTGCATAAATAGACAAGGAAGGATATGTAAACCAATCACATATTAATTTATTTGTTCTCGCTTCTCCCTCTCTCGCTCTCTCCTTTCTTATCACAATGCTAATGCCTATAATAATACTGATAAAATAGCCATATTGCCTACTGTTAAATCTACTACCCAAAAGTATCTCCTGATCTGTTCTTGAAATTGATGTCTACTAACAGCAATGTTCTCTCTCCCTTATAGCATGTTCCAATTGCTGATGGAAGTGGAAACATTGCTCCTCACCCCCACTTCTCCTCATCTACGCAAATGGACAGCCAGTGATGATGAAAACTTGACTACTAGGCCTATAGTTTGAAAAACTTGTGTTTAACTGTAAATAATTAAAGCCATTTAAGCTGAGCCTGTTGTCCGTTTTCTATTGATCATTGTAACTTGAAGTTAGCAAGTCATTGTTTGCTAGGTAACACCTGAAACACAATGTGTTGTGAGAAGACTTGAGAGCTGAACAAAATGACATGTTTTCTATTTACAATTACCATTTATTTTCAAAATGAAAAGAGCTAAAAATGCCATACAATAAACAACTTACTAACCTCGACTGTTCGGTCATGTAAGGAAATATCAGACTTCGGCTTTGCCGTATCAACCTCGCTATCGCTAGATATACGTTACAGCCTCAGTCTAATATTTCCCTGCATGACCTCACTCTCGGTTAGTAAATAGTTATTATCAGACCGCAGACCTGCGAGTATGTCAATACGCGGCTGGCATGACTACCCATAAGCCAATCAGAATGCTCGTAGCCTACTGTCGTTGCCATATAATAAACAATTTTTTGATTATTTTATTTAAATATGAACAATAAAGTTGAAAAAAAAAATGAAAACGTATGTGGGCAAGAAGGTTAATTAGGCTATACTTCTGTTTCCATTCTGACACGGTTTACAAAGTTACTTATTGAGTAGGCTACCCAATTTTATTGGACTGGCAGCACTGACAGTTTCCCAGAAATCCCCCTGCTGCCTACTTGCCTTCTAAATTTGAATTGCTGCCAACAGCGGTATGACCATATGAAGTATTGGGAGGGAGGTGCTGCGCTCCCGCCCCCTTTTGTGACTCTCACACGCAACATAAGATAACAAGCTATTGGCATACATAAAGACACTCGGATAATAAATTATCATCTGCTGGATTTTTCATTCAAGTTTTTTTTATCTGAAAAATAGATAATTAAAGTGAGTCGACTGTTACAGCCATTATTGGTCGGCCAGGTCTCTTGGGCTGGTTTGCTATCATACAGGCTATAGCTTAACTTTTGTCGGATGGCTAGAAGGCTAATAGGTTGTCATGTGTAAGGTCAGTCTGTGTGTCATAGTTCCCTTAACGCAACAGTCGAGGTTTGGCAGCGGAGCGGCATCTTCAGTGACTGGAACAATCACTTCACGGAGAACATCGGTATCAGAGAAGAGGGAAACATGATATTTCAGATTAATGTGATTGGAATTCAAAGGAGGCCAATTGTTGTTGACATTGCGACCTCAGCGTCAGATTTCGTGAACACGACCATCGGAGACCTAAAACTTAAACTTAAAGACAAATTACCAGGTAGGCAAGTATCTGGTTTAAATGTGTGTGGGAGTGAATTAGCAAATGTGTTAAATTAAGTCTCTAGTCGACGTTTTCAGACTTTTAATTAAATGGGGAATCACTTACAACAGAGCAGTTAATTGTAGGTCTAAAGCGTATGCTCAGGTCCCTAAACAACAAAACAAATTCACAAATGTGTTTGTTCATACATGTCTAGGCTATACCATTAGGAAATTTAAATTGAGAATCGTGAAATTGACAGATACCCGTTTCCTGCGTTTCATTGTTGATTTACAATTTGCTTCTTTAAAGGTGGAGTTGTTGACATTCGAATAACTTTCGCAGACGTACAGCTGGAAGATTACCACACGTTTGCTAGCCAGAACATTTTACACAATTCCACACTCGTGGCTATACCACGGATGCCCGGCGGTGGTGGACCGATTTTTTGCGCTGGGACACATCATGAATTGTTTACCTGGACTTCTGTGAGGAATGAATACAAATATTAAATATTGAACAAGAGTAATGATGCAAAGTCTGTGAATCATATATGTCTTGTGAAATAAAGTAAAAATGAAGTGAGCGACGATAACTGGCTTCTGGAGACACATGCCTACATTTTGTGCGAAACAACATATAAACCGAATAGTAGGAACAGAGGGTGAGGAATTCTGAGCACGTGCGCCTCTCCGGTCCACTTTGCCTTCACCAGCTGTCCACCTCCCTTTCACACAAAATAGCCCTTTCTTCTTATACCACTGGTAAACTTAGCCTTAATGATTGTGATATTTAATATATGCTCTAAAAAAAAAATTGCACATTTCACGACTTGGTGGTCTTTAAGGTTATCGTGATATCCAGACAAACATGCGAGGTGGTCAACATGAGTACAGTTGGAACACAACGAAATGTATCTGCGTAGTAGAATCCCATCGTTTGAAATGGTGTTAAGATTACAATACTATGGTAAACGTAGCTATCCTACACTATACTTCAAAGCAGTATGAAGATCATATTTAGGGTGACAAATTAAAACAAAATTACATATTTGTAATTACTGAGTTGTCTGTCAATACTTTGCATGATATAACATGAATAGGTAACTGTGAAGCGTTTGTAGAGTGAGTGCTAGCTACAAGTGGGGCTAGCTGAAAATATTGCATAGCTAGCTAGCAATAATCTCCTTGGCAATATAAAGACATCAGGCATTTTTAGAAATATGTAAGGTGTTTTTTAATGTGGTGTAAATTTCCAATTATCCATTGTGGCAGTAGTTTACAAGGCCCAGTAAGGTAATGGAACTGAAATTAAATTAAATGTTTTTTTTTTGTTGATGTTTTTTTTGGGGGGGTGAATGGTAACTTTTGTAATTAAATGGTCAGGCAGCTTTCCAGCATTACGGGTGGGTTTTCTAACTGTCCAGATATGGGTACAGTTGCACACAAAAGTACTCTTTGTGTCGGTAGATAATTGTGGAAAATTCGAACTACGTATAGATATTAGTCATACTCACTTTTGAGTAGACAAGCAAAAGAAATGTCATTTGAAAAATCACGTTTTGAGTTACTAGTTTTTGAGTTGTAATGCAAAAAGTGTACCAACTGCACTTGGTCTACTTCTCTCATCATGCTTCAGACTGACTGTGAGAATGCTTCATGTCTCTGTAACAGGTTAATGAAGGAGAAAGACTTTTGCAAACTTTCTTTTTCTATTTTCTGTCTATATACGTGTATTTCACCAAAATCTTGTATTGTTCAACCATTTCATGGTAGTTTAGAGTTATTAGGAGAGTTATTTGTTAGGTAAGTGCGACCTCTATTGGATGGTGGTGGCTATATGCTGCATTCTGCTTGGCTGAGAGAGGTGTGTGTCCACACTGTACTGCAATGTAAATGTGAAATATACACTATCGTTCAAAAGTTTGGGGTCACTTAGAAATGTCCTTATTTTTCAAAGAAAAGCACATTTTTTTTCAAAGAAGATGACATTAAAGATCTAATCTAATCTAATTAAATTAGTCAGAAATACACTCTATACATTGTTAATGTGGCAAATGACTATTCTAGGTGGAGATATCTGGTTTTTAATGAAATATCTACATAGGTGTATAGAGGCCCATATCCAGCAACTATCACTCAGGTGTTCTAATGGTACATTATGTTTGCTAATGGCCTGAGGAAGACTCATGGATGACTAGAAAACCCTTGAAAACCCTTGTGCAATCATGTTAGCACAGCTGAAAACTGTTTTGCGGGTGAGAGAAGCTATAAAACTGGCCTTCATTTGAGCTAGTTGAGTATCTGGAGCATCACATTTGTGGGTGCGGTTATACTCTCAAAATGGCTCGTAAAGATAACTTTCATGTGAAACTCGCTAGTCCATTCTTGTTCTTAGATATTAAGGCTATTCCATGTGAGAAATTGCAAAGAAACTGATTTTTTCATACAACGGTGTGTACTACTTTCTTCATAGAACAGCAGAAAGGGCTCTAACCAGAGTAAAAGAGAAGTGGGAGGTCCTGGTGCATAACTCAGCAAGAAGACGAGTATATTAGAGTGTCTAGACTAAGAAAAAAACGCCTCACAGGTCCTCAACTGGCAGCTTTTTAAATGGTACCCGCAAAACGCCAGATTCACCTTCTACAGTGGAAAGGCGACTGGGATGCTGGCCTTATAGGCAGAGTGGCAAAGAACAAGTCCGACCGGACAAAGATGCGTCAACTCTGCCACCTTGTGGACACAGGAGGGAATTACAATTGAAAGAATGCGTTTCAGACAGACCGACAGACCGACCGACAGACCGACAGACGGACGGACATACCCGCTTATAGAGATGCCGGACGCATCTAAAAAGCTATATCTGAGACTGGCCAATAAAAAGAAAAGATTGATATGGGCAAAAGAACACAGACATTGGACAGAGGAAGATTGGAAAAAAGTGTTCTGGACGAATTTGAAGTTCGAGGTGTTTGGATCATACAGAAGAACATTTGTTAGACGCAGAACAGGTGCAAAGATGCTGGAAGAGTGCCTGACGCCATCTGTCAAGCATGGTGGAGGTAATGTGATGGTCTGGGGCTGCTTTGGTGCTGGTAAAGTGGGAGATTTGTACAAGGTAAAAGGGATTTTAAATAGGGAAGGCTATCACTCCATTTTGCAACGCCATACCATACCATATGTGGGAGCAGCTTGGCCGTATGGTACGCAACAAGTGCCCATCAAGCCAATACAATTTGTGGGAGGTGCTTCAGGAAGCGTGGGGTGAAATTTCTACAGATTACCTCAACAAATTAACAGCTATAATGCCAAAGGTCTCCAATGCTGTAATTGCTGCAAATTAAGCCTTTTTTGACGAAAGCAAAGTTTTAAGAACAAAATTAATATTTCAAATACAATTCATTATTTCCAACCTTGTCAATGTCTTGACTCTATTTTCTATTCATTTTGCAACACATTTGATAAATACCAGTGTGAGTTTTCATGGAAAACATGAAATTGTCTGGGCGACCCCAAACTTTTGAACGGTAGTGTATTGTTATATATATATGTTAAGTTTTAGTGCACATGATGATTTGTACATGTGTTTTATAATGAGTGCACATAAAGTTAGTCAAGTTGTTTTGAGAGCTTTGCTGTTTTGAGAGCTTGGGGGATTGCTGACATAGCTTACCTCCTGTTTTGTTTTACTGTTTGCTAGCATTCGCCATTCTATCTTTTTGTAGTGTAGCCTACATGTTTCAGTTGTCCTTTTCTTACATTTGTCTGGCGAAGTGCAGACAGCGCCGGCTCCATCTCTTCACAGAGATGCCAACTTTTCAAAAAACCTTGGAGTAAGATTTTGTTGCAGGTGACCAACATTTTGCCGCGCACGTTGGTGGCTCAAATATCAGGGAATTTGAATTAATTTGGCGTTGTATCCATGTTGTGCCCTGCATTCTGGTGGTTTGTGGGGCCCAAAGTCATTGATAGGGGCAGCCTACTGGAGATGGACAACATTGGTTACATTCTGTGAAGCAAAGACATAGCTGAAGATTCACCCCCAGGACATTTTGGTTTAAGTAGATTTTTGGGTGGTATGCTAAATATGTGCAACTTATGTACCTGAACTTGTTCTGATTCATGTTCATCTGATCATGACTTGTAGGGCCTTCCAGACTTGAGCTGAACATTCAACCAGAAAACTCAATGATCGTCTATGGACCACAATATAGCCTTATTAATAGACCTGTGTTTTAGATTTGACCAAGGTAGGTTAATCGACATTTTGATTACAATGGTTTTCAACTAATTCTAAACTGAAACCTAACCTATATTGTTAATAATTGCATTTTTAAGAGCACTTAATGAGTTATGTTCAGCAAAAAATGACACAAGATTAGTTAGGGAGAAATATTTGTCATTATTCAAAGCCTCCCACCACACGTTCCACAAACTAAGTGCAACAAATAAAGTGCTTAAACAGTAGCCTTTCAAGCAATACAATGGATCAACACATGGCAAAAATAACTTAAAATGAGGTATCAGATGCAGATCAGAAGCTGGTTAGTCATTTTGTAAGATCTGTGGGCAAGGTTGCACTGGCCTGTGGCCTTCTTGGAGGCCTTGATGACCTCTGAGGGGGGCTTCCATCTGAAACAGGGCTCCAGGTCAGCCATCTTTATGGCCATTATTGAGGACAGGGTGCCATCCAATGCCAGGCTATTTCTGGTCTTAGTTTTGTTTAGTCCCACAACTGAAAACACCCTCTCAGCATCTGCATTCGAATGGGGAAACACCAGAACCAGCTTGAAGACATCAGCAAGCCTTTCAAATTCTTTGGCTACTGTCACCTGAAAATGAACCAAGAACAAAACAAACCATATTCTGTTTTGATTAATACTGTAAGTATACTGTAACGAAGTTCAGATACAACATGCATAGTTTGCATCTTCTATGACACAATTTATGCATGCATCAATAAAAGCAACAGATGTAGCCAAACCCCCGCAAACAGGGAACGTCCCCAGGACGTTAACAGGACATTCGCAAGGTCCCCAATCGTCCCCAATTGGTCCCCGCCACAACGTTCGCTAGAGGACGTTACCAGAACGTTTTTGACGTTCGTAGCAAGTCTACGTTTGGTCCTTCTGTGACGTTCGCATGAGTCTTAAATCGGACTTTTAGGGAACCTTATAAATTGGTCTGTCAGCACACCTCCCCAGGACGTCATTTAAAAACGTCCCCATAACCTTTACCTGCAGGTCCTCTGCGTAACGTTCGCATGAGCCTTAAAACGGACTATTAAGGAACGTTATAATTTGGTCACTCAGCACACGTCCCCAGGACGTCATTTAAAAACGTCCCGTAACCTTTACCTGCAGGTCCTCTGCGTGACGTTCGCATGAGCCTTAAAACGGACTATTAAGGAACGTTATAATTTGGTAACTCAGCACACGTCCCCAGGACGTCATTTAAAAACGTCCCGTAACCTTTACCTGCAGGTCCTCTGCGTGACGTTCGCATGAGCCTTAAAACGGACTATTAAGGAACGTTATAATTTGGTAACTCAGCACACATCCCCAGGACGTCATTTAAAAACGTCCCGTAACCTTTACCTGCAGGTCCTCTGCGTGACGTTCGCATGAGCCTTAAAACGGACTTTTAGGGACCGTTCTTATTTGGTCCTCTGATGGTCCTCTCTGAACCAGAAGTTCCGCTAGAGAAAAATTATTTTCATTTGCCCGACATTTTAATGATAAGCCGGCCAAATATCTAGCCTATTTCTGCTTCTAAATTAGCCCATTGAAGAAAACTGACGGCCTGCATAGCTTAAATAATAACATAATCAGGTAGTTTAGAATGCAACATGTTTATTTTCCTAAGTTTACAATGGGAAACAAAAACATTTATGTCTGATGCGCGTCAATAAGTGGCCTTTAAGCGCAACCTGCTGTGGCGTTAAAATGAGCGCCACAACATGGTCATTGCTCTGTTCAATGAGAGCAGAGATTCTTAAATTATTCGACCCTCTTGTGAATCCTTTGCACATTTTACTGTGACTATCAATTACCTCGCACCTGAGCCAAGAGAACTTGTCACTCCATAACGACATAAACGCCCGACATTTCAGCTTTTTCTTTGGTGATGCTGTTCGAACATCTAGGGCTTCAGGTATTCAGTGTTTGGAAAGTTCACTTTCTACATGAACTTGCTCAGTTCATTGTTGATAATTCATAATTTTGAACTACGTTCACAGCTCCAATTTTCAATATGAGGCGAGTGCTATAATTTTTCAAAATCTCTGTCTGCAATACCGCTCTGCTCTTCCGCGCGCTCACGCACGGTAATAAAAGGAAACGCGCAACACTGCAGGTATTACAGATTCATCCTCGTCAGAAGGTTTACCCTCATCAGATGTTTTTGGCCTCTGAAAAAAAGCTTTTAAGGCTAGTCTGCTTGGCCATGTTGGATCCTTCTCACTCAGTTCGCTCCTCGTTTGAAACCGAGGGTTTGCGCTTTAAAATGCAGCATATGCGTGTTGTTAAATAACTTTCTAACGGCAGATTAGCCTGTTCCTTTTAAACATAATAAGGGCAGTGCACGTTTGCTTTATAGGCCTTACGTAATATTAGGATTGTTGTCAAAATTGTGTTTGCGAGACGGGATTTTTAAAGAAATTCCAATCAGACAATTTGACCGGTGAGCTCTTCGTTCTGTTGCACCATCTTTGAAGGCCTGTGGAAAGCTCAATATGTTAAAGCTAGACACTTGGTCACCTTCCTATGTATGCATTGTATTGGAATCATGCAGACATTACATTTATAGCACAGATCAGTACAGAAGCATTCATATTTATTTTATTTCATCATTCTTAGTTTGGCTAGTTATTCTGCCTCCCTGCCCGCACGTCCGTGATGTGCCATGGATGTTAATTAAAAAAGGAATCATTACGGAAAACCCTCAATGCGTAGTGACTGAGATTGCTACAATATGCTTTTCCTCAAACCCTCGGAAAAAAAGACTAAGGCCCAATCCCATTTCTCATCTCTACCGCTACCCTTACCCCTACCCCTTCGCCTTCGCTTTTTCAAACGGAGCGGTAGCGGAAGGGGTTGAAACGCTAGCCCTTCGAATTGGGATAGCACTTCAACACTTACGTACGTCATCAGTACGCTGCGTCAGCTGTTACGTTACCGGAGAGCGACAGCTGTCACTCACCAGACATAAACAAACATGGTGCCTGCAGCTCTTATTTACACAATGCAACATTTCATCAAACAAGTTTTAAAATCATGAATTACAAAGAAAATACTTTCATTTGTTTGATGCTTTCCCTGCTGTTTCCGACATTTTTAAATTGACTCTCGCGATGTTTCTTCTTTAATGCTCACGGGTTCGCAATGCATTGAGGGAAATCAGTCTACCCCTCCGTTTGAAGTGTGCCCTCGGAAAATCTCCGTTTGGAGCGGTAGAAAGCGCTTCCCCTTCCCCTACCCCTCTGTCTTAACGTGAATTGGGACAGCACTACCCCTCCACATGAACGCGCAAAACGGAGGGGAAGGGGAAAGACGAAGGGGTAGCGGGAGAAATGGGATTCAGCCTAAGTTTGTTGGCTGTCTCACACTGTGATAAACCTGTTAAAGTGGCACTATAGTAATCAGACAGTGTTAGGACAGTAGGTAGCGATCTCGTTTAGTAACAGGAAGGTTTACGGTTCAATTCCCATGCCCGCAATCAAGTTTGTAATCGTGTGTGTCTGTGTCTATGCATATCATATGAAATGTGTAATATAAATGAACTTGAACTTGTGTGTGTGTGCGCACTGTAAGCAAAATGACGGCTCCGCGATCTATTATTATTTTATTTTCTTCATTTAGCTCAGCAAAAACGGTCGTGCCTGCTACGTCCGCGGTGCATCCTTGAATAACGTACCCAGGACGTCTAAAATAGGTTTTGTAGATGTCACCACAATGCCCTCAGGACGTTCTTGCAACTTCCTGCAGAACGTCCCCAGGACCTATAGAAACACGTTCCCCAGACGTAACCACAATGCCCTCGGGAGGTGCTTGCAACGTCCTGCATAACGTCCCCAGGACCTATAGAAAACGTTTCCCAGTTGTCACCGCAACGTCCTCGGGACGGTCTTGGAACGTCGTGCAAAACGTCCTAAAGTTGTCACGGGAACCATACACATTTACGTTTTTAGAACGTTCAGAGAGACCATTACGGGACGTCTAGGGGACGTCATTTTGCTTACAGGGACCACACCTGCCAAAAAGAAAGACCGGGTTGTGAAAGTTGAGTTACAGGTTGTTAAGTTATAATAATAAACATTGCATTTTATTTGTAACGCACTCTTCATTCAAAAGAATCTCATAGTGCCAACATAGTATAAACAAACTATAATAATAAAATAAAACTAGTAAACATAAGCATAATAGAAAACTTAGTGACAGTGATTTATCAAAGAGGCAAACATATAGGTATATTGTCATCAACCAGCAGCAGTTCATAAACATCTTCGAGGAAAATCCATATAGGAATAACTCATCTGAAAGTTAAGGGGCCAGCATGCTTCTGCAACGGTGTGACATTGTTGTATAAATGTACTCATAGCAATTCATGCTCCCTTAATGCTAACGTATAGGGGAAATTCCATAGAGACCGCACTAGGTATTAGCATCAATTAATTCACGTTAATGTTTTTGTATATGAGCCTGCCATTTCTGCTGCCAGGATTCTGCTGAAGGTCCGGAAATATGAGCACATAACACCAATATTACACTCACTACACTGGCTCCCTGTCTCTTTCCGGATAGACTACAA
Source organism: Sprattus sprattus (assembly GCF_963457725.1). Classification (NCBI taxonomy): domain Eukaryota; kingdom Metazoa; phylum Chordata; class Actinopteri; order Clupeiformes; family Clupeidae; genus Sprattus; species Sprattus sprattus. The sequence goes on from NC_137920.1 coordinate 70,992,329, forward strand.
AGTCCTTATAATCACCCATACATGCATTAATGGACATGCACCTCCCTACCTGCAAGAATTAATTACTCCCCAAACCTCCACCTGCATCCTCAGGTCTTCAAACAGCTCGCTCCTCCGCGTCCCCAAAACCAAGCTCCGCACCATGGGCGACCGGGCCTTTCGCTCGGCAGCGCCACATTTATGGAACAGCCTCCCTGACCACCTAAGGGCAACGCAGACACTGGACTCCTTTAAAGATGGACTTAAAACGTTTTAAAGTGTTAAATCTTTTCTGTTATGCTTATGCTAATATTTAAATTTGTTTTTAATTTTATTGTATTACCGTAAATCCTCAAATAGTGGCCAGGTCTTGTATTTACTTAGGCTGCACAGTGCACCGGCCTTCATTTGGGGCAGGCTTGTATTAGGGGCAGGCCTTTATTTCTTACTTATCTTCTGTTAAAGAATTGTATTATTTAAATAATGGGCATAATTGCAGAAGGCGAATATAATTCATTGCATATGCATTCAACACTTCCTGCACATCGCGTAGCGCTTTAGGTCGGGGTATGTCAACGTAAAAATAAACATCGGAGTTAAGGTCTCCACTGTCAGTCACGGAGGAAAATATTTCCAAAGCCTTGAATTTAATATTTTTTCTAGACACTCTGTTATGCTTATCGCGGACTGAACACATTTATTCAACGAGCTGGTTTGATATTCAGCCTAACTTTCTTTCTACCTCCACTGCTAGTCGTAGCCTATCGCATTCGTCTCGGGTCAATGTCAAACTTCTTTGCTGCTTTTTCTCCAGAATGTTCTTCAGCAAACAGCATACACCATCTCTTTGAATTTAATATTAGTTACGTAAATCTACTACTGCTTTATGATCCCTTCTGGAAAAAGTAACCTAGCCAACTAAAACGTTACAGATAAACAACAGTAGGCTATATGATACGTGCATTTAGGCTAAACATTCGCCTAGTAGTCCTACGTGAGGAAATTTCTTTTTTTATTGCAAACAGCCCATGAGATTAGCCAACAATATTATATTATATTATATTAAACATGAGGAGAACATGTATTTGTGAAATGCATTCAATTAAATTGTGATGCCTTCTTTGAGCCGACGGACTGATGCTGGTAGGCTACAGTAAAATACTGGTAGGCTACTTTATTTTACCCCCGGCTTGTATCCGGCCTTTATTTGTCAGTATGGACCATGACCCCGGCTACTATCTGAAGCCCGGCTTCTAATTGAATCCCGGCCTTTATTTGAGGATTTACGGTATTATAGTTAATTCCTAATATGTAGGCATTCTGAGATTCTTTGGAATGAAAAGTGCGTTGAAAATAAAATGAATTATTATTTATTATTATTATTTGCTCGGCAGATAGATAACAGGTTCTCTAACAGAAAGTCTAAAGCTTGAATTTCTTTCAAACCTTTACTTTGGAAGCACTGTGTAGAAAAAAAAAAACTGAGTAGACATGCAGAATATATTTTAGTAATCTCATCTCGTAACATTGGTTTCACATAGCATTGCATGTTTAAACTGATATAAACTACGTTAGCTTAATGCTAACGTATAGGGGAAATTTCATAGAGACCGCGCTAGCGAATAGCATATTCATCAAAGTAAACAATTCAAACGAACTTCGGTTCATTACGTGGTTTCGGCTCATTACGAGTGGTTATAGACATCCAGACAGGACGTAGTCAACCGTCCAGCAGACCAATCACAGCCTTGCAGGCTGAAAGGCTTGTGTAAATGTTGTGTACATTTTGGCGCAAGCCTAGAAAAATCGTCCAACGCACGCAAGACGTGAAAAGACGCGCTTGGGACTTGCAAGGTGCTTGCAAGGGCCTCTTGCGCCTGCACTTGTGCTTGCGCCTCTGAGCATAAATTGGGCATTAGGAGTGAACATACCTCATCATTCCTGTCTTTATGTTAAATTCTTTAGAATACATCTAACCTGTTCAAAGTGCTGTTTGGAAAAGTCTTCAGAGTGAGAACTTTTCTTTAGCCTGTTAATAAAAAGATGAATGCTATGTGAGCAGCCTAAATAAACAAAGCTATGATGTTTTGAGCATGCAGTATACCACAAGGTTAACAAGGTGCTCTCCTGCTGCTTGTTATGACAGCTGAGTTTACATTCACCACACAAAATCAAGTTCACACGCACAAACTCAAACTAATTAATTATTTCGAGATTTTAAGTTTAAGAGAGCGAGTACTTAATTGAACTACATGTCATTTACATACCTAGTCTCTGCTCAGATTGCGATGGATTCTCTTCGTTACTCTTCTTCTGTCGCTAACTTCGGGACTCTTTAGGCAGTGCCTCCCCTGGGTTTGCGCAATCACTCCAAACTGGGTTTTACGCATGCGTGCGCAAGCGTAGAACCTTTGAGTCGAGCTCAAAACTCATTTAAAAATCCCTTAGGGGAGGCAGGCAGTACCACTGCCTCTGGTAAGGAGGCGAGCAAGAGCGCACTTGTCGGTCACTTGTCGGTCATAGGTGTGGCATACAATATGAAGCAAAAGGCACAACTGAAACAAATGACAGCAACAAAACATGCTGCTAAATGAACAAAACTTTGTTCTTGCTTCATCCATACATCCATCAGCTGTAGAACACACGAATCAAATTACTCCAAAACAAGACTATAATGCTTGTGAGTCAAGTTTATTCACACAAATATGTACGCTACTTTGCATATAAAAATATATATATAGTTTGCCACGAAGTAGGAATGTATTGAGCCTTCTGCTCAACAGCGCCATCTCGTGGGTCTGGTGGGGCACTGCCCCACCTGCCCCTAATGTAGAAACACCACTGACCAATTCCAAAAAGAAGGCACAGGAAACAGAACAGTGCTCGTTTTGATGTGCTAGCAGGTAGCCATGTCTTTCCGTCATACCATTCCGTCTTGAAAGTTCGAGTTGCTTTCTCACCAGGCTGCAGCAGGATCAAGTCGTCTGGTCTGAGTGGCCAAAAACATTTAATTTCTAATTTCTCTTCCAACGAAAATGTACTAAATTGCACCCTCAACAAATAGTCTTCATTATTCATTGTAGTCTGAATAGAAACACTTGTAAAATACTCGACGCAGTAACGTTACTGGCATTGGTCAGTCTGATATGATCTGACTATGGTTTTTTTTCTTGGTCAAGGGATACAGTTCTTGCGGTTTTCGCATTATTCCAGTCGAGTTACTAGGCAGATTTCACGGGGCACATCTGAAAGTGCCCCACCACTCAATGTTAACTTTGGCCTGTGTGGTTCACGCTCATTGGTCTTTCCATGGTAACAGTGTGGGCAGCTTGGGCCGTTGCCCCACCGGAAAGGGAGAGCAGCATTTCACAGAGCAAACATCCAGACAGAAAAACACACAAATCAAATTACTCCAAAACAAGACTATAATGCTTGTGAGTCAAGTTTATTCACACACATATTCACTCTACTTTGCATAAAATATATATATATTTTATTTTGCCGCGTAGTACGAATGTATTGATCTTTCTGCACAACAGTGCCATCTGGATCTGGTGGGGCAGTGCCCCACCTGCCGCTAATGTACAAACGCCACTGGCATCATCTACTGTTGGGGAATTCAAAAGGGAACAAACCCGTCTCAGCCCAAAATCAGGGGACGTGAGAAATTGGATTTGTGGCGTGAGTGCGTTTGAAAACATGCAAAAGCCTGTGTCACACGGCCAAACCGTGAGAGTTGGCAGCTCTGTCTTCATAATCTTAGGCTAAAGCAGTAATACAACAAGTTCTGAAATACCTCTGCTTCCCTGCATTTATTAGATTGTGATATCAGATTCCCTGCAGTTTGACTTTCAGGTATGCCTATGGACAGAAATCTAATGAATAAAACAAATAAGATCCCAGCTTTTTATGACGGACGCACTTATCTAACATTCAATGTTTAATGTTAAAACGTACATCTCATGTGGAAGAATATATAGATATCATATTTTTCGGCTGTGTTTGCAGGGCCAGCAGCGGCGGTGTCTGCCAGTTCAGCAGCAGCTGGGTCTGCAGGGACAGCTGCGACTGGGGCTGCCGGAGTAGCTGTGGCTAGAGCTGCAGGGTCAGCGACGACTGGGGCTGCAGGGTCAGCGGCAGTGGCTGCAGGGTCCGCGAAGGCCACTGGGGTTGCTGGGTTACCAGTGGGAGCTGTTGGTGCTGGACCACCAGCGGGAGAAGTGCCCGTGGCAGCTGTGGGAGCATTAGCAGTGGCCGCGGCGGGAAATGTATTTGTGGTCGTAAGGGCCAGAAGCGGGAGCTGTCGTCGTGGCCAAAGGAGAGGACCTCTTGGCTGTAGAGTGGACGGTGACTGCGGAGAAGGCTGCATGCTCAGGGATGGTGACAGCAGTTGCGGTGTGGACCAGGACAGTGCCCGCGACGGCTGTATCGTACGGTACAGCCACAGCGGCTGTTGCGGTCTCCCCTAAGGTCTCGACTGCTACCGGCTCAACAGCGACAGGGACTGCTGCGTGCTCAGCAGGCTGGCGGTGGCTGCAGGCCTCATGGAGGTGGAGACTCCGGGCTCGGCAGGGGCAGCAGTCAGCTCAGAAAAGGCTAAGGCAGCTGTGGACTCCACAGAGGCAGCGGAAGCTGCAGGCTCCGCTGAGGCAGCTGCGGGTTCAGCTGAAACATTTGCGGGCTGAACTGGGACAGCAGGAGTGAGACCCGTGACGTTGGCCCCAGGGGTTGCCAATACATCTGCTGCAGCATGAGCCTGGCGAGGGGCAGGCCTTGGTCCTGGGGTGCCCCGGGCTGTTCGATGTCGTGCCCGATTTCTCCGACATCGGACCTGGCGAGGTGCAGGCTCTGGAGCTGTGGTGAGCCAGGGTGCTGGATCCGACCTCCGGCACAAGGCTGGCACTGGCCCTGCTGGGCGAGAGGCTGGAGAGGAAGACTTCACAAAGAATCGATTCCCAAAGATAAACTCCCCATCAATTCACTCACTGATATCGTGCTGGGGTGCTGGAATCAGAGGGGACGAGACCTGAGGTGGAGTTACGACTGGAGCTCTCCGGGTAGCCAACCGACTGTCCACTTACTGGGCATCTCGTCTGGGTCCGGGCTCCAAGAGTGGGTGGCAAGCCTTCTCCTCCTTCTCTTCGACCTGCTCCCCCTCCTAAGACTCACAGTAGGTGTCACTTGTCAGTCTGGTGAATTATGGTTGTGTATTGATTTGTGTAATCATGTGTGTGTTGTAATATTATTGTGTGTTGTGCTGTAGCCAGTGAACAAGGGGGGAACTGTGTGGCAGAAACTTTAATATGGACTAATGAGTTGATGGACTAATGGCCACGGACTTTGTGATTGATTGATTGATTGGGACACTGGCCCGAGGAACAGGGTTACAGGAAAGGAACAGGACTCGACTTCCCAGGGGACTCTGGGGCAATGATGCCGTCCAACTGCGTCAGTGAGGAGGCGACACAACCGATAACAACAACAACAGCCAGCCGGCGTGTGAAGCAGAGATGCGTGTTAGCATGCCGAGTAAAGGAGAGTAATTGTACTAATTCACATTCATATGTTATACTGAATGGGTCAGCTTCGAGCCTGCCGTTGGTTGAGTGTGTGCTTTCTTTTTTTACGGCGAGTGGTGGAATCCAGAGCTGCAGCTGCACCTGCTCCTGGACCGAGTTCACTGTTAGACTTGGGGTATTGTTTTGGTAGGTGTGGGGGGACGCCGCCGACCAAAAGTGTTTTCTTCAATTCGCGATCCGGCAGCACACCGGCTTAGCGTGACAGGCAGTGAATGGGTGAGCCCCTCTTATTGGTGTACATGTACTGGGGAGGTAAGGCAGCCTAATGTGACGAGTGCCTGCTTATTGTGACGAGGAACTTAACCAAACTTATTAGAGGTGTAGCTGGCTGTGTGTGTGTGAGCCATTTTTGCATTGACATTTCTTATGTGTGTTCACGTGTGCAATATAACGCCAGTGTTGGGCTTAGCTGGAAATGGTATTGAGGGCTTCACTGTGAGAATTGTGTTTTGTTTCTAGTGCCTTGCATTTAATATATTCTAATTGGCCTCTGAAAATAGGTTGTACTCCTGCCCCTTTGTGGTGCCTGTCTGTGGCTATAATAGTTAGTCTCCTAAACCTGTATCTGATAGGGGTGGGTTATGTGGCAATAGGCTGGGCCTAAACCATGTACTGCATTTTGCCCAGAGGCTGCATGTAACTAGGTGTGTGTGTGGCTGCCGGCCCTTTATAATAAAATTGCTAAACTTTATTCATGTCTGGTGTTTTGTGTCTCAGAGGGCATACAAAACAGAAACCAAAAGGCGAAGGTCAAAACCAATACTACCTATGACGGGGATAGTGATATTTCAGTCAGGCTGTGGGAATTCTGCGGTTTGTTTATCCGTGGAAGTGTGATACCAGACACCGGTGAAAGGAGGGTGAGGTATATGTAGAGCTTTGACAGGTGTGGGTGATTAGTAACCATGTGTCAAGTCAGGGGGGGAGTGGGACACAAAAATCCACCGGGACAATTCTGACTGCACCGGCCCACAACGAGCCCACAACTGGCCCAACCCATCCCCTCCACCTCCCATGTATCAACTACACAAACAAAATGTATGGACTGAACGGAAATATGACCCCAAGATTTAGTGTTGATGTGTGTATGACAGACATTTGTATTTGTATATGTACATTGATGGAAATACGGAACAAATCGCGTCCCGTATTGGCTCAAATGTTATGCTAATTCACAAAAATGTGTCCTGTCAACTCACTCGCATCGCAGATGGTGAACGTGAAGTTTGGGAGAGTTAGGCTGGACTCACTCGTACGCGTCAGTATGCGTTGATCTGTTAAGGGCGACGGATCCCCATTCACTTCGAATGGGGTGTCGTCATCCTTTGCCGAACTGAATTGTGGCTCCGTTCATTTCGGCAAAGGATGAAGTCACCCCATTCAAAGTGAATGGGGTTCCTTCGCCCGTAACGGCTCAACGCATTCCAACGCGTACGTGTGAGTCCAGCCTTAGTGAACTGAAGGGGGCGTGGCCGGAGCAGAGCTCCGCAGGAACGTGACAACGAGATAATTGTATTTTTCCCTGCCTCGAAGAAAGGATGGGCTAGAGCTGCACAAGACTTGCTACCAGCCTCGGAACCTGTCTGACTGAACGTCATCATCAGCTAAATTGGATGGAAAATGGAGATTATTTATAGAGTGAAAGCTTGTTTACACAATGAAACAAATGGCAATTTGATGACACCGGCCATTCTGTTAAACAAGTAAATGCTAAGCTTTATGATGGATTAAAAATCATCGGCTAAATTGATCCATTATTAAACTTAAACTAAACATTTAATTGTTCAACAGAATGGCCGATGTTGGACACTGTCATATAACTGACATAGCTACGCTAGCTTAGCTATAGAATCTTCCATTTTCAGCCCCCTTCATTGAGGCAGAGGTAGATTTTGCCTCCCCTCTGTTCTTTCAATGTGGCTTTATGTCAGATCAGCAAATTAAGCGATTTTGTTAGAGCCATTTGTTTCATTGTGTAAACCAGCTTTCACTTTATATAATGAGGAAGCGCGTACTATCTATCACAGCACACGCGGAGATGCCCGAAGAGACGGATGACAACACCTTCGTGTCCAAGCTTGTGATCAGTGAGCCAGGGAGTGGTGTCACCAGAAAGGGCCTGATGGTGGACACCGGTGCGACGTTGCATATCATCACTGACCTGGCGAAGTTCAAGAGCTTCGATGACCGATTCCAGTCCGAGACGCACTGCGTGGAGTTGGCCGATGGCAGAAGCTGCATGGGGGTCGCGGAGCGCAGAGGAGACGCTGAGGTGTGTCTGGTCGACAGCAGAGGGCGGCGCCTCAGTGCCACACTGGAGCAGGCACTGTACATCCTCTAGTATCCCCAAGAAATCTTCTCCGTGAGAGCTGCAACTTCCAGTGGGGCAACGTTGATCTTCAAGGAAGGAGAAGACGTCTTGCAGTACAGAGACGGTATGCGCTTCCTCATTCATGAACATAACAGACTGTTGTATTTGCCTACTGTGCCAGTAAACAATGACTGTGATGATCAATGTATGAGCTGTCGTGATATTCAGACGTGGCACGAGATTTTTGGGCACTGTTATTTTGATGATGTCATGAAGTTGGAGAATGTTGTGGATGGGATGTCAATCAGGGGTAAAGCGTCCAAATCCATGATATGTGAAGTGTGTACTAAGGGCAAGTTCACTCACAGGGCAGGGTTACCAAGCCCTACTGCGTAGATAAAGAATCAGTCATGAAACATCAGCACCATACTCACCACACCAGAATGGCAGTGCCGAGCATAACTGGAGAACCATTTTTGACATGGCTAGATGCATGCTCTTGGAGATCCAGTTTGCAAAGGAGCTATGGCCGTATGCGGTCCAAACACCAGCAGTGGTGAGGAATAGATGTTTCAACAACCACACCAGAGAGACATCTTACTTTATGCAGACAGGAAGGAGACCTAATTACTACAGGATGCAGACGTTTAGTACTGTGTGTTGCACCTACAGGCAGGACAGGAAGAAGCTAAAGTCAAGGTCTGACAAAGGCATCTTCGTTGGTTATGACAACAACAGTCCAGCCTATATGGTCTACTACCCTGACAGCAGAAAGGTGATGAAGCACAGACTGGTGAGGTTCATGTCCTGTGTTGAGGTACAGCAGACTGATGACATGTCTGGCGATGACAGTGGTGTGCAGTCTAGCACAACCAGGCCTGACCCTGACAAACCTGAGCAGAATGGCATCCCAGAGGCTAGGCCAGGTCCAAGCCAGATAGCCCTACAGACAAGTTAGGTCAAGCCAGAATCCCAGTCTCCACGGAGATACCCTGCTAGAGAGAGGAGGAGTCCATACTTCTATGGGATAGATAGTGATCAGGTTCAGATCAACATTGATTATTGCTACAGGATGGTTTGTAATGTACCTTAGACGTTCAGAGATGCTGTGACCTCATCCAACTCAAGAGAGTGGGTAGATGCAATGGATAAGGAGATGAAGGCACTGAGGGATAACAACACATTTACTCTAACCACCTTACCTGAGGGCAAGAAAGCAGTGGGGGGTAGATGAGTGTATACCAGGGGTGTCCAAACTTTTTTCAAAGAGGGACAGATTTGATAATGTGAAGATGCTCGGGGGCCAATCGTCCCTTCGGACATATGTTAACCATAAAAGTGACATGCAAAGACTACACAATTTGCATTGTCACAATTATCTTTATATTTCAAATGGCAATGTAACCTAATATAAGCCACTCAGGCAGGCGTGAAAACTGTAAAAACTCAATTCTGCCCCTCATTCATATCTGGAGTCAGAGAACATTGAACAAACTACATGAAATACCTTAACTTTCATGAACTTCATTTCAAACAGGAGTTATAAGTAATGCTGTCTGTTGTCTGTTAAAACATGTGAATTTTGCTCTGTCTTTTACAAGATCATTCAGTAAGTAATAGTTCGTGTCACATCTATAGGTACATAACATCAACAGTTATAGCCAAATCTTATTCAAGAGTTTAATTAAATAAGTGCCATAAATCCAAGTGCATATATTAACTGTGCTCTAGGATTTTCATTGTTATTAGTGACAGATGTTACTGTTCAAAACAAACATAATTTCAGATTGACCAAGAAACAGATAACTTGCTGAGACTAATGAGAAGGGTGATACTGATATCTGGATTTCAGTAAACAGGCCTGGTCAGGTTTGACGGCACTGGTTGATATGCGTAAAATGTCACTAAGTGGGAGTCACTTGTTTAAATTCATGACAGAGAATGGCTGCTCACACAAATAAGCTATGCCGAACAAGGCAACAGTCTCTTTACAAATTAGGCAAACACTTATTGCCTGTGTTTGAAACAGGGGCGTCGTTAGGCCTGTTTTAGGGGGGCTGAAGCTGATTTGGCATTATTGGCTTTTGGTGATGACATTTAATTGTTTATTGTTTATTTATTTGGATCCCCATTATGTGTGTGCGTGCGTTCTGGTTTGTAGGTTTTCTCCCGCTTAAAATTACAATCCAATAGCATATCATTAACGATAAAACGGGGATCTCGCAGAGGCTGCTGCGCTGGTTTTCTCACTCTGCCAAGTAAGGTCTCTTCGAACGACATCCAAGATTATAGCCAAGGAGTTAAGCTCAAAGTAAATGATGCATGGAGTGAAATGGTAAGTAAAGGTAGTTACAGAATGTGGCTATCTGTAGTTGTTAACGATTGTTTACTGTTTAAATTAAGGTTAACTTGAGTTAAATTAAAGAGAATATTGTAGTGGGCTATGTTTACACTAAGCTAGCTAGCTAGCTAGCTATTTTGTTAGAAACTGTCCCAGTGAGTGTGAACGAGCAAATTCGAAATACAAGAAATAACTATCGTCACCTCCCCATTCTTTGCATTACGTAATATATCTCTCTATTTCGAAACAATAATATCAGTCCCTATAGAACATGGGTCGGGAACCTATGGCTCGCGAGCCACCACTGGCTCTTTTGCTGACGGCCGGGGCTCTCGGACGAAATGTATAAAAAAATACGGAGAAAAAAAATGTGTAATCAAGGGATCAGCCTAGGCCTAGAAGAAGGCTTAAATAACAGTCAATACTAGTTATATTAAAATGACAAGGCTTCGTGGTAAATACGTAGGTCTTTCTGAGTTATTTAATTTAACTTTCCACCTCACTTGACTCCGTAACCATAGCCTGCAAAATATTGTTACATTCGCGGCTGGTTGCCATGCCAATATCTAACAAAATCACAGATTTCCCTACATTTCCGTCAACGAGAAAACTTCCATTGTTAAAGTTGATAGGCTAGAAAACAATATCAATAAGGGAAAAAAAGTATTGTGCATCCCTGGTGTTTCCATCGGCGATTACGAAATAGAGGTTGCCGACCTGACCTCGTCCGGCATCTTGGTGGGCAAGTTAAAATCAATGAACGATCAGCTGGAAGGATTCGTACGTCAGCGAGCAGAGCTTGGGGGCGAACACAAGTGGACTGACATGGGAAAGCTTCCATCTCAAGACGAACTGCTTCTAAAAACTTGGAATGAACTGCCCCTTACATATCGCACATTGTAATATGTTAGTATTGCTGTGTTACCCATGTTCGGTTCCACTTATGCATGTGAGAAATCTTTCTCACATATGAAAAATATAAAGACGAACCTGCGCTCGCGTTTAAACGACGAAAGCCTCAATGCTTGCATGAAGCTTCACCTCACTGAATATGAGCCAGACTACAAGGCCATCAGCAAGTGTATGCAGCACCAGAAGTCGCATTTATCTCTGGTAGGCCTAATGTTTAATTTCGAGCATTTAGGCCGGATGGTGAACCCTGTTATCGTTTCATCCCGCTCCGCAGACGGCGAACTACACAATCTTTAGCTCATAAAAAAGAACGAGTCGTGCTGAGCTACCAAAAAAAAGTTCGCCGCTGACTTTCCAGGCGATTGTCGATACGTCTATGTTTTATGCAGAACTAGAGCCTTCACAGCGTAATAAGATTTTGATCGCGAGTGGTGGCACGGTTCGACATGTGATCGTTCTACACCAATGAGGTAGCTGCTATTTGACAACAGACTGGCAAGATGGCGACCACCATGGTTTGAATTTACGTTACAGATAAAAAGGAAAACAGCCGAACATCCTCAAAATCGGGCCAAAGGGATTCTAAACAGTGGTGTATACCTAGCCACGTCCAAGAAGAACAATGAGGCAAATATGCGATAATGTTATGTTTGTGTTAAGTCATTTAAATCAAGTTTGAAATACATGAGAATACGCCTGACAGAGGATCTAGCATGGACTGTGAACACCCAGCAAACAGTGGGGTGTACTACGAATCTCGTTACAGATAGCCGGGCTATCTAGACATAGTGAGGCTTGCTAAAACCTTAACTGGGGCTATAAGTTAAGTGGTACTACGACCGCAGCTATGTGATATATTTGTCAAACTGGGTTTGGATAGGTGGAGCTTCCCCTGTAACATATGACAGAATCTTACACGTGAGATCGCTTGTTCAGTAGGCTGTGTTTTCACACGATTTTAGTTTTACTTAGCACAAAATCTCCTCCCGACCAGGTTTACTTGCTAGCATAAGATACCATGGTGATGTAGCGACGCAAAAGAGAACAACGTTCGTGGTACTGCATACCTATCGCTCTAATCGAGTTTCGTAGTACACCCCACAGCTGTGGATAGTGTCCTGACGGCATCATCACTGGCCATTGACTTTTCAAAACACTGAGGTCAGGCTAAAAGCTTAACACCAAACAAAATGTCACTACATGCTTTACGTTAGTATTTCTATGTATGTGACAAATAAACCTCCTTCCTTGTATCAATAAAAGGCAGCATTGTACTTAAACCAATGACCATTTGTTCATTCAGTCATTCATTCATTAATTCTTCCACAAATGAATACAACACTGATCAACCATATAAACAATCTTTATGAAAAATATGAAAACAGTACAAAACAGAATTAAAGAATAACAGATTAAGGACACTCAGTCCTCACTGTCAGTGTCAGGACAGCTATCAAGTTCCTCACTTTCTTTCGAATTGGCACAATAACTATAATGACATAAATCTGTGCAACACAGTCCTGCAGAAAAGCAAAGACCAGTTCAGAAGTGTTGCGTTTGGCGGGGATGTGGAACACTAGCTGTGGAAAATCACGGCTGAGTCTCTTCTTCAATACATCCTGTCTGCAACACAACAAATCAACAACAAAAAAAGAGTCATATGAGTACCAGCAAAGGGGGGCTTCATGTTGTGGCTGATATACAATAGCCACCTTCACAAATTAACTCGGAGTGAATAAAATAATATTGGTGGAGTTTACTTGCTATGCAACAGATATATAATACCAAGTATTCCCAAGAGAAGCAAATACTGTAACAAACATCACACTATCAAGAACACTGCCATCCTCCTTATTGCAAAACAATACATGTACAGTATGTGACAAGCAGAGCAGATTCCCTTGGATTTGACAAATAATAAACTGCCTTGCAATTACCTGTAGGTTGAAGCATCAACACCTTCACTTGACTGCACAAGGTCAATAAATGCCTTCCTCAGTTGGCTCATCCTCAGCACCTCTTGGTTGATCAGCAGCCTTTGACGGATTACCCTTTCGCAGAATAATTTATAGCTCAGATCTTGACCCGATCCTTACAAAAAATATAGAAGAAGATATGTGTTGTGAGAGCTTTCGTTGTGAGATCCGTGTTGTGAGAACAAACTGTCTCAATCATAGGACACACATTGTACTGTATGCGTTTTCATAAAATTAAGATATGACTTGCTGTTCTTTCTCTGCTCTGGCAGGCTCACTCAAAAACCTTGTATATTCTCTGTAGCAACTTTTGTGGTACTGCACCTCCAGAGCCACAGTCTCTGTCCTTGATGTGAATGAGGATGCTCTGGTCATCCTTTACTTCAGCTGCTTCCTGCAACTTGCCTTGTACAAAAGAAAAGAAAAAAGAATTTATAGGGGTATTATAGGCATGGGAATGTTATGTATTGGATTGTTATTTCACTCTCTCTCACTCACACACACTCACACACACACACACACACACACACACACACACACACACACACACACACACACACACACACACACACACACACACACACACAGGACATTACGGCAATTCACACATACATTCATATTAGAATTAGACAAATACAGGGATTGTACAGCAGTGTAGGCTAGATAGTAAAAAGAGTGCTAGGTGGTGCACCCAAAAAAAGAGTCCTTAAGCACACATATGTGCAGCACAGGCAGGATACACCTCTAGAGATGGAGTAAGGTTACTGGGACCGCCCAGCAACACACAGGGACAGAAGCGGAAAATCCCCCAAGTGTACAAGTGAGGGTGGGGGGGGGCGGCTATGGGGGAATGGGCTTACTCAGAAGCGGTGTGCTAACCAGACAGGCCATCAGGCTGAGGAGCCACATTTCTGAACAGGTATTCAGTGTCATATTAACATCAGGCATGCTTTGACATCCATATAAACATACACACTACCCTATTAAAGTCAAATTGTGATTCAGTCAATATCAAAAACCTAAAACACTGGGGGGGAGGGGTGTAGCCTAATGTAATTTCACACCCAGACACATGCACAACACATTATGGCAATTCACACATGCATTCATATTAGAATTGGACAAATACAATGATTGTGCAGCAGTGTAGGCTAGATAGTCATTCAACTTCTCCAAACATCTGTGTGTGTGTGTGTGTGTGTTTTGGGGGATGGGATGCATTCACATAGACTACCTACTGTTAGTGTGTGTTGGGGGTGAGGGTGAAACAGTCTTACCTGCTGTTAAAGTCTGTGTTTTTGACAAAGCTTCTTTTTGACGTCTGCCACTCGCGACGATGAATTTGCTGTCTTTCTTGCAAATTATACAGATGGCAGGTAGGACGGGGCCAGAGCTTGATTTGGATCGAAGATTCCTAGGTTTCGATAGGTATTCCACCTTGCGTTGGTGAAATTCTGTGTTTCCTCATGCTTAACAGAAGATATATGCATGTAACACATCTTGCGTTTCGAAGATATCTTTTGTTTTACATTTTCTGTCGAGATTTCTTCTTCTTCGGCTAATACTTTATCTGTAACGTAAATTCAAACCATGGTGGTCGCCATCTTGCCAGTCTGTTGTCAAAAAGCAGCTACCTCATTGGTGTAGAACGATCACATGTCGAACCGTGCCACCACTCGTGATCAAAATCTTATTACGCTGTGAAGGCTCTAGTTCTGCATAAAACATAGACGTATCGACAATCGCCTGGAAAGTCAGCGGCGAACTTTTTTTTGGTAGCTCAGCACGACTCGTTCTTTTTTATGAACTGAAGTTCGCTTAGTTCGGAGCCTGAGGAGCGAAGTTAGGTTTCTAAAGCACTTTTCGAGGGTCACCTTACGGCCTTTTAGTGGCTTCTTCAAGTTCAATGACCTTTCTGTTCCATCTGGCAGTTAACCAGTCAGGAAGCTTGCTAAGCATTTTTTGGTTTTCACTGCAGTCGTTCAGGACTTCAAGATTCTTCATATGCGACATAGCTGCTTCACAGCCTTGGAGGAAGTCTGCGAATTCTCTTAGTTCAACACTGTCTTTGGGTCCTATTTTTGGCCATGAATTTAGTTTGTCACGGAAAGCTTTAGCCACCACAAAGGGATTGCCATACCTTTCTTCCAATATTTCCCATGCTGACTCATAGGCTTTGTCAGTGCCTAACAGGAAATAACTTTCGATTGCTTTCTTTGCAGGTCCTGTGACATATTTTCGGAGGTAGTAAATCTTTTCATTTACAGGAATGTTCTTACGGCCTATCAAGGTTTGAAACTACATCTTCCAATCCTTGTATCTTATTGGGTCTCCATTAAAGGCTAGTGGCTCTGGCACTGGGAGACGGCTTGCATTTATGGACTCTGCTATTGCTTCGGCAAGTACTATTGTGCCACTATCTTGATAAGTGGGCCTAGCAGGTTCATGGCTTGTGTTTTGACTGATTATGGCAGGCTGTGAAGGCCTAGTCTTTGGTTTGGGTGGAGGCCCTAACAATTGAGGATTATGGAGAAGCTCTGATATCTCTTCATCTGAGCCTGCGTCTTGTTCATAAACTTGTAATCTTGCCCTTGCAGCGTTCATCTTTTTAGTTGTTTCTAAATGTTCTAACTGCCTGCGTTTCTCTTCTAACAACCCTAGTCTTTCAGCATTTTCTGCTTCTTGTAGTGCTAGCTTCTTTCTGTTCTCAGCTTCAAGCCTTTTAAGCTCTTGTTCTTCTTCTTCCATTTCTTCAAAGACTTTCAAGGTGGCTTGTGTTGCGGCTAACTCTGCTGCTGCTTCCTGTTTCCTTGTGGAGGACAGGCTTGAACGTTTTGATCCTTTACTTGAAGTATGTCCAGAGCTGGAGCCCTGGTGGCTTGAAATGGAACTTTGGGATTTTATAGATGAAAACACTGAGCCAGTGTTAGTCCATGGTGCTTGCTTTGTATGCAAGTCCTGATTCGAGTCATCGAGGAGACTACATATCCGTTCCATGATCTGCCCTGATACAGCATCACAAGCGTCTACCCGACGGCGGGTGTCTCCGTCAGGAGTGCTGTGTTGCCGTACATCTTCATAGCTTTGCTTTACCTCTTTATCAGCAGAATTAATTTTAGTCTTGAGGTCTTGTAGAACATCGCTTGAGGATGGTAGGTTGAGTGCCTTTCTAGCCTCCTTAGCAAGAATCTTCCATTTCTCATATGTTTTAATGAAGTGATGTTTGAAGCCTTTTCAATTTGTCATCACAGAGGTGTGTGTGTTTTTGTGTGTCATTTAAACACAAGCTACAACTTAGCACTAATTTCCCTCCTTTGTCCTGTGTGTAACTGTTAATTACATTACTAATTTCGGAAACGGTAATTATACTTCAAGGGGCATTTTTGTCTAAAACTAGCCTTTTGTCAGTTGCCTAGCTAGCTTGGACTCTGTTGTGATGTATTTGGCAGCATTCTTTCTACAGACTGTCTACAAACTGATGTATTATCTCGTTCTTACTCAACCGTACACCGTGATGATGAATTTAAGGGTTGTAATGAAAAAGTAGTTAGCTTTAAATCATACCCTAACACAGTAAAAACAAATATTGAATAATGTTGGTTTAAATGACCTGCAACTCTTTTGTGAAACTCGGTCATTTGTGTCCTTTTTCAGGGAGAGGAGGGAAGAGGATAAGTTGATAACTAAGCACTGAAATATGTTTTCTGCATTTATTTTGTTTTCTAATTTTCTGTTACTTTGCAGAACATATTTTTGAAGCATTACTTTGCATCATTCTGTACACTGTGCAGTACACTTTATTTTACTTCTTGATTCTTGTTTTTCGTGCAATTCATGTGAAATTCATGTGAAATGGATTCAGTGCAATTAATAAATTCTGAATTTCTTCAGTTACACAGATATCGTGATGTATTGTGGGTGAAATTTCTTGCAATATATCGATAATCGCAGAATCGCTGTATCGTGATATTATCGTTATCGTGGGTAAAATATCGTGATAGTATCGTATCGTGGGGTACCTAGTGATACCCAGCCCTACTTAAAAGAGTCCTTGTAACGCAGTTGTTGAGGCTACACCACTTCTTTCACATTTAACTTGTTTTAAACGTGCTTCTTGTTGGCTTAACCACACAATGCTCTTAAGTTACCGGTACATGCACACGGTCTTTGATGAGTAGGATGCCGCGAAACTAGCTCCGTCGACAGTGGGCTAAGATCTTCATCCCACCTCGCGTCGAGGTGGCTGAGTTCTCACTGTTACTCCTCTCAAGTCCAAAACACGAAACCAGGTCGTTCTTTTCTATTTTACTGGCATTTATTCACACCACAGGCGTGCCGTGAGAACTGGACATACAGAAACATAAAATTACATTAAATTCTCATAGAGAACACATACATACATAACTTAAAGGTTACATGGAAAACGAAACTTAAGTCACGCTAGCTTTAACCACCAAATAATAGTAAAGTAGCAACTGTACCTCATTGGCCGCTTTACTTGAGAGAAATAAAAGGCAACGAATCTTCAGATCTTCAGTAAACACGAATCCTTACTTAACTGTACACACACTTCAAATGTACTGCACAAATACATCAAAACTTTCTTGCATACGGTAAACTTGCAAACTGAGGTCTATCAGTACTGCCAGCATGGTCTCAACTGTAGCAATCCCTTCAAAACCCCGTCTATCACCTGTAACTTCAGAACTTTGGTTCCGACATGAGTTATGACCCACTTCAAGCCCTTAACTCAAAGAACAAATAAACACAACACAAATGTAGATTTAACATGAAATTGTACTTATTTCTTAATATTTCTTAATGTTTAGTTATTCATGAACTAATATATTTATTAACCTATTTATGAACGTATTCACTTATTTATTTATTGATTCAACTGTCTTTGATGGCAGCTACATTAGACACAGCATGAACACAGGACGTGAATAGTCTGTACTTTGAATTTTCTGAGATAAGTCCTTACGAAACGAGGCCAGACAGGGAAGTTAGGAGATTATATAGTGGAGTGGTGGAGGGAGTGAGAGCGAGGTGCTTGTGATAGGGCAATCAGGGGACTTGGAATGTGACACTGGACTCACGTTGGAATGGGTTGATCCAATGGATGGCGGAGGATGAGTCTGGCGCATGGGGATGTGTTGATAGCAGAGATGTTTTAGTGAGATTGACAGGTCATCTAACCAATCACACAACTAGCAAGCTGTTTACCTTGTGAGTAGTAGCATGCTAACATTAGATTGGTGCCTCAGACGCCTTGCAAATCCTATCAGACATATTTTTCAGTTACAATAAAGGGGTTTTTACATTGTACAGTGTCTATTCCTCGGTAACGTTTAAAAAATCTAAGCAAAAAAAAGTAAAACAAACACCTTATAGGAATAAATACGACCATCTACAGAGTTTGGTCCGCCATGGTTTTTTCTACCTTCCCGCTCTTGAGACGTGAGCATAAAACGCGATCTGATTGGTGATCTGATTGCCGATCTGATTGGCTAGCGCCTGTGCTGTCAGTCATGCATGAAAGGCAATTTGATTGGCTGAAACATACGTTGCCTCTCGAAAAGTTGAACATTTTTCAACTCTTGCCACAAACAACGCATGCAACGCAACGCAACAGAACCAAACGGAGCCACAATTCAGTTCGCCAAAGGATGACGTCACCCCATTCAAAGTGAATGGGGATCTATCAACCTTGACTGATCAACGCATTCCAACGCGTATGTGTGAGTCCAGTGTGAGGCAGGTGAGTTACATCAGGAGGGTAGTTCAGCGCTGGCGTGACACACATAAACACACATTCATACTGTACATACAAATAAACACATACATATATACATACACACACAAACACACTCACACACTCACTCACACACATATAGAAGGTACATAAATTCCCTCCCCTCCCCCCCTGTGCAGCTTGTGTGTTTGGGCTCATGTGGGATCTCTGTCATACACAACTGCAGTGTCAGCTGGTACAAAAGTGGCACACACAACCTCACCGGCTGTGCCCAAAACTTCTGCTGGTAAGGGTGAATGTGTGTGTGTGTGTGTGTGTGTGCCAGCAGGCGTACACAACCTCACTGGTTATTCGCAACACAAAGAGAAGGTAGGAGAGAGGGAGGGGAGAGAATCAGAAACATGTCAGATGAATTCATACCCGTATCAGGACAACCATGGGTTAACGTGTCAAATGTACATGATACATACAAACATAAAGATGGTATACTTGACACAAGAATTTATAGTAGATAAAGTGAGGAGAGAGTTTTCAAATAGAACAGCTTATTGGGTGTATAGAATGCTCGTAAGGTAACTATTGCAAGGGTGAATAGAACAATTAAACAAATACTTAGTAGAGTGTGTGTTGTTTTGTGCGTGCAGGCAGGATAAGGGAGCAAGTATATCAGGCTGTGCTGATCATCAGGTGAGTGAGTGAGTGAGTGTCTGTGTGTGTGTGTGTAGGCAGGACAAGGGCAGTGAGCGAGTGTATCTGGCTGTGTTGATCATCAGTAGAGTGTCTCATCAGGACCTTCAGACACACTTCAGATGCGAGGCAGTCAACGGTATGGAATGTCATCATCAGTCTTAAAGAAGAGGGTAAGACTGTGTGTGTGTGTATGTGTCTGTCTGTCCTTGTCACACTGAAAGAAGAGTGTCTGTTGAATTTTCACAGGACTATGAATAAATGTGTAATTGTGTGTGTGTTTGAAAATGGCATTTGTGTTGGTCTCTGTCACACAAGCGCTTAACCCTGCTCCTGCCACGCCACCTCCTGATTCAACTCACCTGCCTCAGTCACATTCCCACTCCCCTGATTGTCTAATCACAAGCACCTGTCACTCCCTCCACCAGTCTACTTAGGCCCAATCCCATTTCTAATCTCCACTCCTACCCTTACCCCTACCCCTTTGCACTCGCTTTTTCAAACGGAGGGGTAGCCGAAGGGGTTTAAACTCTAGCCTTACGAATTGACCCTTCCGCAAACTCCGCCCCCCTTAGCAACGTTTGGTACATCAGTCAAGCATTCACGGTTCTCAGCATTAGTATGAATGGGGTGGCAACATGTTTTCAACCGTGTCAATTTCAGCTCTACCCAAAGAAATCATAAGCATTTTTTGGAAAAACGGCAAGATCTCAGATCGAAGCAGGCAAAAGGGTCTGCAATATGCTTATATAGGCTACAACCACGACATTACATGCCGTGTTTGTAGACAGACAAATGCTAAGGCTAACAGGTTCATTCCAGCTATGTTTATTTGTTCTATTATCTACACAGTTGCCGCTACGCAAACATGTAAGGTGGTAAAACTGAATCGTATTTTAAGCAAGGGTTTTCTCACGTTTTCGATGCAGTGGGCAGATTTTAGCGACATAGCTTCATCAAAATGGCTCGCTTGACTGAGGTCCCGAGCTTAGTAACCGTTTCTATGCTATGATTGATCAGTTACCGTTTTGGGGAGTGGTCGCGGAAGGGTCAATTGGGATAGCCCTTCAACACTTACGTACGTCATCAGTACGCTGTGTCAGCTGTTACGTTACCGGAGAGCGACAGCTGTCACTCACCAGACATAAACAAACATGGCGCCTGCAGCTGTTATTTACACAATGCAACATTTCATCAAACAAGTTTTAAAATCATGAATTACAAAGAAAATACTTTCATTTGTGTGATGCTTTCCCTGCTGTTTCCGACATTTTTAAATGGACTCGCGCGATGTTTCTTCTTTAATGATCACGGGTTCGCAATGCATTGAGGGAAATCAGTCTACCCCTCCGTTTGAAGTGTGCCCTCGGAAAATCTCCGTTTGGAGGGGTAGAAAGCCCTTCCCCTCTCCCCTACCCCTCTGTCTTAACGTGAATTGGGACAGCCCTACCCCTCCACATGAACGCGCAAAACGGAGGGGAAGGGGAAAGACGAAGGGGTAGGGGGAGAAATGCGATTCAGCCTTAAACTCCTCACTCCCCTCACTTATTGTCTGGTCTCGTCTTGTATTGCGCAACTCCCTCTCCCTCTCCCTCTTCCTCTCCCTTTGGCGTCTCTCACATTGATGCGTTGGAGTGCGTTGATCCAACGGAAGGCAGAGGAGGAGTCTGGCGCATGGGGTTCTGTTGATACCGGAGACGTTATAGTGAGATTGACAGGTCATCAAACCAATCACGTCTCTAGCATGCTTTTACCCTGTGAGTAGTAGCATGCTATCATTTGAAAGGGTGCTCAAACACCTCGCAAATCCTATGATACGTATTTTTCAGTTACAATAAAGGGGTTTTTACATTGTACAGTGTCTATTTCTCGGTTTAAAAAAAAAGTCAAACAACCAACTTGTAGGTACAAATACGACCATCTAGGGAGTTTGGTCAGCCATTTTTTTTTTTTGAGCTTGCCGCCGTGTAGGCGGGAGCATATACAGGAGATGATTGGCTAGCGCCTGTGCTTTCAGTTATGCATTAAAGGGAATTTGATTGGCTGACGCATGCTTTGCCTCTCGAAAAGTTCAACATTCTTCAACTCTTGCCGCAAGCAAAGCAGGAAACGCAACGCACGCGAACCAAACCAAATGAAGTGCTGTGAAAGCTTTCCTTACATTTCTGCAGGTGGTTTTGGCCTGGAACACAAAACTACCTTGCATATCCTGTTTCCTAAAAGCATAGTAAGTAGCTATAGCAACCTACATAGTTGGAACCATGCAGTTGCGATGCAAGTGTTTCCCAAAACCATAGTTCAAACTACATTGGTAAATGACATGGTCCGAACCATCGTTAAGCGACACAGGTGTTTCCCAAATGTTCTCGTGTTAGGTAAGGAACATGCTAGACTAAATAATTTTTCTAAGCCTTTAGGTTTGTGAGAGTATATTTCTTAACCTATGCGCTGACGGCAAATGTTGTGTTTATTTAGAAATTCAACAATAGACAACTGCTCCAGGTATATATCTGGAGGCCTATGAAGGAAAATAGAAAACAGACAACAATTAAACGAGGTAAGCTCAAATTAAAATGCCACATGACCTAAGAATCTGTAGAAAATGATTCAGGGATGAAATAGAGTTATCCCAAGTCTCAGTGATTTGCCCCTCATTAAAATACACAGGTGTGCCAGTCCACATGCTACATTATGTTATTAACCCAGTCACTTCAATCTACTAACTAACTTGGTTCAAACTTAAATACTGAATTTGTATTTGTGTTTTTTGCACTTATTTCTAGCACTGCACCATTCTCAAGTGTGACCAAACCAACTTCTTCTCACAATGGTGGATGTTTGTTAGAGGGAGCAGGTTTAGTAATGTAGTAAAGAGCCTGCCCCAGTAGTTCAGCAATGACAGTAAGGTAGCTGTAGTATTTCACCAAAATGATTTGCTTCATATAACAGCCATATTTCAAAGCAATTGAAAATATTCCATGACAAACCAATGTCAGGGTTGTTGTTTGTTAGACTTGTTGAACAAATGGCATGAGTTTATTACCTGTATGATACTTGCCTCTGAACGTCCAATTATCAAAATGATTTAATGGTTTGAGAAATTATGTCTTCCTTTATCCAGATGCAGTACTGCAGGCTCCACACAAAAACTGCAAAAATTAGATTTTTAAAAAGACATTTGAAAGATTTTCGATGTTATATTCCAAGATGGCTGGAGTCTCTGAGACCCCAAGGAAAAGTGAAGTGAAGTCCATTTTAGGTCAGGAATAAAGCGTATAACAGTATTAAATGTATGTTATGTAATTTTAGAAAACAATCCCACGTATTGATCGCATCCATGTGTTGACCAGATGAAATTTGAAAGTGTGAATTTGAGAACAGAAATTTAATTTGCCATATGCTCCTCATTTGACAGTTCTCCACTGCCCCCTAGTGTACTTTATTGAGTAGACTGGGAGGTTTATGTAAGATTGAAATTCATACCCACAGCATTTCCTTAAACCAGTTGATAAACAAAAAGAAAGGTTGTGTAAAAAAACAAACAAGCAAAAAAAGAACAATGATATTTTTAATAAATATAGGTATCTGTATATACATTATACAAAATATGGCATTTGATCCACTTTTAAGAGGCTGAACTTGATCATTTTAATTTGACTTACAAATCAACAATGTAACATGTGTGTAAGGGGATCTGTTCTGTGCAAACAGATCAGGTAATGAAAAAAGTATTTTTTTTGTATTTCAGCTGGAACGCTTTTTTATTAACTACACCTCTCCATCTGTAGTCATTTAAGCAATATAGCACGAGTGGGAGTGGGGTAGGTAAGGGATTATCCCACGGGTGGTGTTCGGCCGTAGCCACCGAGGCCGCCAGGCCGAGTGGCGTAGGCAACAACACCCGTGGGATTATCCCTTACCTACCCCACTCCCACGAGTGCTATATTGCTTTTATAAAACAATTCTACAGTCAACAAATTAACATTTCAACACGAAGTTATTGATTCAAAATTGTTTATTTCGCCATTGTTTCTCCGCAACAAAAAATAGTTCCATTGTTAACGTCTTGGTTTGGAATTTTAAAAACTTTGAATTAACGGTTATCATCAATGCGAATGTTTCATCGCGGAGTGATTTATTTTTAGCTGTGAAAAGTCCCGTAACTGTAGGTATGTTGACGAATAACCTATAGCATGGAATGTCTCTCGTCCAATCAGAAACAGCTAAATTACGCGCTAGAATCCAATTGTTTTATGATGAGCAGTAATCCATGAGTTATATATGCTATATGCAAATGACCACCAACATGAGATTATCATATTTATGTCAGCACCTCAAAATACCTATACAGCAGTACGTACTCATATGTGTGTGTGTGTGTGTGTGTGTTTGTGTGTGTGTGTGTGTGTGTGTGTGTGTGTGTGTGTGTGTTTGTGTGTTTGTGTGTGTGTGTGTGTGTGTGTGTGTGTGTGTGTGTGTGTGTGTGTGTGTGTGTGTGTGTGTGTGTGTGTGTGTGTGTGTGTGTGTGTGTGTGTGTGTGTGTTTGTCTTCATTCACTTTATCTATTGACTGAGCACAGTGCAGCTGTCCTCCAGCTGGTCTCCTGGAGAAGTGTTACTCTGGAAAGACACTGATGTAAAAAATTGTTAAAAGCCCCTCATATTATGGAAAGGATCCATAGTTTGATATATTGCCATTTTTTTTTTTTTACAGGTTTTCATGCCATTTACATTTCAAGTGTGGAGATCTCCCCCTTGTCGAGTAGCATTCAGAAAATGTAATCAGATGAGTCAAGAACAATGACGGTTTAAATTAACATGGCTGAGGGCTCCTTTTTTATTACAAAATGAAGATAATCATTCAGGAATGAAGACCTTCCCAAGGATCATTCAGTGGATTATCTTGTCTTTATTTAGCGTGGCCATGTCACTCCATGAGAAGGTCAAGGTAAGAGTGTGATGATGACAGTTTTATTGAGATGCATTTGAAGTTAGTACTGACAGGATCAAAGTATGGAGACGCTGCACGGAGAGGCAAAACATGATGAATTACAATTAAGGATGAATTATTCTATTGATAAGGGCTTAAGTAATGTTATCTATTACCATAGGTTAAAAACGTACATACACAATAACATTTACATTTATATTTAGTAATTTAGCAGATGCTTTTATCCAAAACGAGGTACAAGGGAGATCTAGTTAAATATATAGTATCAGACAGTCAGATTTGTTGTACAAACATCGCTGTTGCTAGGATAGCTATGGCAGCAGGGAAATGGGTATCTGTGCTGTTAGATTTACTTTTGTTTAGATAAAAATCGAACTTTTATTTTGAAACCGTAAGTGGTCCTAATGCCAGGATGTAGGAAGCACAGGTAGTTCGTGAGTTTGCAAAGCACATGTTTACTGTGGATACATGGGGAGTTAATTTGCTGGCCATTTCCAGGGATGCTACTGGTAAGATCTGTTTTTATAATAATTTCGATTATCTGTTGATCTGTGTAAGGTAAATTCCGATTATTTTGTAGGATCTGTTTAATGTTAATTCCGATTATTTGCTGATCTGTTTAATGTTAATTTCGATTGCTGTATTTTGTGTTTGTTTCTTGTAAAGGTTTTCAACCTCTATGAATAGACGGCTCTAAAAAGACTTATTTGTATTTATGACTACAATAAATCAAAGAAGAATGAAGAAACAGTCTTGAGTTGATTCAATACTACCCTGTTGATGGCCAAGGCCTTTTTCAAGTTTGGGCAGAAATTAAAAAATCCCCTGATAACTTGACAGTTGAAAACCAATGCTGATTAATAACAGTTGAGTTGCATCAAGGCTAGAAGATTAACGGCTTCAGTGAGTCAAGAGTGTGGATGCAGAGGAGAGTTGCTAAACAGCAAGGCTATTCAAGAGGCACTAGGAACCCAATCAGTTAACCTGAATAAATAAATTATCAAATTCAAAATGGCAGCCGAAGCTCTCGGCAAAACACTGGATCAGCTTAAAGGCACAATATGCAACAATTATGCTTCAGGATTAGGGTAAGGATAAGCAGTTTAACCTTAAAATAACAGCTTAAAAAAAATTGGGGCGCTACAATGACTTTTAATATGGAGAATTGCGTCCGTGTCAATGGCATAGCAGGGTCGATAGGCATATAACTGCCTTCTGTAGTTTTGCCTGCCGATGCCCGCCGACCTGACTTTGATTACCTTCGGCCGATCTAGTAAGTAGCTTATTTGCCGTCTTGCTTAGTCTTGTGTTGCACATGATTGATGTTTGACTGTGTAAGGACAGTTGTTGAGTAATTAGTTTGTCATAATGTCAAAGTCAGCATATTTCAAGAGATTTCGTTAGTTTTAGCTGCTAGCATACCTTTAGCGAATAGCTATTAATCCTTAATGCACCTTTAAGAAAGATAGGACGGTTGCAAAGACCTCCTTCACAAAGCAAGCTAACTATCTCAGTCGGAAAGCAGACGATTTAACTGAGTTAGAACTCAGACAAGAATTTGAAAAGCTCTCTGCCAATTCAAGGAGAGTTATTGAGGCCAATGATGACTACAGGACTGGGTTAGAAGCAGAGCTAGTCGCCAAAGAAGATGGTAAAGATGATGTGCTTAGTCTGGAGCAAGATGCAGACCTAAGTAAATATGACAATGAATGTGAGCAAAAGTTCAATGACCTAAAGCAGATTGTTCAAACCAACCTCTGGAGCAGATATGGATCAGAGATGCTAGAGGCTGCTTTTGAAGAAGCAAGAAAAGCCTGTATGCATACATATGGACTACCTGTGGAAGGCAGCAACTGTGAAGGATTTGACATCCAACATTCTGTAGTGGAAAAGTTGATAAAAGAATCATCTGACGCATTCGCAGCCTGGGTGTCATGGATTCCTGCTGAAGAGGAAAAAGTCTTTCGAAAGCGAAGCAGGGATCTGAGAGTGGCTTGTAATGAGCTAGACATGAGAAAAGGTGAGTTTGCCAGAGCACGGAGAATAGATATGGAGAAGCAAGGCGCTGGTGTGAAGCAAGAACACACTGGACCAACAATACCAGTAGTGAGAATTAAACCAACCAAACTGCCCACGTTTAGCGGCTGCAAAAGAGACTTCCACCGCTGGAGGACAGACTGGGAAAGCCTTCAGAAGCAGGGAGAGCCAACCGGTTCACCAGAGGTAAAGAAGATTCAGCTTCTTGATAGCGTGGAGGAAAAGATTGTGAAAGATCTCCTTTTGTCGACTTACAGCACAGCTGAGGATGTCTTCAGAGTGCTGGCAAATAGGTATGGTAACAAATGTGCCATAGCTCTAGAAATTGTTGATGAGCTCGAGAAGATTCAACCAGTCAGAGGAATTCAGCCAAGAAAAGTAGTAGACCTTATTCAGACCATTGAAAAGGCTCTTGCTGATCTCACAGATCTAGGAAGTACCGGCGCCATCAAAAACCCATTGGTGGTGAGGTCTTTAGAAAGCAAGCTTCCTGAGTTTTTGAAGAAGGACTGGCTGATGTTCATGGTGGATCCTAGCAACGGTGTCACTCAAGATAATCACTTTGACATGCTATTGGCTTTTCTGAAGAAGCAAGAAGAGATCTTTGAGAGGCTAGAGCACCTACAAATCACAGACAAAACAGAGAGGCCAGACAAAGCAGAAAGGACATTTAACAAGAAATATGCCTCAACTAAAGCCACCAAGAAAGAGGATGCTGAGGAGGGATGCATTATCTGTGGAGATGAGAAACATAAGGATAGCATTTTCTTCTGCAAGAAGTTCAAGAGTCTGAAGCTGTCAGAAAAGGAAGCTGCTGTGAAAAGGATTGGTGCATGCAGGAAGTGCTTTGGGTGTCATAAGTATGATGACGGCTGCAGAGACACTTACCTGTGCAGAAATGTAGACTGCAAAAAGAGAGGCTCCTCAGATCATCACTTCTTTCTCTGTCCAAGAGGGAACAGCAAGAGGCTTGAACTTGAGAAACCTCAGACAGATGACCGAGACAGAAAGAGCTTAACTGAGGAACAGAAGAGATTCTTGGGTGAACTTACCCCTGAGTTAGCTGAGAAGTGCAGGAGGGCTTTCACCAATAATTCATCGAACGTCAGCTGTCCAGCTGAGAACCAGGTGAGCCTCCTCAAAGAAAGTGGATTGAGAGAACTTCCGGTCATTATGATGTTAATGGAAGTGACCGCTAATGCAGGTCAAAAAATTGGAGCGCTTGTGGATCTTGCTTCAGATACTAATTACATCACTCATAAAGCAGCCAAAAGATTGAATCTTAGGAGTGAGAAGATCACACTTATTGTGCATGGAGTGGGTGGAATGGCTACCAAAGTAGCCACAAGAAGATACCTACTCAGAGTTCGAATCAAAACCTCCAAGGGAACTGAGAGGGCCCATGAACTTATCTGTTATGGGCTAAAGGACATCGCCAAAGTTCATCAAGCTGTCAGGGCTGAAGAGCTAATGAAGTTCTTCCCAGAAGTTAAACCTGAGGAGCTGAGGAGACCTGAGCAGATTGAGTTGCTCATAAGTCACAGAGAAGGGAGACTTGCACCACAAAGGGTGAAAGTTGTGGGAGATCTCGTCTTGTGGGAGAGCCCTCTTGGAAAGACAGTGGGCGGAGCACACCCTGATCTGTTTGAGCAAGTAAACATGGCTGCACATGAGTCGAAGACACACTTTGCTCGTTCTATGAGAACAGCTGCCATCAAATATGAGGAGATCCCTGCTGAGGTCCCCTTCATGACCAAGACAGTTCACATGCAAGACACCATTGTTGAAGCTAGGCATACAGCTGCAACTAACCGTGACTTCCTTGAGTGGTGGAAATGGGATAGCATTGGTGCAGCCTGCAAGCCAAAATGTGGTGGATGTCGTTGTGGGAACTGCCAGCCTGGAGGAAAGGAGATGACTTTAGCAGAGGAAAGGGAATTTGAAATAATCAAAGATGGCCTTACATACATCATGGAGGATGAACACAGCAAATCCCCACACTGGGATGCGAGGTATCCTTGGGTAATGGATCCTGCTTGCCTTCCCAATAACCGAAGTGGAGTTGAGGCCACCTTCTTAAGAACTGAGAAAAGGCTCAGTAAGGAACCAGAGTGGTTTGCTGCTTACACTGCTCAAGTCCACGAGATGGTTAGGCGCGGAGCTGCTAAAAGACTCACAAAGAAGATGGCTGAAGACTGGAGGGGACCAGTTTGGTATGTGAGCCACCTAGTAGCACCAAATCCCCACTCAGTCACTACTCCAGTGCGACTTGTGTGGAACAGCAGTCAAAAGTTCAGAGGAGTGAGCATGAACGACCTGTTGCTCAAAGGGCCAGACGTCTTAAACCCCATCAGGGCCGTCCTGCTCAGGTTTAGGAAAGGAGTGCATGCGGCCTTAGGAGACATCAGGAAGATGTACAACTCTGTGTGGCTGGAAGAACGCGAGATGCATCTTCACAGATTCCTTTGGAGAGACCGGCAAGACGAAGAGATAGGGGAGTATGTCATCACAAGGGTGAATATAGGTGACAGGCCTGCTGGATGCATAGCACAGCTGGCTATGCGAGAAACTGCAAGGCTCACCAAGTTTTCTCACCTGGAGGAGGCGCGAAGGGTACTGGAGGAAGACAGCTACATGGATGATGTCCTAACATCTCACAATAATGCAAACAGACTGAGCGAAGTGACCAAGGAGATTGAGGAAATTCTGCAAGCAGGTGGATTTTCTCTGAAGCCATGGGTCCAGTCTACGCAAAGTGGGAGGCAGGAAAAGGAAGTAGCAGACCCCACAAAGAGGACGCCCTCTGAGACGCACAAAACATTTGTCCTGCCAAATCAGTTGAGAGATGAGGACAATAAGGCGTTAGGTATTGGATATATAGTAGAGGAAGACTCTACCTGATGGCTTCAATCAATTTCTCCAGAAGGAGAGGAAAGATGAGAACAGGCCAAGACCTATTGATGGAGGAGGTGAGATCGAAAACACCTGATACCCTCACCAGAAGATTACTGCTGAGTCAGGTTGCTGGGCTCTATGACCCTATAGGACTCGTCACACCACTAAAGCAGAAAGGTGCCATACTCGTTAGGAAAGCATTCCAGGAGACAGCAGGTGGAAATCTAGCCCAAAACACCTGGGACAAACCACTTTCCGAGGGCCTCAGGGAGGAAGCCGTCAAGCTGTTTGAAGAGTATTCACAGCTGGGACAAGTAAAGTTTCATAGAAGCCTTACACCACTAGGCTGGAAAGGAAAACCGTGGGCTATTACTTTCTCAGACGGCAGTGACAAGTCCTATGGTGCTGTTCTATACCTTAGATGGGAAACGGACAAAGGTATAGACATCAGACTTCTGGAATCCAAGGCCAAGCTGACGCCACTGGACCAGAAAGGAGATGCAGTCAAAGCTGAGGTCTGTAGTGCTGTGTTTGCAGCCAGGCTGAGAAAGTACATGGAAAGACATGGTCGGATGGATATAGAGCGCTGGTTTCACCTAGTTGATAGCCAGACAGTATTGGGAGCCATTAAGCGAGACAGCTATGGCTACCAGACATTCTTTGCCAACAGGATAGGAGAAATCCAAAAGTCTGCATCAGTTGAAGACTGGTGGTGGGTCCCAGGAAGCCTCAATATAGCTGATATCATGACAAGGGGAGCTGCCCTGAAGGATCTGCAAGAGACATGGCAAAGTGGACCGGAGTTTTTGAGGAGGCCATTAGAAGAATGGCCAATAAAGTCAGCTGAAGAAGTGGTAACTGACGCCAGGGACAGCATCAGTAAGCTGCAGAGGAAGGCCTTTTCAGCAGTTATGACAAGAGGTCAAGTGAAGAGATGCCGAGGGGTCACCACCCAGGACCACACCAAAGCTGAAGACTCTGTTGTGAAAAATGATACTGTTTCAGAAATGAGACAGAGTGAAGTTGCGCTGAGAGTAGCACTTCCCAGCACAGCCGTCAAAAATCTCTTGGAGATGAAGAGATTTAGCTGCTTGTCCAGGCTGGTGAATGTCGTTGCTTGGGTAAGACGGGCTGCTGATAGCTGGCTAAGCCTTAAAGACCAGACCGCAAAGAAACCAAAGTGGGAGGCATCACCCTCAAAAGAAAAATCTAAAGCTTTTGCGATCAGTGTTGAAGACTGTGAATATGCCTTCAGAACTCTCTGCTTGGCAGCTCAAGAAGGCACAACATTTCCTGACACTACACTCAACCGGTTAGTGGTGGTTAAGCAAGAAGATGGACTCCTTCTCTGCGGCGGCAGAATTCAGGTCTTCAGAGAAGACAAATCTTTAGTGCCAATTCTCCCACAAGATGCGTGGATTTCTACATTGCTTGCAAGAGAAGCCCACAATATCAATCATGAGGGTATAGCAGGAACACTGTTGAGGATGAGAAGAAAAGCCTGGGTGGTTAAGGGAAGAAGGATTGTCAAAAAAGTAGTGGACAGTTGTGTAATCTGCAGGAAAATGAAAGCAAAACGGTGTCAACAAATAATGAGTGACCTACCACCTGAGCGAACCGCGCCAGCAGCTCCATTTCAGTTCACTGCCGTGGACCTATTTGGGCCATATGAAGTGAAAGATGAGGTGAAGAAGAGGGTGAGGCTGAAGGTGTGGGGTATTGTGTTCAGTTGCATGGCATCCAGAGCTATTCATGCTGACATTGTCAGTGATATGTCTGCAGAAGGATTTATGCTTGCCTACCAACGATTTACATCACTGAGGGGACACCCCAGCAAGGTATGGTCTGATCCAGGCACCAACTTTGTCGGGGCCAAACCTGCCCTTGAAGACCTCTATCGGTTCCTGGAGAATCTGGAAAGATCAGGAATGGAGGAAAAGGCGGGCAAGAATGGCACAAGATGGTCCTGGAAGATCCATCCTGCAGACTCACCTCATAGAAATGGAGCAGCTGAAGCAGCAGTGCGGACTGTAAAGAGAGCCCTCCAGAACGTAGGTGGTAATGGAATCTTCACATGGGGAGAATTCCAGACCTTTGTCTACATGGCGGCCAATATAGCCAATGAGAGACCTGTAGATGCGAGAGCACAAAGTCAAGAGGATTGTGTGGAGTATATCACTCCAAACTCTCTCCTGCTGGGGCGGGCGAGCTTGAGAGGAGACCCAGGAGACTTCCAGTTTGAGGGTTATCCCTACAAAAGACTGAGAGTGATCCAGTCGGAGGTGAATAAGTTCTGGAAGAAGTGGTGTCAATTGGCAGGCCCGAATCTCTTTGTAAGGAGCAAGTGGCACACGAAGGAGAGGAATGTTGCAGAAGGAGACATCGTTTGGCTTGCGGATCAGAACGCCTTAAGAGGTCAGTTTAAGTTAGGCAGAGTGATCAGTGCGTTTCCTGACGAGAAAGGAGTCGTAAGAGATGTCAAAGTCAGAACGTTTCCCAGCTATCCAGCTATGATCAAGAAGCCATCCAGTGGAGAACATGGTAGGAGAACATCAGCGGCGAGGAAGCTTCCCAAGATCCCTGCTACAGTCCTACACAGAGATGTCAGACGTCTTGTTGTGTTGATTCCAGTGGAGGAGCAATGAAGGGAAGATCGGCTCCAGGGAAGAGTGACGTGACCTCCTTGGGTTCTGGCACCAGGAGCTCAAGTGGGAGGTGTGCTGTTAGATTTACTTTTGTTTAGATAAAAATCGAACTTTTATTTTGAAACCGTAAGTGGTCCTAATGCCAGGATGTAGGAAGCACAGGTAGTTCGTGAGTTTGCAAAGCACATGTTTACTGTGGATACATGGGGAGTTAATTTGCTGGCCATTTCCAGGGATGCTACTGGTAAGATCTGTTTTTATAATAATTTCGATTATCTGTTGATCTGTGTAAGGTAAATTCCGATTATTTTGTAGGATCTGTTTAATGTTAATTCCGATTATTTGCTGATCTGTTTAATGTTAATTTCGATTGCTGTATTTTGTGTTTGTTTCTTGTAAAGGTTTTCAACCTCTATGAATAGACGGCTCTAAAAAGACTTATTTGTATTTATGACTACAATAAATCAAAGAAGAATGAAGAAACAGTCTTGAGTTGATTCAATACTACCTTGTTGATGGCCAAGGCCTTTTTCAAGTTTGGGCAGAAATTAAAAAATCCCCTGATAACTTGACAGTATCTCTCATGGAAATTATCTCCCAAGATCATTTGGTTACAGCGTCTCTGTTGACAAGCTTCATGTCATCTGCCTGTCATCATTCAAGTGATCTGAAAAATCACTTGAGCGCAATTAACAATACTTAACAAACTCATATGTAATAGAACTACCACTCATCACTTTTGTACAATGTATTATATAGAGTAAGAAAAGCATCCAAGATGTGTAAAAC